>NW_024962266.1:13596834-13910772 GCF_019238085.1 Lagopus leucura
CTGCCCGGCACCGCGCGGCGCCGCGCCTCCCGCCCGGCCCCGCCGGGCCCCGAGCGGCGCGTCCCTGCCCGGCCGATGGATCTGCGCCCGATGGCCCGCAGGGAACGAAGGAAAAAGCTGGCCCGGAGCGAAGGGGCTGCTCCCAGCCGCTTCCTCGGCCAGGGCTGCCGCACGCACCGAAACTCGCCGAAAGGTCTTTGCGAGAAGTGCGTGTGGGAGACGCGGGACAGCCTCACCTCTGCTGCCTTCGCAAGGTCCTTGCATGCGGTAGCTTTGCTCACCCTGATCTCGTATTTGCACGCACATACCTTATTGGTGTGAGATGAAAAAGAGATGTACGGCTGTGTGGTTAGATTACCATTATTTTTAAAAACTGTGTGCATTCTGTCTCTGCTGTTTAACTATTGTCCATTGAAAGATGATTCTGTAAATATATTACAGCCTCAACTGCTTGTTAGTATGAGTGTTTCTGAAGAGCGTACCAATTCTAAGCTTCAGCACAAATGTTTATAATTTAGAAAATGGAACTTTAATCAAGGTATTGGCTAGTAGAGGCAATTGGACCATCATTAGCAGCCGTTTTCCATTACTGAGTTTGGTACTGAGTTCTCAGCACCTGCAGCTGACACAGGGAGTTGAACAAGCTCAGTTCTCCACGAGGCACACCACCTTCCCTCTCCATTCTGCACTTGTTCCTCAGTGGGATGCAGTAAGTCCAAGGCTTGGAGAGGCCCTGGAGCAGGATCCCAGCCTGTAACTCAGACCTGGCCTGCCTGGCTTCTGGTGTCTTGCCCAAATGTCGTGTGACCAGAATTTGTGTTTGGTTCAGTTTAGTTTGGAGGATTCGAACTTCCAAGGGGTGCTTTTGCTCCCTCAGACAGTGCAAGTAGAAGCTGTCAGGAAGAGACTACATTTCTGTTAATTAGCACATGTAATTTAATGAGTTACTGAAAAAAAACCAACAAAATTGGACTTGCATACTTGCATGCATACAGGCAGTATATATTATCTTATACTGTGCATGGAACACAGCTTACAGACAGTTTCTGTCTATTGCATGCCAAATATGTTCTCCTACTTGTTTTGAACTTACACTTAAAATATATACCCCAGTGCTGAAATGTAATCCCTCTGGAAGGCAGTGGCAGGATTAATGCTGGTTTCAACAGATTCAAGTTTTCTTTTATTAAATCGAATAACAGAGTCATAGAATGGCTCAGGTTAGAAGGGACTCAAGGATCACCAGGTTCTAACCTCCCTATCACAGGCAGGGCTGCCAGCTGCTAGATCCAGTCCTAGATCAGATGCCCAGCGTACCATCCATCCTGGCCTCAATCACTTTCAGAGCTGGGGCACCCACAATCTCTGTGGACAACCTGTTACAGCACCTGACCACTCTCTCCGCTGTCAGGTGTTGAAGAACTGAAGCAGCAGAAAGGAATGCTGCCAATTTTCATTCATTTTGTAAAGCTTAAACATAGAAAAGCAATATCTTTTTTTTTTTCTTCTACTAATAAAGGTGAAATCTTCAATTAGCTGTAAAAAACTTGACTGCCTTCATCAATACCAAATGAAATATCAGTAACCCACAGCAGCTGACAACAGCGTTATTGATTTATGTAATCAGAAAAGTATTTGAATCCTGCTGTTCACTAGCCATGCTTGTCTTAATGTGAGCCCTGCAGATTTGAAGTCAAGGCTTTATCAGTCTGCTTGAGAAAAGAGTGCAAGGCTGTGTAAGGCTCCCATCCTTGTCTTAGGCAAGAACAGCAATAACTCCAGAAGCTGCTGTGATTCGGTTAAGACACCAACCTCTGCAGACTCCAGCAGGATTACATGAATCATGCCTACCAAGCCTGAACCTTCTGTTCATACTCCAATTACTCATACTGCCAACCCTAGGAATAGCACATAACTAATTTTTATGCATCAGCCTTTGTGCTAATAGCCCTTTTTTGCACGGAAGAAGCCTCACTTGCTCAGTGCCAGACTGGCTGCAGCAGAACTTTCCCCAAAGTGTACATCAGCAGACCAGCAATCCAGTTAATGAAGTTCTAAAGTTTGGCTGGAGGAAAATGTTTATACATCTAACTACCCAGATAGTTTTACGTCAGATTTCTCACCAATGCACAAGTTTTGCAGTAGCCCATGGAGTTTAGCTATGTGATCTTCAGCTGTTAGATATGGATCCCGTATCAGGGCTGGAAGATGGGAGCACTGGGAACCTCGCAGTTCTGAGAGCTTTTGTACAAAGATGTTGATGGGGCTGCCCTCAGCCCAACACTGTCTCTCAGGAACTCTAGCTGAGTTTCCTCAGCTGCTCTGTGCCAAGAAAACAGCAGAATTCCTTTTTCACTGAGAAATGCTTTCTTTATGCTGAGGGGCCATGCTGTCTACATTCACAAGGCAAACCAACTTGCACAACAGATATCTTCCATGCATTTTCCAGCATTTCAAAAAGAATTTCAGAATCTTCTGTAGCTTCCATGCCAGTTAATGGCAAATATAGCTAAACTTGAGAAGCCTCAAAATTACAAATCCTTCTCTAGCATCCTTGTATTTTGATTTTCCCATCTTCTGCTTCAGATTGTTGTAATGGATTCCAAGCCAAACCAACCCCAGGGCAGACTTTTACAAGCTTTATCAGCGTGCTTTGCCCTCCCCTATGTGCCATCTGCCTGCTCAGCTTTTGTCAGTTCAACTCAGCCCATTTCTGAGGGACAAAAGAGGACGTCTTTGCACATCACTGATTGCTTCCAGCTGAGAGTAAACGAATTAACACATTCTGTAGGTTAGTGGCAGAGGACATTTAAGCTTTTAGATGTGATGTACTTGTGCAGATGCTGGTATAGAAATGGTGCATTAGTGAAGCTATTTTCACAAATGTTGTAGGCAACACAGTGAAACAGAACTTTACACACATTTGCATAGTCAGGTAACTAGCAATGCTTAGAGTATTCAGTCAGTTTTTGTTTGCAAGCTGTATTGTCTTGAAAATGGTGACAGCTCTAGAATAAGACAGAAATTATAGACTTGCTACACACATTTGAAAGCCATCTCCCTTTCCTCTGAACTCAAGCATCTCTCTGTATGGAGGAACTGATTATCCTCTTGTAGACTGCAAAGAGCAGGTTTATCAGATTAGCACTAGCAGTGCTGACATTGTGATTTAAAATCATCAGTATGTGACAGTATGAAGTAGTGTGAAATCCTAGTGTGATTTTTCTTACCTGTGTATCACAATTAGTGGGAAGGCTAATTTCACTTCTACCTCTACAGGCCTACCATAGCAGGTGAAACTCTAAGCAGAGAAGTTGTTACAGGAGCTGGAATTTTGAATGGGCAAGAGCACTAACTTGCATATATCATCAATGATGCAATCATAGCTATATAGAACAGGTGAAATGCAAATAATAATTTACCCTTCTGCTTTCCATCATACATATTTCCAAAGCAAGAGATCTTAAACTTGCATTAGAAAGCATGTCCAGGCAATGGCAAGGTAGAGAGTCCTGAATGTAAACTGAAATTTTTTATTGCAGAATTGAAAGTTATTTATGATGTATAAACTAGAAATGAAGGCAGGGCTAAATCACTTTTGATGCAGAATGGAAACATAACATCCTAACAGTATCCCTGTGTATTACAATCCATATGTCACCCAGAATCTCTTTCCTAGCCAAGTACTGAGATCTCCCACATGGTGGGCAGATGAGAATACATCCACACACAGCTGATGTAAGAGTACTTCCATCCATGTTTCAAGTGGCAATATCTCAGTTTGAGCATTTGTCAATATACAGTCTTTCTACAAGTTAATAAATACTACATTCCATCAGTGACAGAAGTAGAAGATACAGAATAGCTTTTTAAGGCAAAATAGGTATTTTGGGGCTAGCGCTGTCTCCTCACCCATGCTGCTGTTTTTATGCAGGCTTTGTAATTTATTTTATTTATCTGAAAATTCTGTTGTTTGTGGAAAGCCTTGTCCACTTAACTGGGTGGTCTGTAGCAGAGCACACTACAACACTGTCTGCTCCCTTCAGTTTCAGCTTTGATCCAAGAACTCGACAGACCAGAGGTCTCCATGGGGAGAGTTTCAAGGGGAACTTTAGCTAGGACCGTGGCCTACAAAGGCGAATGCACAAGACAATCCGCTGAGGTGCAGGAAGAAAATTTATTTTTGGTACTGTTAATAAACAAAAGAAGAAAAAAATAGAATAGCGTTTATTTAATCCTTTAATTTCCATCTTTGTGTATGTTTTTTAGGATATGTAATATTTGTATGGTTGTACATAAATCATAAATGTATAAGGATACCTGGTACATGCTCTTTTTTTACTGATGGCTACATGATCCAAAAAATTTGAGATCACTAAACCAGATTATCCTAAGGGGGACTCTTCCTCCAACATTTCCATAGTGCTTGCTGTATTTTGGTATTAATTCTATAAAGAAATGTCTAATTAATCTCGTACTTAGTTTGAGAAAGTTGTATGTAATCAACAGGAATATAGATCTTTTAGACTAGTTTCTACTTCAGATAAGTATCTCAACATTATTAAAATCTTGCATTAAACAGAAAGGCCTTCAAACTGGATCCAGATGAGGAGTATTTTAGATAATTTCTTTCCATGAAAAATCAGAACCATCTGGCAAACATGCTTGCACACTGATGTTAACATAAAATACATTAAACAGAAGATCGACTTGTCTGTAAGGCATGCAAGTATATAGGATTTAGATTTTTTTAAATTAGATTTACTACTGAAATTAGAATTCCCGGAAGTACTGCTTTCTGATCACAAGTAATGTTACACACTCTGTAGAAATCATTATTGTTATGAAATCTTTTGTCACAGCCCAGATTTTGTTCAAATATGATAACAAATGACTGTCTTAATAATAATCATTTAGCTGGCAAGACTTTGAGTTGAAGTAGTTTCTGTAGTTGTGCATTTAGTGCACTGACTACTAAAACCAAGAGAATTTGGCTGTGGCCTGTATAACAGAATTTGAAGCATTTCTGAAAAAATGGATTAAAGGATTAGAAAAAATCATGCATATGTAAGTACAAAATATGAACTGTAATCAGAAGTACAACAGTATCCCACTGCATAGAAGACTAGATCATATATATGTTATAAGCAAGAAACAAAACTATCTTGTGATGCTTCAGATGCCAGTGAGCAAGCTTTCCACATCAAGCATTTTACAGGAGCTTGCATGCTCTTTAAAGTGATTTTAGTGTTTAAGCTCATAACTATTATATTTGCAAAGTCATATAGTCAGTAGTAGTACCAAAGTTAAGTTCTACATTAATGACCATTTTCATTCAAGGTTTTCTTCAAAAGTTGCCATAATATCACTCTGCAAATTCATATCAATTGTACAAGCCATCTGCAAGAAAGCAAATCAGTGTATTTCTCAGAGCAGTCAGGCAGTAATGAATACTATGCAGGACAAATATTAAGATTTAATGAAAACCTACAAAGCTTCTTCCCAAAGAAGTGTATGCTTCTTGTGTTTTTACAAATTTGCTTATGCATACTGTTCAAGTCCTTTCTGAAAAGTGCTGAGCAAGATGAAAGCTTCAGGAGATTTTATCTGGGTCTATTATGATCTTAGCCAAACTGCGTAATACTGTACATTGAACTGGTTTAGAAACATTTAACCTAAAGCATAATAGCAATTAAAGAGCACTCATTATCTATACCAATAAGACCAGTAAGTTAGTTTTTGAAAGGCTCCATGTTGGTATTTCAGAGTAGTACAGTATGGCGCACTTTTGTTGACATGTTGTATGTTAGCATGTTGAAGAGGAAGAGCAGCTTGCAAAGACTTGAGGTTTGACTTTTTAAAGGGGAATCTCTGCCTACTTAATAATTTGATTTTGTTATGCAATTATTGTAACATTGTATGAATAATAGGAGCACTTCTTTTGTTATGCCGCTTACAGATTTATTTAATCATCCTATTTTATTTTCTGGTCTAACTTCAGATTGCAGTTATCTTGTTTTTACTTGTTCAGGTTCTTACTTTGAAGGACCTGAATTTCTTCTCTCAGTTGTGTACTAGAATTGAAACAAAATTAACCAAAAAGAGTCAGCAACTTACTGCTTCTCTCCTTCTGCGTTCTTGTTCCATTTTTCTGGCCAAGTTACGGTCCTGAACAAGAGGGTGTTGCTGAGCTTCTGGCAATTGTTTGCTCATATCCTCTTCTTTTGGGGGCTTAAAGTCTTTCATTACCATGGCATCCACTCCTGCGCCTTTAGGGACCCTTTAGAGAATGGGGAAGAAACAAGTACAGGCTTGAAATCTTTTTATTTTCTTTTGTAACAAGGCTCTGCAACTCAACAGAATTCTGCAAATGAATCCAAACTTAGCACATAGTACGTGGTTCCATTTTATGATTTATGATAATTTCTCTTTGCAAGAAGTACAGTGTACACAATTTTTATGTGGTAGTAAGATAAGGCTGCTTGTGTTCTATTTCCAATCTGTATGCACACAGGATTTGTATGCATGCTATGCAAAACTTTTACTGACGTCACATTCTTTCATACATGATTAATTTTCTGTTAGTTTGGACATTTTGCTTCCGAATTCATCCTTCTAAACTAATTGAGTTCTATTTCACTAACTTCAGACAAGGATTTCTGATGTCATTTGACAGATACCTCTCTTGCATTAAAAATGATGCAGAAGTTAACCAGAAAAAAACTTTTTATACACTAGTAAATACGAATCACTGAAAACTTACAAAGAGGTATTTATAGAAGATATGAAAGAGTGCAAAGAGGGACTGTCAGATTATGTAAGCAACTAACCGAAACTGATGCTGCTTATAGTGCATGCCGGTGGGGAAGAAAAGCTTTGCTGAATGAGATGGATGCTTTTGCAACTGTTAGGTGTAGGCTGCACCATTATCTGTACCAAGTTCTGCTAAAGCAGTAGTGCTTAAACAAGGATCCTCTGGGAGGGGAAGGATTTTAAGCAAGATCCAGCATTACTTGCCTGTATGGCAGGATTCCAGATAGACCATTCTGAATGTGAGTATTACTGTCTAAAGTAGTTCACACTGGCAGCACTACTTTAGCTACATTAGCACCAACTTCTTGAAGACTATCCTTCAAGATTATCCTACTTGTCCCTTTGGATATCAATTAGATAGGGATTTTTTTGACTATAGATACAGAAAAGTAATGTATTGAGTGCAGGTAAGAATTCTGGTCATGGCCAGAGGAACTGAGTGCTCCAACAAAAAAGACAACTATTGCATTGCCTAAGCAGTCCAAAGCTAATTCTTCCTTAATTCAGCCCACAAAATTATTCAACTATCCAGATGATAGATCACGCACATAGATTGAACACATGTAAGCAAAAAAATAGATTGATGTTTAAGCATATGTTGTTACAAACCTCTCTTTTTCCTGCGCTTGCCCAGCTGCCTTCTGTAAGGCTACTTTCCTGAAATGCTTGAAGCTCTCTGCAGATGACTTTATTGGAGCTGGAAGCATCATCATTTTGCACAAGCTTACCCAGGAGTCTATGTTCTTAATTCCTGCGGCCTAAAATTATTCAAAAGAAAAAAAGGGGGTGGGAGGAAACATGGAAGTAGCAATAATACAGCCACTAAAATTGTTTTTTTTTTTCACTTCAATTATCCATTTTCTACTTAGTTCCTACATGAGCACAATACTGTTTTCAGGGAACTTAGTGTAGACAACCTACAACAAAAAATTCTTCACTTTTCTAAGAATATTTGAGCAAATAAAGCAATCTAAGCAATCTTCAGTACATTTTTTCAGTGTTTTCATCAGTGTTGAAATTCTCTAGCAAAGCAGTTTAATAACCAGTAGCAATTGCAGCTCTTATGCAGTTCCTTCTGTTCACTTCTCTAATTTTAATTCTAGAAAACGCGAATTCACAAGACAGCACCTACCCTTTCTGGAAAACTCTGGGATTTTGTCTCTAGAGTCTTTGTACCATTAGGTGTATTACAATGACCTGATGGAAGAATAAAAATGGGGTTTTTATTCATGTTGACTTTGTGGATTTTGTTACCTCAAAAAATAAAAAATAATTTGTTTAGTCAATCTAGAAGATGACTTAATTCACACTACAGAATTTTCAAAATTAAATCACGTGGTTCAAAATGACAAAAACACTCCCAAATACTGGTAGCATTTCCTAATATTCAAGCTGAACGGAACCACTGTTCTACAGGTTGGTGCAGTTCAATTCAACTACATGCATTCTGTTTTTCCCCTCAAGTTTTCTACAGAAGAAGTTATTAACAAAAAGTTTTTCTTCAACGCTAAGAATGGCTGGAACACATATTATTGCAGGAACAATCAAACACCACTGTTACTGAAGAGGTCAGATAGTTCCTCTCAAAATTAAATGCTGAAGCTCACACATACTCAAAGGCAGTTTAATCACGAAATAATTCCTGTATTCCTCCCCCTCTCCTTCCCCCTAAGCTGTCTGCACATGCAGAATTGAACGAGGAAGGGAAGGAGAGATAGTAGGACGAATTAAATGAAAGATCAGAGTCAAAATTTAAGAAGACTAAAGGCTAAGCAGTAGACAATAGTTTTGGCTATGCTTGCATCCCCCTGCTAACCCTGTGACCATGAAGCAGTAAGCTTCATTCATTCCTGCTTGTATTCCCAACCCTTCAATGTATAGAAACAATCACAATCCTGGCGCTATATGTGGTACACAGGACAGGAATTTAAATTCCAAAAGGGCAGAAGAATATAGTAAGTTAAGTCTATTTGATTCACCTATTACACATTTTAAAATTCTTTCTTATTATTTTTTTTAAGTACAGTAGAAGAACTATCCTTTTTCCAGAGTTGAGCAACTAATCTGTGATATTTCAATTAGGTTTTGCCAAAGCTTGTTCCCACCCTGTTCAATCATATGCAAGGAATGGTGAAGAGGGAACAAAACCCAAGTAATTGTGTCTAGTAACACTCAGATTTAAGTGAGGGCACTCTGTACCTCGCTGTGCAGTCTTGAGTTTGCAATATGCATGAAGCCTGACACATTCTGCTATGGAATACAGCTTTCTGGAGACCTGCCTACTTCTAATCTCGTGGAATAAACTTGCAGTTACTTGACATCACTTTACTATCAGATCCTCATCACAAAACTGGAGATAGTTACTCAAAAAGCATAAAGTGCTCTTAGGGAACGAGCTCCCTTGGAGAATCAGCAGAAAACAATCGAGGGCCAGCAGAATTCTGTGCAGACTGGAGGTTCAATCAACACTCTCAAGCTTCCTGGAATACTGAATTGTCTTTAGTTAACTTTCTGAAGTCAGTACTAAGTCATTTTGCTTTCTGTATTTTAGTGCAGAGCGAGAAAGGACCTGTAACATTTTTTTCCTTAACAAAAAAAAAAAAACAAAACAAAACAAAACAACAAACCAACCCCACACCAAAAACACAGCAAATAAAAGAAAGTGTTTTGTCAACCGATTCATGCATAAGTGTTAAACATTTTATTTCTTCAAGACAGATTTATAGACATTTAACTTTCTAGCCTTTAAAACAATTTGTTCTGATTATGGCAGTACATACTCTGCTCTTGGCTAATAGATATTGAATCAGCGTCTCTCTCACTGGCCTTGCTTTGAACTTCATCTAGATTAACTAATGTTTTTTCAGTTTTAGTCCCATCAGCATCATCAGCAGGGGAGGTTGTATTGGATACCTAGAAGAGAAATAGAGAAATTAGACTTCAAAACATACTCTGATAACATGTTAGTTCTTGCTGTATTATAATGTATTAATGTGTTCAAAGCCATGTTGAGAAAGACAGTTCAATATCCAAAGATAGAAGAGATCATGCTGTGGCAATGACATCAGTAGCTTCTTTATGCAGAGGCCCTCCTAAGCAGCATGCTCTCCAAGAGCATGGAGATGGTGTTTAAATATTTCACAGAAAGAAAAAGCCTCTGGATTCTTGTTAAGCTTCTGGAGCTTGATATTTCTAGAGAGCAAGAACACACAGTATGAATTGTTCATCTCTCTGCACAGCTGTAGGTTTACAGGTGAGCTTTTGACATATATGACTACAAGGACTACCTGAATTTAAACTTCAGCACTGAAAATGAGAATAAGTGAGTCTTATAGTGCATTATAAAGTTGATGCACTTCAGTCAATGCCAAACTCTTCCTTTTTATATTGTGTCCAATGAATTCATGTTCCTATTGAAGGATAAGAATCACATATTTAGTGGGCTTTTAGGTAAATGTTTTATTATTGTTCTAAAGTGGCTTTCTTTGCATCAGACTCAAGACTGGAGTGTTACATTAATTTAAAGAAATAGATATGCCTTAAAATAATTATTTGAAATAATGTATTGGAGAGATGTATTCACCTCTGGAACAGCCTGTGTACACTGGATATCAAAAGGCTGATCTGTCCTTCGAGCAGTCTGAGGCATTTGCTTGACTGAAGTATCTTGCAAAGCACATACACCTGCAAGCATACCTGAGAAAGAAGAGGTGAATGGTTTCCCAGAACCTACACACTGCAGTTCTGCATTTCACTGTTTAGAGCTGTGGATTTGCCAACTACAAAGGCTACCTAGCTACTTTGTAGCTACCAACTGCAAAACTACCTAGCTGCACTATGACTTTTTTTTATTAGGTTTTAATTTTTTTTTTTTTCAGATTATCAACTACCAGCTGTCTTTTACTAAACAACTGAGGAGTGTCTGAATTGAGACCTTCTGATTGAAGAGAAAGAAAACAATTTCTTAATCACATTTCGTAGTGACTTATAGCTGATATGTTTAGATAACTGATCAGTTCAGAAGGCCTGTGGTGCTAGTGCAGCTAATAAGTACTTCATATGTTAACTTGAACAATGATGGCAAAAAATTAAGCATTTAACTCCTGCCTTGAAGTACTTCCTGTAACTTTAGGTTCATTAAGGCATCATTGCCTCCAGTTGCTGGCTCTCTTCATTGAGGGAGGGAGGCATGAACCTCTCTGTTTTAACAGTGTTCTATCCCAGTCTTAGCGCCAGAGTAATCAAACTATATCCTATTTGACATACTTTTGCTTATACCATGCTCCTAATTAGTCCATACCATGTAAAAACCTTCGCTATTACTCACCCAATAACTTCCAAAACTTCAAGATAAGCTTACTGAGCAGTGTGAACACCAATTCTACCACCTTTCTTTCTTCAAGGTTCACTCAAATAGCCATGATTCTTGCCATAAATTTGTTACCTGAGGGAGACTTAGCATTTTGTTCTGCTGATTTAAGAGATCTACTCTGTAAAGGCTTAAGCTTCTGTAGCACAATGGGAGACAACAGCTGTGGTTCAGGTGATCCATGGTTTTGCAAGCTACTAGCAACAGATGAGGGCTGTACTTGCAGAACAGCATTGTAGGACATTCTCTGTAAGCACGGTGATGTTCTCTGGGAAGAGAAGGCACTAATTAATATGCTCAAAAAAAATCTTAATTTAATAACTGTTTGATTCTCTCCCTCCCTTTACAGCATTTTTCAGGTGCAGTAGTCCTTTTGTAGTGTGGCATTCATGAGAGTTTAGTTGACAAATCCCGGTGGAGTAAAATCCCCTGCTTTGGTCTGATAGATAGAAGCCCACCAGATCATCAGTTTGTGTTTTGTTGTCAATAATTAAGTTTTATTAAGGACTTTTGGTGGGTGGCATAGAAGGAAGGAAGCATTCTCTGTCCTCTCCCCACCTTCATCCAACAGAGAACTTCCAGTATTCGTAATGGGTAAAAATCTCAGAAGTTTTTATACTCATCTTCCATAAAAAAGCAAAATATACCTTTATTAAATAGATTTTACATTGCTGAGTCAGTCCTACAGAGCAAGTAGTATTCAAGCTATGTTCATTATTTCCTGCTTATCTTGTGCACTTCCCAATACTGTCGGATGTACCAATTAACTATTGAGATGAAAAGTTATATCCACAACAGTCAGTTTACCTTAGGTTGTTCCAAAGAAGTTAGGCAGTTTTGCCCCATTCCACTCTGTTCTGAGCATGTTTCTGTAACTGTAAATTCAGTGAGGTGGGCAGAAAGAGAGGAATGGGAAAAAAAGAAAGTCACTGCATATGTAGCATTATTTACACGTACAAGTCATAAGATGGGTGTGTACCCAAAGAGCCAAACTCCACATGGAAAGGAATGGTCTTATCTTGCATACTTCAGTTTGATGTTTTACGGAACTTTTCCCAGATTTAACACATACAAATCCCTGCAGGATCAAGATCTTTGCTACCCTCCGTGATTCCACTATTTGCTTTTCTGCATTCAAGGGCGTGTGTGGGATTCATCTAACTTAAGACTGTTGCCTCATACAGATGACTACCACTCAAATGTGGGGGAGGATCTACTCTGCCCCGGAAGAATAAGAAGTGTTCCACATAGAGAAGCGTAATTCCAGCATCATGATGCTACAGCACCACACTACACCATGAACAAATGTGAGAAATCTTAAGCACCTTGGCAGATTTTGGCACTCCAGCCAGCATTGTTGGCCATTTTGTCCCTTTGAAAGTTCAACTTTCAATTAGTAGTTAAAAAAAAAAGAAAAAGAAAAGAGAGAGGCAATGCAAAAACCCACAGAAGTAAGCTGTAGCCTGGTGGTCAGGTCTCTGTCAGACACACAGATTTCTTTCTAACAGATTTTAGTTTCTGCATTTCTTCACTGTTGTTTCGTTATTCATTTTTAACTCAGTTGTGAGACATTCATTTAATAACAACTAGAATTGAGTCCTCAACATAGAAGAAACCTGTATGAATTATTTAAGTCCTTGGTAAGCATTTGGAGCAATAGGTGCAAATTAGGAAGACAGATATTCTGCCCAGACAGAAACAAAAGAAAGCTTTCTGACCTGATTCAGAGTCACTGCTGTCTGAGGAGCTGGAAGCACTGCTAGTGCTGCTGCTCATGTCCGAGGAGCTGCTAGTGTTGCTGCTTTCACTCAGTCGGCTTGGTCTAATACTGGACTCAGCATTACTTTCAACTGCAGAATAAAAAGGAAGACTTTGAAACATCCTGCAGTAGGTCTCCATCTACAAGCCTAGGATCTTCTTTATAAGGGCTGTTTTCCCGTATGACTGCTAGTCTTCTACCATTACCCTGTCATCTTTCCAGCAGATTCAAGACCTTTATAGAACAGAGATTTATTGGCAGTGAGCTTGGGTAAATGAAATAGTATTTAATTATTCAATTAATAGCTGCAAACACACAACTTACAAGCCTAAACTAGGTTAAGATATGTGCTACTGTAAGACACAATTCAAGCATGGTTTCCACCGTAGTTTTTCCTGCTCTTAAGTCTGGTTGTGCTTATTAGTGCTGCCAGGTTTGCATACTGAGGCCTTTGCTATAGTTGGTTCTCCTCTTTCCTACACTATGTGTAATCTAGAATTATCTTTTGCCACCTCCTCACTGTATGACTGTTTTACATCCGCAGGGTTAGCTTAAGCTTAGTTTACAATCTTGTTCAGACAAAAAAGCTTTTCCTCAAAGTTGTTTCTCCAGTGGAAGCTTGGGAAACAAGAAGCCTATACCAATATACCTATTTTCTTAGACACACATTTGCTAAATGCTGGCTTCAGTTCTCCCTTGTGATGAAGCCAAATACCAATTTAAAGTATTTTCTAGCCTGCCTCCTCCATCTTCACCCAACATTATGTTAATAACTTAATTGCTTCTTGTAGCTTTTATTTCTAGGATATTTTAAAGTCATTCAACTAGCTTTCTCTATTTAGTGTTGGCTATCAGCTATAGCCTGACAGTTATGGGGCTAGTAAAGTTTGTGTCATGTCTTCTATTGCAAAAGTGAAAAATGTTATTTTTACTTTTATTAAAGGATTAGATAGGAGAAATAAGGAAGAGGTTTTATACAGGACAAGTAGCTGCCTGTTCCTATGGTGTCACAGCAGCAAATGCAATCTTAAAACCTAGCAAAGAGAAGTCTAAGACCTTAAATATTCTGAAGAAAGTCTCCATTTACATAACAGTACACAGGCCAA
The DNA here is from genome assembly GCF_019238085.1 of Lagopus leucura. Lineage (NCBI taxonomy): Eukaryota > Metazoa > Chordata > Aves > Galliformes > Phasianidae > Lagopus > Lagopus leucura. Next base: position 13,610,882 of record NW_024962266.1, read on the forward strand.
ATTGCCACTTCAAGATTTTTGTTGCAAATAAATGAAATTCACATTACATTTGTAGTTCTCTTTCTTTGGATTTATCTGACCATTGACATCCAGTAGTCTCTTCTCCAGTTCTTGTTTCCTCTCAGAAAGAAGCTGCTCTTTTGACTTCATTGCTTTTTTGGCTGTGTGAGATAGAAGTTAACACCTCAGCAAAACAGAGAATTGATCTGTTTGTTCTTTTGAAACATAATTTATTCTACATACCATGCTGCTTTCTTGGTCTCTTCCTCAAACAGGTTGCCACATATTTCTCTAATTCTCTGAGTGTTGAAGCCTTTAAAGTTTCAAAGTCTATTTCTATCTCATCAGGGCTAGAATTCCTCAGTGATGGTTCTCTTGATTGTATTATATGGACTACTTTCCCAAGCTTATCTCCAGGCAGCTTATTTATGTTCAAACTCAACTGCCTTTTCTCATCATAAGTCATAGGCTTGGCACCATCATCATCTTCTGACTTATGTGCCAACAAGACCTGCTGGATGGTTTTCTTTGATTGACTGCAAAAAGAAATTTACTGCAGTAACTGTAGTTTAAAATAATTTTACACCCACACAAGTCCCCCGCACTTACATGTTTGAAGACTGCTTTTTCTTAGATTTCTTGTGTTTTAGATCTTTCTTCTTTTGAATCAGGCTTGCTTTAGCTTTTTCCTTGTTCTTCCCCTTTTCTTTCTTAGCCTTCTCTTTTTTCTTTTTTGATCTAGGTAAGGATGCTCTGGTCAAAGCCCGCAACTGCTGGTGAACAGCTTTAAGCTGTCAAAAGAAAAATAAAACTCTACTGAGAGTCTTAAGTAATGTAATAGGAATGGTGAACTGGTTCTATATATAAAAATCAGATCTCTGGCTTATAATGGATATTAATGTTTGCTCTCCAAACAAGACTTGTTTTTTAAACATCTTGGTCTATTAAGAAAAATAAAAATAGTCACAGACAACATGTTTAGAAAATAAAGCTACTTATTTTTTTTTTTTTGCAGGCTTGTCTAAGAGCATGCATCTTCCAACAAACTGTGAAAACTAAATAGCAAAATAAGAAATTCACTGTAGTGCTGTCCAGCGGCTTCTCTTCAATTTCAGGCATTTGGGAAGCATGTAAATGCTTTATGTGATTACTGCATTGAGCTAGCTGGGCTGGGCATGGGCATCTTCAATCTGCAAACCCAAGGTACTTTATTCCCAGCTAGCTGTTTTGTATCACATGTTGACATAGCTTTATAGGAAGTTTATTTAAACCTCTAATAGATTATAAAGAGGAATTAGACTGAGAATATAGTTTTCAACCACACTGAAATACTTAACTGTGGTGAAGGCTGTCTTGTAGAATTAGTTATCTTCAGGCCAATATTCGTGAACTCATGTTTTATGTCCTACTCTGGGAAGAAATGAACGCTAAGTTGTTCCTTATTTGACTAGCAGAACCAAAACTTACTCCCTCCCTGGATTATAGATACAGTAGCAGCTTGACTTGTTATGACAGGCAAAAATTAGAACTATCACACTGTTAGATAGTAAGACACAGCCATGATATTCATGCTGTTGGCAGTAGTTGAAAAAACTTTATTTTATTTTATACTAAGCTTTATAACATAGAATTTATGACTTGCTTTTATGCGTCTCAAAAGCATATTCCTGACTATGTAAAGGAGCTAACACACCTTGACAGACTGAGCATAAGAGAGCTTTTTAGCTGTATAAAATGAAGCAAATGCCATTCAGAAGCATATGACTCTGTGTGTGGAGTACCTGGATGCTGTCATCCATGGTATCATGGCAACAGTCTTATTTTTGTTCAAAAGACATGTCTTATCTAAAAAAAATGCTAGGCAAGAGCACTAGATGACATTTCAGTAGAAACAGTTTGTATTTGCTAAGGCACTTGCAGATTGTTAATGTTTGGAATTACTTCCAAACAGAATCAAGTTTAGTTTTTCAAAATCCAAGTGACTGTAGAGTCCTGTAAACACTGATTCTTGGTGCTAAGCCTTAGAATAGACAATTGCAAGGGCACTACCAGAGACATTACAGTCACGATGTTGACTCCTAGTAGTTACCTGCTCCTGAAGTTTTGCAAGGTACACTGTTCTCTCCTTTTTAAAGTCTTCAGTTGATTTTTCTTCTGAAGAGTCATCACTGCTGCTGTCACTGGAATAAGCTTTTGTAATTTCTCTTGCATGCTGTGGCAGAAGAACACTTGTAGCTGGTTCATCAGGAATTTTGGCAAAGTGAGTCTCAAAAACATCCTAAAGGATTTTGTTTAGGAACAGCAAATAAACATCTCAGATTTCTCAAAACATTGTGAAGCTCCTGTTTGTTTTCTAGAACTACACATCAGAGGAGCTGATCACAGCAGATGGTACATCAGGGCCTAAATGACCAAGAAAATCCTCAAGTCTTTTTCTATTTCAAATCTGACTTCAGTAATAACTCACCTGAAGTTTTTTTGCCATGGCAACCACTTCATGGTCTGGAGAATTACGTTTGTAGCAATTCATGAACATTAATCTAACATCTGTGGCAAATTCTTGTATATCTCTATATTCAAAATTATCCATTTTTTTCTAGAGGGAAAGAAAGTGAATAGAAGTTTAGGCATTAACTTTAAAAGTGGCTCCATAGCCTTGGTATAAATTGGCTAACCAACTCAGCCCCAGAGCGATCTGCCTAGTATTTGTAGGCTACTGACCACCAGTATCCACCTGGAGGAGGGTTAATTTTCACAGAAAAGGTGAAAGGTGTCACAAATATCCAGTGCTTGAGGATTCTAGGCACTACAGAGGTTGAAGGGGTTTGGACAGAAGCAGAAGTAGGCAATATAAAACATTTTTTTTTGTATAACACTAGCAACAGCATCACACGGACTGAAAGAGACTTAATATGCTTTACTAGCAGCCTGATTAAAAAGGTAATTCTCAGCACTACTGCTATTAGCTTGTTCAAGCTAATTCTCAGCACTACTGCTATTAGCTTGTGGATTAGCCAGTATGTACATAGTCACCACGAGGCTCTGAAGAACTTCAGTAAACAGTTGCTTTTTAGTGAGCAGAGCAGCTGTTCTCTCAAACTATTTCTTTCAAATGAAAAGCAGCTTTCATGACTTTTTCAGCTAATGCTATTAAAATCCAACATGATTACACAAGTTATTTAAGTGAAGAAGTTGTCCAATCCCCTCTAAAACATACTTACTTTAATGGTTCCCAAATCTGCAGGACATTTGGTGATCCCTTTTTTCTCACCAAGTGAGAAGGATACAACATCTGCAGATTTTAAGAAAGGCCATGCATATGCTGAATGTTTCTTTGAGAACATTTCTTTAAGAATTTCATTACAATATTTTAGTTGTTTTGACAACTGAATCTTTTTAAGAACTCTAGGTGATTGCTGAGAATCTGGTAAGCCTTTCTTCAGAATCTTCTTTGGTATCATACATTCATTTTCACCTCTGCATGTTTTAACAGTTTTTCTTTCATTACATGTTGCAGAAGATTCACTGCTTGTTGTGAGTATTGAAGTAGTAGGAGTTGTAGTGTCAGCCTTCCTTTTCACACCTTTTTTTGTCTAGAAAAATGAAATCTTTAAGTTTAAAAGATGTACATCCAGAACAGTGGGAGGTCAGCTTTGAAACCATACAAAAAAAAAAAAAAAGTGTCAAGAATTCTACAAGTATCAAAACCAAAAGAACATAGTATTTCCCCAAGTTTAGACTGAGAATCTGCAAGACATTATGAGCCAACATCAAGCTTACTCTTAAGTTTAAAGGAAAGAATGGGAAGTAGGTTGTGGGTAGCTTTTAGCCAATTGAGAAGACTCAAAGAAACCAATAGGTTATGAAATACTCAAGTGACTACTATGGAAAGCAAAAAAAGTTACTGCAGTTTATGTTAAACTGGCAGAACGATTTATGTCTATAATTTTTTTAAACCCCAAGTGGTATTTGGTCTAGAGGAGGTGAACTTGCTTTGCCCATTCGTGTTCAGATCTGTAGTAAATGTAAATATACACTGTAAGAGAACCTAGTACACGTGCCTTGTTGGAAACGGATAAAGAAAGCTAAGCCAATACAAGCCTGTTCATTTGATCAGAAATGTCAGACATCCACATACAATTCATACAGCAATTAACAAATGCTTTTGTGAGCTATGAACACCTTTCCCAGCTAGTTAGTGTTTCAACTAATATGCTATTTTGGGAACTCAAGCACTTTAATTGAAAACATGAGAAGTTTTTGAATAGAACTTAGAAAAATCTTATTTCAATACTAAAACCTTTATCTGGATCACAAGGAAAGAATTCCTACATCAAGGCAAAACTTGCAAAAGTGTGGAAATACACTTCGAGAATGAGCTTTTTAGTTTACTTTGAGGAAAAACAATCTTCAATTGATATTTATAAAAAAATGAACATCTACCAAGCAGTCATTCCAATTTCTGCATGCTTTCTAGAAATAATAGTAGCCCAGTTATTTAACAGAGACCTAAAATATATATTAGATCTCTTATTATCCTCTGTCACAATAGAAGTTTTGAAGAGATCCTGCAATAAACATGACTTTTTTGGTCGTGCTGTTCAAGAAATCACTTGCCTGGAGCAGTGATTTCAATACCTTTCATTCCAAAAGTTATTTGAGGTAACTTACTTTTGTGATAGGGATGGCAGCTGGCATTAAAGTAGTCAGCTGAGCTGCAGACAAAGGAGGTGGTGTGGCCTTCTGTAGCTCTTGAGTTATTGCTGTAGACTGCTCACCACTTTCAGGTTGTTTCTGCCTTGTTCTCTGTTTAGATGAAGTCCCACTGTTTGGCTGCTGAGGTTCTGGTTATTTTTAAAAAGTTTTGAGTTATGCCTTAAATAGTGCAGTTGATCATAGTGGACAGTTTTAAATAATACATCTTCCACACACGAACTATATAAGTAACAAATACAAATAAAAGCTTTGATATATAGAGCAATGTTTTTTATCCTCTACTCAACTCCTCTACCTCAGCTAGAGCACTGTGTCAAGTTATGGATAGTTGGCATCAAGGAAACTGCGGATTAACCTCAGAAAAGTGATTTAATAGACAACATGCTAAGCCCCCTATATTGTAAGGAAAGAGAAGTACTTGCAGAGAAAATACTAAATCATTCTGCATACACATGAAATTATAGTCTTTAAAACATTTCAAAATTCATACAAGTTGCATGTTTGTGTACGTAAAGGATATAAGTGGTCTTAAACAGCTTCAGTATGAGAAAGACTGACTTATGAGTGTATAATTGTCATAATTTAATACCTGCTCAGTTTCCAATGCATTTCTCAAAATTTCTGGGAACTGCTTATATCTGTTCAATAAACACTTACTTCCTATTAAGGTGCAACATCTTTTCATTAGAGCTAACATAGATCCAGCAACTGACATCAGTTCCAGGCACACTTGGGAGACTACCTTGAAGGCCTCCAAATTCATCCACTGGGATGCATGTACAATTCAAGACACTAAATAGTCCACTTCTATTAATAAATTTATTTGTCTGGCAGTGTTGAAAGAAGAATTTTGTTCAAATGAAACATTTGTCAAGGTAATGAAGCAGGTTACAAGAGCAATTAAGACAACACAGGAGGTCAAAGATGAGTAATGAGTTGAAGCTAATCTCCTGGACCATTTTAATTAGGCTTCCCAATGTAATCTGTAGTATCTACTACGTAATTTCCTCATTAGTTTGAGATGTCTTGTCCACAAGAAAGATGATTCAGTCAAGAGCACTGTTTCATATATAAAACTATGCTATTGCACTACTGATGGTGTTGTCAGTTCTCATTCTGGTGAGTGTTTTTCCCTCGTCTTAAATACATTTCATTAGTAGAAAGTTCCTTTACAACATTACAGCTGCACTGAATCTGCCAAAGCTTTGCAGTAGTGTTGCTGGTCCAGTATATTCTGGGAAAGATAGAGAGCATCCCAACTACTCCTGTGCTGAGTTGTGACAAGTTACAGAGGACTCTCTGTTCCCAGCTTTTATCTAATGTTAACAATTCAGCACAAAGCCATTACCTTCTATCAGCTTTTCTTTTCTTTTTCCTTTGTTGTTGGGCATCAGTATTTCTTCTGGTGGCATTTGTGCTATTTTCTGCATGAACACTTTTTCTAGTTCTTGGGCCATAAACACAATGTCATCACCTGGCTGCAAAATATAGTTGATAGCATTCAGAGTGCAGGAGAAAAAGCTGCAGTAATAAAGTGCTACTTTTTCAACTAACCGTAGTCTACATTGAACAGATAGCAACACGTCGCCTGTATCAGAGAGACACTAGTCATCCCTGTTCCCTATCTAATAGCCCCTTTCCCCCACCCTGCCCTGTCCTATTTGCTTGTACAATCACATGCTTCCCATAGCAAAGGGAAAAGGGAGCGGGTCTGCAATTCCTTTATTCATTCCTATGATCTGAAGAAAGCTTAAAGATACTTAAGCATAGCCAAAGCTCAAGGAGATACTCACACTTCAGCTTAAGTTAGTTTGTCTTAAGCTTAATGAAGGAGAGAAGCATGCCTCAGAGTAACTAACCTTGGACTTGTCTGGCTGTTACACTGTGTTGTAAGCTGTGCAAAATAAACCTTGAAGTTTCGCCAGCAGAACCCTCATGTTATGATAACTGTGCATTCAGATGTTAGCAGCAAGTTAAGCCTCACCTCTGTCTTCAGTTAAACCTAGCAGCAAAGCCCTCTCCCATTTCAAATGGAACTAGCTTCAAGAAATGTTGAAAACATTGACAAGTTCTATAGGTAGATAGAAGAATCCACTAATTTAGACTTGTGGGCGTTCATTACAATTGATTACCAATAAGAGGTGTTAGTTTCACTTACCTTGTTATATATGTAGCAGTTCAGGAACATAGTTTTGAAGTCATCAATGCATTCTGCAGCTTTTGTGTAGTAATTATGTTCCAGACGCTTTTTAATTGTGCTCAGGTCCATAGGTTTCTTTATAATACTGTAGTAATCCTGTGTTTTTCAAAGAATCACAGCAAATCTCTTGAATATTAGGACATGATGATTCTGACATAATTACAAAAATTAGATTGCAAGAGAAAAAACTGCATTATGTTTCATGGCACATTACGTACAATTAATCTCAGACATGAGAGAAGTAAAAATACCTAGTTTGGAAAATAAAGAATTGGAGAAACCACAGTGTTAACACCTTTCTACTCATTTGCTAAAAGCAGTACCTTCCAGGTAATTTGAAATACTTGGAATGCCGTGTCAATTATTGATGTTTTCATTTGACTGAAAAAGCTGGGGTGATCCAATATTTGAGCATAAAGATACCTAAATAAAGACTTCTTGTCACAAGACCTTGTGTTCAGTCCAGGAATGTGCTAATGATTTTGTACATGGCAAAAATCACAATCATCAAATTGGATCCAGATTTGCCTATTTATTTTAGGATCAGATCTGCTTTTTCATCACAAAGTATTTAGAAAGAGGTTAGCAACTTCCCATTTAAAAAAACAGTCAAAAAGAAAAGAAAAAACACTATACCCAGTATTAAGAAACACAGTTCAATTAGTGGGGAATTAGAAGAAAGACAGCACAGATTACCAAAATCAGGAAGCTCTATAAGGCCCATGTAAGCATTTTTATTCCTTGAAGAAATATTGATTTGCAACAGTCTCAGAAAGGAAAGTGAACAAAGATGCAGCACTCAGTATTAATCAGCAAGAGAAAGCATAGTTTTCTTGTACTTGGAAATGATTAAAGCAGTTATCATGCTAAAGTAGATTTCTAATATTAATTCACAAATACTGCAATACTTCATGGGATAATACTCTATTTCTGAAACAGTCCTTACAGGAAGATTCAGTGCTGCTGCATCTACAGGTTGATGAAATGGCCAGGAAAAGTTGTGTCGCCACATGGCTTTCATGACCACTCTCTGTAAGTACTGAAGTTGGTTTGTTTGACACCCACTATTTTTGCTGTTTATGTATTCTGGTGGAGGAGGATTAGTAATAAGACAATGATGCTGGCTTGGAAGAGACATCTTCAGCAAGAACATACATCCACTTGTTCCAAGATCTTCATTACACATCTAACCTGAAGAGAGGAAAATTGCTATTCAGTAAAGACATCTAGATCCACTGCCACTTGGTGTGTTCGTATTCTGTTTGTGAGTTGTCAGCGATAGAGTTACAGACACACAGTTATGATTTAACAGAAACATACTTGTTTTACAGCATCCAGTTGGATGTGCTGAATTACCACGTTCAGTTCTTTAAGTTATAAATAGTTACATTTGAAAAGGATTAAAAAAGGCTTGCTGAGTTCTGCAAGATTTCACTGGGAATAAGCTGCCTCAGGGGTTCATCGATCAAAGTCTAGGAAGGCATTCTCTACATCCTCACCTCAACAGATGGAATCTTACAGAGAAGGTTGACCTAAGAATCAGCTTTACAGAGTACACAAGTCTCATCTAGCACAAAGTAACACCTATGCATTACCTTCTTCATGCATCTCTGCCAAACTCACCTCAGAAAAGTCCTGTCACCACCAATAAAACATTTTATCTTAAAAGTACAGTCTGTAAAGTGTACATCTACACAAGCCTGAAAAGCAACTCTTTTTTTTTTCCTTTTCTTTCTTTTTTTTTGTTTTTGCCAGTGTGCATTGGCTTTATTGTATATGACAGGATTATGAAAGATTAACTTCCCCACCCTTCCTTTTATGTTATTAAAAAAAAAAGAAAAGAAAAAAAAAAAAAAGAGAGAAAACTGCAATAAGCAGCTATGATAATTGTTACTATGCTGGAATATGGAGGTGCACAAGAAGGTGCACAAGAAGGATAGAGAGGCCATGTTTTAGATTGGATAACACCAGTAGCAGGCTAAGCAAGACCTAGACATGATTACATGATTTCCTGTTCCTATCTGTTCTCGTAGTCCATCACTGTGTTCCAGACACTAAGCTAAGAGTCTGGTTTCCCTCCCTGCATTAAGGCCACTTCTCATATGTTAAGATTAGCACTTGTTTTATCCAGGCAACAGTTGCTTTTTGTTCATTCATTAAATCAAGTGTTACTCTACTCTCTAGCTGTCCCTCTTTCTGATAAAAACAAAACAAAAAAAAAAAAAACAAAAAAAAAACAAAAAAAACAAAAAAACAAAAAAAACCACAGAGTCTGATTTGATCATTGCGTGAAGTATTTCATGGAAGTTTTGAAGAAGTTAAGTAACTAAATAGCTACTGTAATCAGCACACTCCTAGGATACAGTCTTATGTTCCCCCCTTACAATTGTAACACTCTGTGAGACATTACATGTTACATACTTCCATCTTTGCTCTTATTTCTGCATTTAAAAGCAAGCCTTTAACAGCTCTTGAAGCTGAAGATATGTTCTCATTTCTCCCCCATGTGTTCAGTCTCATCATTTACAGAATGCAGGTATCTTTCAATTAATGGTATTGGTATCAAAGTAAAAGGAAACCAAAGCATCAGGGCTTTGCATACATAATACATATAATGTCTTGGGCCCAGGTGCCTGGCTTTTTTCACCTTAATTTATAGTGTAGAATCTAACTTCTATCCCAACAGAAGAGCCAAGACTGGCTGACAGGTTGGCCATGAGCCAGCAGTGTGCCCTTGTGGCCAAGAAGGCCAATGGCATCCTGGGCTGCATTAAAAAGAGCATGGCCAGCAGGTCGAGGGAGGTGATCCTCCCCCTCTACTCTGCCCTGGTGAGGCCTCACCTGGAGTACTGCGTCCAGTTCTGGGCTCCCCAGTACAAAAAAGACAGGGATCTCTTGGAAAGAGTCCAGCGGAGGGCCATAAAGATGGTGAAGGGCCTGGAGCATCTCTCCTATGAGGAAAGGCTGAGTGAACTGGGTCTGTTCAGCCTTGAGAAAAGAAGACTGAGAGGGGACCTGATCCAGGTCTATAAATATCTAAGGTGTGGGGGGCAGAATGGCGAGGCCGGACTCTTTTCAGTGGTGAATGGAGACAGGACAAGGGGAAACAGCCGGAAACTGCAGCATAGGAAGTTCCGCACAAACATGCGCAAGAACTTCTTTACAGTGAGGTGACGGAGCACTGGAACAGGCTGCCCAGGGAGGTGGTGGAGTCTCCTTCTCTGGAGATGTTCAAGACCTGCCTGGATGCCTACCTGTGCGACCTGCTGTAGGGAACCTGCTTTGGCAGGGGGGTTGGACTCGATGATCTCTGGAGGTCCCTTCCAACACCTACAATTCTGTGATTCTGTGACTGCATTGTCTAAAGGAGAGACAAGGCTTTATACTTGAATCACCTCTTCCTGTATTCACCCCTCTTCACTTTGGTCATATAACACACTGGTTAAAAGTAAAATTTGAGTTTGTATTTTAAAGCAAGAGTGTGATGAGATTGTAGCCAGCTAGGTAGTTTGATTTCAAACCTCCCTTTCACAACTCTGTGCATTCTTGAGGTGCAAAGGCAGGCCCCAAAGTCAGCAATCTGAGAAAGCTTGCATATCTCTTTTAAGACTAATTTGAAGGGTTTTAGCCCTACAATACAGTTTAAGAGTAGAAAGCTTTTATGTATTATATCACTATGGAAATTAATGTTTTTAGCAAGACACCATATCTTCTAAGAACCACATTAGAAGTAAGCTAAACTTCAAGCTTCTTCGGAGTTTGTTGTTGTTTTTTTCTAAAGAAAATAATATTTGTTACCTCTGATAGATCTCTGAGAAAGAGCATTAGCTAACTTGCTGGAAAAGAAAAAAAAAATGCTTTTCCCTTGCTTTAGTTCAATATTATGTCTATTGAAGTAGAACACATATCATCCTAGTCAGAAGCAGCAGCTCAGATAAGCATTAGCATCCTACCTACTGAATAATAACATTCAAGGCTTTTCTAACAGCTTTTTGGTTAGCTAATAGTCAATTATCTCATCAAAATCACTATAAACAAGTATTGAAGAAAACCTCTTATTTTAACATACTATAGCCACATAGAACTAAGCATAGCCTCCTTACTCTAAGCAACAAAATTTGCCTTCAGGAAGACAACAATCCCCATATATCTATCAATAAAGCACCATTTTATTGGTTTTAGAGTCACAAAAACCACTGACTTACGTCTTCTGTCATAATCAGTCTATCTTATAGACCTCAGATTACTCAAAGCTGAATTGCTACCCTTAGAACAGATGATATAATTTTTACCTCAGTTTTAGGAAAGTCAGAACTTAGTGCCTCCCCACCAAAGGGAAGAAGGAAGAACAGAGCTTTAAAAGAAAGGACAGAAAAGTTTTTATAATCTACTCAGTCCTCCGGTTTAGTCAGCAACACAGCTACACACCTGTAACCCTAGTCTATGATCGATTCTATTTGGGAAGCTATTTGTATAAAACGAGAGCAGCTGTTAAGGCTTAAGACACCAGTTGTTTTTCTTTATACCATACTCACATACTAGATTATCAATAAAATAAGGTGGAGGGATATAAAAATATGGATGATTCTACTTAAGCTAGTTGTGGTTTGCAGACTAAAGCTTAAAAATAAGGTGTTTTATTGGTTATTCTGATTCACATAAGGCTATGGTAGAACAGGGATGCAGAAGTAACATATCTGTTTAAGCGCTCCATAATATTCATACCTTCCTATGCTTTTCTGATTCTTTACTGACTTTTAAAAGTAAATACATTATATAAATGTTGCTATAGCAAACAGTGAGATGGAAAAGGTTCTGGTATACGTTCTAATAGCGGCAAAAGAAAAGAGAAGCTGCTGTTTCTTGAATGTACTTGTTTGTTGTCTTAGATTTTTCTCTTTGGTTTCCAATTTGCAATTGCTTAACTTTCTTTGAATCTGTCTTTCTTCTGTGAAGAACTTCATGAGTGTGGCAACACTGTGTTTGAAAACTATGTTAGTTTGGTTAGTAATCACTAAGAGATTTTCTTTAAAATTCAGTTTTTCTGTCTGGCACGTATCTGATGTTAAAATAAGCTGAGAAGAGAATGGATTGGGATATTTTTGTTTAATTTAAATATAATATTTTGAGAAACAAATAAAAGCAACCAAAAGACCTTGGAAAATATTGTAGTATTTTTCGCTGGTTCTGCAGTTGCAGTGCTTGCTACAAACTCTGGCTCTGTCTGGCTCTGGGTCACAGTGCATTCAGCAGTTTTCCCAAAGGGAGAGAGGAGAAAAGGCCAATAAAAGTAGAAAGAAGAGGTTACCTTCATGCTTCTGTCCTCACCCGGTACCTATTTCCAAAACAGTCATAACACCATCCATTCAGGTGGGAAATTATGGTATCTGACCAGTTCCAGACTATCAGTTTTTATAGGGCTGATGGAATGGCTGAGATGGAGTAGCATTTCAGTGGAATGTAGCATGACAGTTTATCTCGTCATATGCACAATGCAGCTTTGCTGCTGAATGTGCAATTAATATGAAACTGGGGAGTAAGATCCCTGACTGCAGGAGAGTAGAACAGGAAGAAGGTGTCAGGAAATCACTCCTGTGGAGAAAGGCTAGTGATTATAGTGGTATGTGGATTTTTAATTAAAGGGACAGTCTGATTTAGAAGCATGGAGGCTATCATGCTTTTATCTAGTCCGCGGCAATGTTAAATAGCAATTTAAAACATCAGATCCTTTGTGATAAGGAAGGTAATACATCTGGGCCAGAATTAAGTTCTTAAAAATGGAACCTTATCTTTCCAGTAGCATGAAAATACCAAGTGGAAAAAGAAAAAAGCTGTATTTTCGTCATTGCCTATGCTAAAAAGAATCCTCCTTTATCCCTGCATATAAAGTGAGATGATAGAGAAGTTAAGAAGCCAGCATCTGCCTATAGTCTTCCTATCTGTCATACATTTTCCTGTGTATGGAAAGTTCTTCCCTGGAAGCAGTACACTGGGGGGAGTGCTTAAATAGTCGTTCCGTGGCAGATCTCTGCATTGTGACCACTAAATCTGTTCTGAATAGGGTTTTGTGAGATGATGTCTGAGCTACTGTTTTATCACTTCCTAATATTAGTTTGGAAACAACACTGGAGGTGCTGATGCACATACGAATGCATTGCAGGAATATTGTCTCTGGAACAGAACACAAACAAGGGCAAGCATTTGCAGAATTGTATGGGCTGTGGGGATGTGTAAGACAAGATCATTTATGAATCAAATTTCCAACTGTTACTTTCTTCCCATCCCTCTCTCCACATTGGTATATACTTTGTGTTTTTGGCTGTTGCTCTGAGGCTGTTCAGTCAGCCTCATAACATGCCAAATGCAAACAAAATTGAAACCTTGTGAAATGAATGAATACTTCATTATAACTGAATGGTATTTCCCTAAAGTGATCACTTACAGCATGTTCATTTTATTCTCCCAGTGAATATTTAAAGTACCACTTCACAGTGTGAATACTGCAACAGCACACATAACCACACAAGTATCAAATACTTCAGAAACATTGGGAAACAGCAAAGGGGACCAAAGCTCCCCACACACAGAAGATGATTATGGAAGTCAACTCTTGATTACAGCAAGACAGAAAAACTGAAAATTATGGCTAGTGTATTAATTTGTATGTCAATTTCAGCTCTCAGATACCACTATTAATTTGGAATAACTCTACTACCTCAAAAGAGGCAGTATAGAATAGAATAGAATAGAATATTTCAATTGGAAGTAACATACAGTCATCATAAAATCCAGCTACCTAAGCACTTCTTGCCTAACTAAAACTTGAAGAATCTTATTGAGAGCATTTTCCATATGCCTTTTGAACACTGACAGGCTTGTGGCAAAACCACCTCTCCAGGAAGCCTGTACCTATGTTTGACCACCCCTATAGTAAAGCAGTTTTTCCTAATGTCCAGTCTGAACCTCCCCTGGTGCAGCGTTGTGCCGTTCCTTTGCATTCAGGGAGCAGAGCCTGACCCTTCCTGCTCCATTTCCCCTGCTCAGGAAGCCACAGAGTGCCATGAGGTCACCTCTCAGAATTCTCTTCTCGCAATTAGACAACCCAAGTGTCCTCAGCTTCTCCTCACAGGATATGCCCTCCAACCCTTTTATCAGCTTTGTTACCATCCCCTGGGCCTTAATACCCACTTTATATTACAGAGTCCAGAAATGCACACAACATTCAAAGCAAGGATGCACCGAAGATTATTCCCCTATGCTGTTTGTTTAACTCATTGAATCATTTTCACAGTTACGTGTAAGGCTACATTAGTATGAGTTGCTATGCCAGAGTACTCACGTGTTGTGGTTTAACTCTGGCAGGCAGCTAGATATTGCACAGCTGCTTGCTCGCTCTCCCTAGATGGGATAGGGGAGAGAATCAGAAAGGTAAGAGTGTGAGAACTCGTTGGTTGAGGTAAAGACAGTATATGAAGCAAAGCAAAAGCTGCACAGACAAGCAAAGGAAAACAAGGAATTCACTTGCTACTTCCCATGAGCAGGCAGGTGTTCAGATACTTCCAGGAAAGCAGGGCTCATCACATGTAACAGTGTCTCGGGAAGATAAACGCCATCACTCCGAATGTCCTCCTCCTTCTTCTTTCACCTCAGCTTTTATTGCTGAGCACAGCATCATATGGTATCCCTTTGGCCAGTCTGGGGCAGCGGTCCTGGTCCTGTCCCCTCCCAGTTACTTGTTCACCCCCAGCTCTTCGCTGGCAGGATAGCGTGAGAAGCTGAAAAGTCCTTGGCTTAATGTAAGCACTGCTCTACAACAGCTAAAAACATTGGTGTTATCACCATTATTCTCATCAAAATCCAAAACATGGCATCATATGAGCCTTTACAAAGAAAATTAACTCCATCCCAGCCAAAAACATGACACTGGGAAAGTTGTACACACAAAGCTATACAAGGTACGGAAAACTTGTTAAGAAGAATTCGTCCATCCTAGAAATCAGTCTTGTTGCCCTTTATTGTTTCTTTCACCATTTAGAGTGGTGTCACTTGCTACAGACATCTCACACTTCGTTAACTCAGCCTTCAGCAAGTGTCCAACCAAGGCACTACTGCAGAATGATCTTGGTTTGGACCGTATGACATGTTATGAGATGATGGAGCTGGCAAACATATATTTCTCTGAAAATTAATTTCCAAACTCTTTTATTATGTCTGATTAAATTATTTCTGGCAGTCAACCAGTGAGATATTCCTCTTACTTCTGCTGGTGCTGTCCTGGTCTCTGCTCATCTTGCTAATCTTTTTTGCCTTGAGATGTTTTCTGATACTTCATCTTACCCAAAACAATTGTGTCCAACTGGCTGCCTTGCTTCCTGCCTGGCCTCAGTGTTTGTTGGGCTCGTAAGGGACGTCTGCTTACCACTTATCTTCCAAGTTCTTCCTTTGCTTTTACTCCCATGCCTGATTACAATTCCTCTTCACAGTCATTTCTGTCTGATCAGACATTCACTTCGAATGGCCAGCTTGCTTCTCTTCTTCCAGCAGTGCTGGAAATCTGCGCTGAGACTGCATCTGTGCTTGAAAGGGAGGGTATCTTGTGAAAACATTAGTTCCTCTTTAAACTGCACGGGAAAATAAACCCTTAGGTAGCAGAAGGCTGTTGTGCATTCTTCCCTGAATAAGACTTTATCACATAATTTTGTACAAGTACACAACAGTTTTTTTCCCCATCCCATGGCCCTTAGGTATACTGAGAGAATGGAAAAATAATGCAAACTCTAGAAATTCCACTGACTTTGAAAAGGGAGCTCTTCTAATATGTAAAAATATTAGATCCAACTTTTCAGCATCCTTTTCAGAACTAGTGATTTAAATGGATTGTCAAGGGAAAAGGATTGGGTTGTTCAGTATAGTCTTGCATTCCCCAAGATAATGATGCTCGATATTAGTGCTAAATTTATGTGCGGTTTGGCTACCAGAACCAGCTGGGGTGCAAAGAACAGGAGAAACAAAACAGCATACTGAGTCCAAATTTCATCTTTTTTCCTTTGAATATATCAGAAAGGGACTTG
Organism: Lagopus leucura; assembly: GCF_019238085.1. Classification (NCBI taxonomy): domain Eukaryota; kingdom Metazoa; phylum Chordata; class Aves; order Galliformes; family Phasianidae; genus Lagopus; species Lagopus leucura. The sequence continues at coordinate 13,626,869 of NW_024962266.1, forward strand.
TTTCTTTTCTACTAAGTTTTCTAATATTTGCCTAAAGCAGCAGCACGTGATAAAATTCTGAGTATTTGGTCATAAATTAGGGATCTAATTTGTTATTTAAAATGTTACATGTGGCACTGTTGCCATCATAAGGTTCCCTCCAAAGAATCTGAGTACCACTTTCATGTATATCAAAAGAGTTGGATGTTCCCCACTCTTCCAGTCTCTTTGTTATACTATGGAGAAATTGAGGCTGGAAAAGATGCATCTGCAGCTTCATCTGCATACTGAATTAAGAAGATTTTGTTGAAGGAGTGTTCTTGCACTGGTACAAGTCCCAGAGAGAACAATCTTTTTCTGATTTAGTAGTGGTTTATTTCAGCATGAATTGAATTTTAAACCCACTTCAGTTGTGTCTTTATGCAAACTGGGCTGACTCTGTGTTGCAGCTGGCTAGGAGGATGTGCGTGTTATTAATTACTGTGCCTCAGCTGAGACCTAGGATCTTTTTGAACTGCTCTAACACGATTGCAGGCTATTATGTGTTTATACCCCCTTGTGATCCAAGCTAACAAATCTGTTTAAAATGAATTTCAACAGTCTTCACATTAAGAAAATTCTGAGTTAAGCCTGAAATACAAAACTTGAAGAGTTACACCAGAAGCCATTTGCTTTGCCTGATAGGACTATACTTGGAGCAAGACTGCATAAAATACATACTTTTTGGATCTCTTATCCTTTTCAACCCCAGAGCTTTTCACCAAGTACCGCTTGGAAATCCTTCCTGAAATGGCTTGCTGTGCATTTCCCGATTCCTGCACTGTTGCAACATTCTACCAGTAGATGTCAGCTCAGAACTGGAGAAAGGTTTTTCCGTTTGTTTCAAGGTAATTGATATCAGTGGCTCACTGGCTTGAGCCTTGGCTTTTTGTATCACATTGTTGGTTTGACGTGCAAATAGGGACGTGATGTCCCTACTCAGAAATTCAACATATGATGAGGTGACATTTGAATACCTTGTGATATTTATAACAAGAGAGAGAATTCAGATAATATGAGATTGAAAAAAAAAAGAAAGCCAGTTTTTCTACATGATAATAAACTTCAAGGAGAGATTTCAAAATGGTGTTCAAGTTCCAAGTCAGCACAGATGCAGTTAGGAAACCACTGTGGTGCAGAAGAGCAGGAACAATTTGTAGCAACCTTTCTGATACCAGAAGCAGAATTATTGTAGCATAAGGAGTAGTTTCTGCCCAAGTAAAGAGAATGTGAAGGGAGGAAATGCTTGTTGTGTACATCTCTATTGTTTATTTTTTTTTATCCTTAGAATTATAAAGCTATTTACAGCTTATATATGTTTCATCATCTGAGAGGGAAAAATTTGGACATCTGTCTTTGGAGTAGTGTGGCACATGCATCTGTAAGTTGGTACAGGGAGTGTATTTCTCTGCATAACGTGCAGACAGGTGCCATAGTGCTGTCTCTGTTTGCTTTATAGCAATGAGAAAACTCATGTAGCACTATGTTTTTAGGAGATCAAGTGCCTATTTGCTGAAAAATGGACACTTTTAAAGAATTCCATTTGAATACCAGCAAAATCAGGATCACCAGTTAGACTGGGGCTTAACAAATTGCTGCGCCTGTAGGCAGAAATATTTTCATACAGGATATTGCAAGGAGTTGGGTTTTTTAAGAGCAGAGATGAGCATTCATTAGTGGAGTGGGTATGAGAAGTAACAGTATGCAGGGTGAGAATTTCTGAGGGAGGCTGTCATGGTTTTAACAACTTTAATCAATTTGTGATTATATTTTCCTATTTGGACATCAGTTAATTTTTCACAGCCTTTATGGGATTATAGGTTTAAGTGAGATTTTTATATGTTAAGTGACCATATGTCTTACAGGCTTAATATGGCTTTAGGTTTTGTGTGTTTGCAATATTTAACAGGTTTAATAAACCTTAGTGATCTGTTCGTTGGCTCTTTGCATGTGTGCAACTCTTGTAGCAACATATTTTAAAAACAAACTGAGTTGTTAACTAACCAATAAAAGCCAAACTCCTTTGAGGTCACTAGCTGCGTGTTCGTATACTTACACAGTAAATTAAAACAATCTGTATGTTCATGTGCTCAAAATACGTAACATTATTATAATGCTTGGATGAAAGGGCTTGGAGCCAAGCGTCCGGATGCTGGTGCTGATGCTGAAGCTGGAGAAGAAGCTGCCTCTCAAACTGCAAATGCAAGCCTTTGGCACTGGGCTGCACAGTGATCTCATGAGCGTGAACTCCTTTTTCCAGGCCCCCATTCTCCAAGGACTCTGCCCTGCATTTTCAGCCTATGCCACGCCACATTCTGTATCCACTTTGATGCAAAACTTGTGCAAGGATTGCTTCTCCTTCCTCCTCTCTCTGTGCATTCCAACAGCAGCTCTTGCTAGCAGTGTCTGTAGGCACGTTATATTAACAGCAGTTTAAGAGCATTAAAATTTAGCCCGGCAGAGACTGTTAGCAGTGCTGGTTCATAGAGTTGTGGAATCTAACTGGTTCTAACTATGCTTCTGTTAGAGGAAGTCTGGACAATGTAACCTTTTCTAAAATACTATAATGGAAAAAAAGAATGAATAGTTGAGGCCTTCGGGAATATTCCACATCCCTCTGCCAAGGAGCCTGTGAAGTGAGCAGCGTATCAGCAAATGGAGAGGCTTCATAAGTGACCGGTACACTTTTCCTGAGTTGGCACTGTCCAGAAATCTCAGGCTGTTACCACTCTTCCTTTCATAGAGTACTTATTAGAGGAGAAATGATAACACAGTGCTTCCCTGGGATCAGATGCTTGCTGGTAGAACAATTGCTTGTTCTTCACTGTCATAGCTCAGCTCAGCAAATAAATGAGGATGGGTAAGCAGTGTAGACATACAGCTGTCTGCAGCCCTGCAATCTGTGCTGTTAGGAACATTCCTTAGCAGATCGGAAATGTGGTGAAATGTGACTTTAGCATTGGGTGAGGTGCTGTGATAACTAAAACTGTTCATACTGAGCAGGTAAGGAACCTTGTGCTTTCAGCAGGAGCCTTGTCACTGCCTCTCATGTGCCCAAATTTCTATGGTCAGCAGTGTCTGGAGCAGAGGCAGCGGCAGCTCTGAAGGTGGCGATGGGGATCAGAGTGCTTGGGTTGGGGCTACAGCCTGCACGCTGATAGTTCTGATCCAGCTCTAGGAGAGAGAATTCCTGTGGCAAGAAAGGGCAAGGAGTGAGTGGAGGTGTATTTCTAATGGTAAGAGGTGAAGATGTGGCTAGACCCTGGACTTTGGCATTCTTGGATGTTATGAGCAAGAAGAAGGGAGGAGGGCTTTGATACAAATGATGCTAAAGTAAATGTTTGCTCAGTAACATGATATAGCACTTAGAGAAATATGGGCGGACTACTCCAGAGAGCGTGTGCAGTGGCTTTTTATCATTGTCCAAATCCTGCATGATCCTCCAGCATGGAAGTGCGCTGTGCACGTCTGATTTTCTTCATGGGGTGGTCAAAATGTGTTAATGTAATCTTTTAAAACAAAAAATAAAATGTTGAGGCTTTGTGAGGGAGAAAAAAGCTGGAGGCCAATTGTAGATCAGGAAACTGGCTTCTTTTTTTTTTTTTTTGAGATGGATTTCTGCCTGGAGTCTGTGTTTGGCTTAAAGAAGGGTAATACAGTTTATGCAAGTCTGGGACCACGGAGTATATTTATCTAGCTTTTGTTTATTATTATCAATTTTTCCGAATTTCTAAATCTCTGTTTCAATATATTTAGAATTAAAAATTCACTTTTACAAGACATTACATTTTGTATTATGCCTTTAGATGCACTGCATGCACAGCAGTCACAGAAAAGGCACTACATGTGCATTACTGCTGTACCTTTATATTTGTCTACATGCCAGGATTAATCCAAGATGTGGTAATGTTTTGCCTTAGAGCAGTTGTACCAATGAACCTTAACCCTGATCTTAAGAGACTTATTCTCTGTTCCTCTGACAGTTTGTTTATTCTTTACTTCAGGGCCTCTTCTGAGCTAAAACAGCCATTAAGAACAAATTGTTCTGGACAGATTTTCTGCCTCTGAGTAACAAAAACTGTAACTTATTTCCATTTCTTCCTATACCTTTCTCAGGTGATTCCTGCAGACATAAATCCACCTTAGTATCCATCCAGCATAGGAATATTCTAAACATGGAGAAATAATGCAACTTTTCAATGTGACTTTTCAATGTTTTCTAATTGTATGAATTGCTGCATGCAGGGGGACAAATCCTGCTGTACTCTGTGGAGGTGTAATTCTGAATGCAATGTGCACAGTGTCAGTATTGGAGGAAAAGCATACATCCTTGGGTACTTTGGATATTTTCAGTCATTTGCCGAGATTCTCGTCCAGTGTGACTGATGGATGACAGTCAAATTGTTCAATGACGTAACGTGTTGACAGTTCAGTCTTAAGATACGTCTAAAACTCCATAGTTCAGTGGGGATTCTGAGAACTTACTTTCTTCAAGTGTTTGATTCATTCAGTTAATCAACTATTTAAAAATGATTGAAAACAATAATCTCAGGCAGTGCCTGAGTATATGTCCCCATATTGAGCATAATATTATTTTACTCATTTTTTTTTTTAACCTTCATCATACATAATGAATGAAAAAAAGGGTAAAAGAAGAGAAAGGAAAAAGGATTATCTGCCTGTAGTACATTGGAGATATCAAGAGAAAAATAAAGCCCCCTTCAGCTGCCCTTATTAGGATCTGGATCAAACCTAGGATTTCTTGCATTCTTTGTGAGGCTCTTCTCTTTACCAATCAAGAAATAAAACTGATCTAGGAAAAAAATGAACAAGTGAAAATCTGATTCGGTTTTTCAAATTGCATCTCATTGCATGCAACTGAGAAGAATGAAGGACTGAAAGAAGTCTCAGATTGGCTTCCGAGCAAAATCTGCTTCTGTTCAGGTAATGTCCTGTAGTGATGGTCTGAGGACTGAAGCAGATTTTACAGCCTGAATAAATCTTGTTTTGTCTGTGTGACTTTATAGAGGATATGTAAATTTCACAGGTGATGCTCATCTAGCTGTAGTTTTCAGCAAAATTATGTAGGAGCATAAATAATTCTAATATTTCATGAAATATGAATAAAAGTCTATTCAATACTTTATTTTTTGAGGCTCATGGGAAACTTAAATTGAATGGTGTTACTGAATCCCTTTTGAAGAGAGATCCTTTTAAATTTTTAATGTGCCATGTCCCTTTCCATTAGTTTAAAATAGTTTTCAGTACTCTCAGTGTTCCTTTATGATTAAAAATTATGTCAAATGCCATTCCTCTCATGTGTACAGTTTCAACAAGGGCTATTGGACTTGTCCTAAAATTATTAACCCCAGTGCTGGAAACATTTCAGTTCTCTGCATTGCTTCTTCTTGTGATTACAGAAGAATACAGTCCTCTGCAACTATTTGGCAACTGTTTTGCCCTGAAGTAGAATTACAGAGATATTGCTGCTTGTCTGTTTGACATCTACAAACATAGAAAGCCCAGAGCTGCCTCTTGCCAGACATCCTCAATTCCCTGTGCGTCCACTCATGCAAGTGGCTTTCCTTGCACCACATCTTTGTGTACTGTGAAAATAACTGGAATGGAAAAGACAGACTATCTGTCACATCGGTCAGCAAAACTCCTGCTGCTGTAACATCAACAAAAGCAGGCTACAGAAAGAGAAATTTGGTCAGAAAAGAAGTGGTAAAAACTTAGGAAAGCTTTCAGATTAAGAGAGGTGAAAAACTCTGATTAAGTTAAAGATATATCATAGATAAATGGAGCTGAGCTATGATGTATCTATTGTTTTAAAAATAATAGCAAATGTAGAGGAGTCAGTGGGAAGAGCTATTTGATTTTTCTTGCAAAACATGATGAAGATATTCATGAAATGTTTTGCATTCAAAATGAAAAGGAAGATTTTTTTTTTTTATGCAGTGTATATTTTCCTTGGGGAAATCATTATTTCAGGATACTGTTTTATATCTAGAGCTTAGTGGGATCCAGAAAAGGAGTTGACAATGAATAAAAGAAACAAGAAAACAAGCTTAGTCAGATTTGACATACTGCTAAGTAAAGAATTAAGAGTTTCAGAAAAGACAGAAATTCATATGCTTTTGACTCTTGGAAACCAGAAGAATCTTTAACTGAAACTGATGTGACCTAACTACGACTCACAAAAGTCCTTGAATTTCTTGTGCAACAGCTATGGCCAAGGACAAAGCTCCACACCAGCTGAACCATGGTTCTGATCCAATACTACAGTTGCTCTTCCACTCCCATGGCAATAATTTCCCCATGATATTGAGCACAGTCCTCATGGTGCCTTGTCACCACTGTATGGATCTGTAGATGGAGGTTTCCTATGTTGTACCAGGTAATAAATGTTGAGTTCAGCTGTCTATATTGCACTAGCTCATAAATGCATCAAGTGCTAAAAAATCCCTCTGAAGCTGTGAAACTTTAATGTAGCTTGAGTGCACCCAGGCTCTCCCACGTATCTCCCCATGTATAACTCCCACATGTATGGTAAGGAACAGGAGCTTCTATTCTCAGATGTGAGAAGGTCTGTGCTCATTCACAGTGGCTGAACTAGATGATCTTGCAGGTCGTTTCCAACCTTGCGATTCTATGATTCTGTGATTCTGTGATAGTGTAGTGAGTAACTTACTTTTGTGCGTGAAAGAAATATGTGACCTCCTGTGTGCTCTTGCTTTACATCAAACATACTGCTAGAGTTTTGTCTGGTAATTAAGAACTGGCATAAAGATAAATGTTACCTTTATATTAAAAAAAATCCATTAAATGGCTGACATGAATAAAACTATCTGAAATTGAAGACTTGAAAGCATTTTCTGGTAAATGGGGTATTAGTATCCTAGTATTTGCTGCTGAAATATAATTAATTACATATTATACTATTTACTGTGAAAATTGGATGCATTTAAACTCTCCAAGATATATATGAGCTGCTCAACTTGAACACATTTTCATTCTCTTTTTGGAAGTGATTTTACAAATTCTAAATGAAAACTCCCATCTTCTCTTATTACTACTGCATATTTGAATTTCAGTATCTCATAATATTGGGTATGGTTTTATTTGCTTTATCATCGGCATTTCCAGTAGTACTGTGGTGGTGATTTGGATCCCAAATAATAGAGATAACTCATCTCTGAAGTATAACGGCAAAATTATAAGATGATTTGAGTGCAACACTGTAAAACTGGATACTTTTTAAGCCCTTCATCCCTCCCTTTCTCCAGGGCTGAAGTTGGCTGAAGCACAATTAGTTTAAATGAGAAGTTTGTTTACAGCCATATACATGAGAGTTTTATTCTATATATGTTAGAAACAATAGCTTTGGACTAATAAGAAGATCTTAGAATGTTACTCTGACATCTGCAAGTCATTATTAGAAGTTGCATTCCTGCTCTAGGGATCTCTCCATTTTTCCCCTCCTTTCCTTCTCCAAGATATCTTCTGGAAAAAAAAAAAAAAAAAAAAAAGTCACCAGAAAACAGACCCTATGTATTTCTGTATCTCTTACAATAGCAGAGAGAATAATCCTCAGATGGTAGTCAAAATCCTGTCTCTCACCCTTCTATCAGCAGAGACTTAACTACATTACAACTGCTGCAATAAGAAGGGGGGAAGTAAAAAACAAAACCCACACCCTAACTTCTGGGAGAGAAAATTATCTGGTGAACATATATCTAAATGCTGAACTTCACAGGCTCTTAAATCTGAAGTGGCCTGATTTGGCTATTTTCATGCATGTCAAGTAAAGTCCAACTTGTCCCAGTAAATAGAGCTAAAAGGACAGGGGTCCTTTTAGCTGACCCTCGGGGATCAGCTATGTAATGTGATATGCTACAAAGCAATGTGTACTTTTCACCTCTGCTGATTTTGGTTTGATTCTTATCTTTGTTTGAGGGTTGATCTTTGGCTAGTATTTGTTTGCTAGTACCAACAGGACGTTTGTGGTCACGTAGCCTGAAATAGTGAGGGGCTTCAACTTGTATCTCTCCAGGTAAATGAGCTCATTAGGACTTTAGTCAACACAACTGAAGTCAAGACACACAAGCAACTTCATTAAATTGAAGTGGAACAACTTACTAACTTACTGGTGAACACATCAGTAGTCTATTGAACTGAGGCTTGATGAAGATGTGAGCTGTTGATAAAGTTCCCTGAAAATTTCACTGGCAGAGATGGGGAAGGTGATACCCTTAATCAAAGCATCACAATAATCTGCAGAACAAACACAAGTTAGTACTGAAAGCAGCAAAATTAAATCCAAATTGTAACAGTTTGTTTGACATGCATGATGCAAAAAAAGGAGAGAAGAATATCATCATTAATACATTGCAATGAAAAAAACGTTTTGTGAAAGTTCTCAGATTTGCTGACAATTTTTTATAAGCTGTCTTGTCAGACCCATAAGTAAGATGAAAATATTTTTTGCTAATTTTATTAAATTGAAGGGAAAATATTTAAGTTCAATCTGATCGGTTTTAGAGCAAGCAGAAAATGTGTGGTAAATGAATGTGAATGACCTGCCTGCAGACAAATTCTGTGCACAATTGACTGCATCTTTCTTTGTTCTTGCCAACATTAAAACCCAAGTGACAACACATTTCTGCTTTACATAGCTGGTTAATATGTATATATGTATATATTTTAAATAGCTTTACAAATGTTTGGAAGAATGAGCATTCTTTGGAAGCATTTCAAATGTTAATAGTAGAGCTATAGGAGAGCAGAAAGAGACAAATAGAACAAAAGCATTGCTCAGATTTACATTACTAAATCTAACAGTGGCTTGTGTATCACTTTCCTTTCTATCTGTGATAAATTGCATGTGCAATATCTGTATTTGTTGGCAGATGAAAGATGGAAGCACAGGGATGTGTTTCTCATTAAATGGAGCTGCCCTTAATTTTTTTCTTCTAATTACCAAAAAAGAAGGCATCATTTTACTGTACTTGGCTGTATGTGCTTTGTTATTTAAAATTTCCCTGAGTGTATTAATAGTATGGCACAGTGCATTCAACTGATATAATTTGTGGTGGGTGTGGGAGGGAGTGAAGACCTCATACTCGGGTTTGGGAATATCTACCATGGGAAATCTCCTATGAAATAACTGTTACTTCATGCAGTGTGGTCCATGCCAGATGCTAACCATTTACTCTTCAGATATTTTTCATGAGCCTTGCAGATAAGATAGCTCATTGGGAATTGATTTAGCTGTGTTCTGAAAACTAAGACCTCACCAGAGATGGGGAAATCACCCCGCCTTTCTTTAATTTGGTGGTAGAGCATTAACGAAGGGAACGTTAGTCTCTGGAGCTTCCCCCCACCCTGTAACACATCAGATTCGTATTAGCAATATTTACTTTCTGAAAGGGTGACACAATTTCAGCTGTTTTCAATTTTTGCTCATGGTACCCTAGAGAAAAATGTATACACGAGTAACAATTTACATTTTCATTTATGTGTTTTATTGCAGTGGAGCTGATCACAATAGCATGGTAACAGTTGCTGGTTTTGACAGCATTTGATTCTTTGCCACAGTGGAGGTAGTTGGTTGTGTTAAGAACTGGTAAGCCTATAATTCTGAATAATTAACTGCTGTTATTTTGTAAGTGGAAGCTAAGCAGAAAACATTTGTCTTTGTTTGAAAAAAAAACCCCACACAAATATTTACAGAACAAACAAACAAACTAGAAGAAACAGTGTGTTATTTTGCTTTAGAACTTGCTTTATATATGTACGTGCATACTATATTCAAAAACATGTGCAATGTGTAAAGACAATTTTACAACTTGTACAGCTGTTCACCACATGTGTGGATGCACAGGGAAAACAAATATGAGCTCAGAATGTTCCCCAGTTTATGCCCCTATGAGAAATGTATATGGTTACAGTAAGAAATGTACATATAGGCATAGTTAATAATATGCTAATACTTACCAAAGACTGTGTTTTCAGTAGTATTTCAAAAACTAGAATGAGAATTCTACTAAACTGCAGAATATGTTGGTTGGGACTTTTTTTTTGTTTTTTTTCCTCTTTCTTTTTTTAGCCACAGAAGCAGAACGGGTACACAAAAACCAACAGAAGCTTTAATCTTACTACTTAGGCTGGAATTTTCTTTAAAACATTAGCTGTCTTTCTTTGATTGCAAGAGTGCTGCTCAGTCACATGTTTTGTCTGTCTTTTGTTAACTTGACCGAACAGATGCTAAGCTGGCCTTTCCATTGTAAGGGTGCTTTAGCATACTGCCTGTAGCAGAAATGCTGAGTCATGGCCTGAAGTAGTGATTGAGCACCTGGTGGGAAGGCAGAGCCAACCTAGGGGAGTTCAGGTGCAAGCAATGCCCTTGAGTGACCAGAAGGGGTGGAGCCAGGATCCCACCCTTCCCAGACCTCATATAAGGGTTGGCAGTGGTAAGGGTCTCTATCACTGGAGATCTCTGTGTGCCTGAGGTCTTCTGAGGGTAAGTAGTTTTGTCTTGTTGGTTTTTTTTTTTCTTCCTCTCTTCTCTCCCCCCCTTTGATTCTGTGGCTGTTGTGTTTAGTGAAGTTTCTCTTGTTGTAGCCTAGGTTTTTGCCACTGTTGTTGTACCTTCCCTCAAATTATAGTGTTACAAACTGCCATAGCACTTTTTTCAGTAAAAAAAAAAATGCATCACAGAAACAGCTATTTTTCTTTGTTTTTAAAAAAAAAAAAAAGGAAGGAAAAGTATATTTATAGTTATGCTGAATAAATCTATTTTATTGTAAGTGGTTGTGGTATTTCTCCTGCAACTGTTAAGAAATTATCTTTGTAATCCCTTTTGCATTAAAGAGAATTTGCTGCCTTTTATATTTCTAACTTTGTAGCTTTGGGCACAAAGAATTTTTTTGCTTTCTCTACAGGGATCAGAATTCTATCCCATACAGTGAAACGTAATTGCAGTTGGTGTCTTTACTGTGGAAAAAGTAAAGCCATTTTAGAAATGCATTGAAGTAGAAGATGTTATCTTCTCTGGCATGCCTCCATCGCATCACAGACATGAGCGTGTAAGGTTCTAGGTGTACTGGAATCACCAGTTATGCCTTGTTGAAGAGAAGAAAAATGACTGGGGAGAAGAGATTCTACCATCTCTGGAAGTTCATGTTTGGTGGAGTTCTCCCTAGCAGAAGGCCTGTACAATGCCTAGATAACACGTGGAGTCAAAACAGGAAGAGAGGGTGGCAGAGCAGTACGTGAATGTTGCTTAACTCCTATGAAGCAGAGAGTAAAAATATTTTGTGGATTTGAACTTGCTCTGTGTGAGTGTCTTGGAACAGTGTCAGATGACTCTTTTTCAGGCAGCAATTGTTAGTGTTGTCAGTGCCCTGCAGTATCTTGTCTGTAAGCTTTTCTGACCTGTTTGGGTGACTGTAGACCAGTTAGACTAAAATTGTGTCCTTTCAGCTGCAGGGGGTATGTCTATTTCAGTGTTTCATTTTGAATCAGGAGCAGGCCTTGGAAGCCAAGTTCCTGGCCATTCACCCCTGTGGCATTTTGGTTTACATGATGAAACAAGTCTCAGAAGACAAATAGGATTCCTTCTGGGTGAAATTAAACTGTGGCCTGAAAGCGCACCTAAGATGCTGCAGTGGATTTGCAGTCCACACTGGAATTGGTTGGAGGTAATTCACCCTATTATCAGGTGCTCAAGACGTAGCTTCTGTTCTGTTGACACCTTCCTCTTGTACTGCACTAATTGTTACTGGAGATAGGCATACAGTCTAATCACTTTTTTTAATGCATTTATTCAAATCTGTTCTTATATCTTCCTTCTGGAATTGATTACTGCTCATTAACAAAGTGATTGGTGAGAAACAGGGTGAGGCAGATGGTGACCAGCCGGTACGCTGTAGCATGATGCCCTTCTCACCCTCAGTGACAGTACTGTGGCTCACTCGTTAGGGGCAAATTTCAGAGTAGTTAACTGTTCTGTTTCTGTTGACTCTTGATGTAAAAATATATTGGAACCTAATGCCTGGAAAAAAAAACGAGCAAAAATGTGGTAGTGTGACAAGGAGGTCTGTGGCTTACAGATCTTCCTGTCTGTCTATAAATGGCTAAATCAGCATGTTTTCTAGAGGAGGTAAATTTATCTGTCAATGCCTTAAAAAAAAAAAAAAAAAAAAAGTACATTGATTTCAATTTTTCTTTTTTTGTCTTTGTGGTTTTTTTGTTTCCTTTTTGGAAAGAGCAAATTAAAAAAAAAAGTATTGAAAAGAAAATACAAGCACACAGTGTCTCGTAGTAATCTTGATCTCTTATGCTTTGTGCCAGTTCAATACTTTAGATGTGTTTTGGCTAGTTCAGGAAAACACAGGTAGTTCAGAATGGGCTTAGAAGCCTCTTGCAGGTTCATATTGCAATGGTAGACATCTACCCTGTCATTGTGTGAATACATCAGAAAAAGATGTTGGTGCGGATGAAACTTCTGATTTTCAGGATAAAATATGTCCTTAAGACAACATTAAAAAAATGAAGGAGCTGAGTAGCAGTTCTATTGGCTATGTAAATTCGTGATCTCTGCTAAAAGTGTAACTTGCCCTTGATTTCCTTATTCTTTTTTCTTTTTGACTGTGGCTTTAAACAGCACTGAGTGTTTAATTTTATGTCTGATAAACTTCAGATGAATCAATAGATATACACTAGATTGCTTACAGTCAGCTTGTACAGAAGGTTCTCAGTCCTGAGATAAAAGCAGGAACAAACCAGGCCCAGCTCTAAGTGATGTCCATATGTGATAACCTTGGCAAGATTTCTGAGAGGATACTGGTTCTGAGATATTTAGTTTGTCCTTCAGCTTGTTGTCATCTTGACAGTAGTTGACACTAGCAGTTATGTGGAACAAATTCTTCAGAAATACTTAAGGGTTGTCGACATTAAGTTGTGCAGGGGAGATGTAGGTGGATTACAGGATGCAGCTGTGAGAGTTACCAAAGCTTGCGTTTGGCCCCTTAGTGTGGAGTATTCGTGGAACTACAGCTCGCTGGGGATACTTTGGACTACTTGTGAACAGATATTTTGCAAGTCTTTGAGCTCAGATCTGTTCTATGATTGGTATATTGGTCATCTGTTTTGTGGTGCTTTCAGCTGCTTTCAACCTATCTATTGAAAGACTGTCTTTCTCCACAAGCCCACTGTTACTAGTACAGTCAAGAGATGTTTGAAGTGATACACATCCCCCTGAAACTGCCCTGGATGGCTGATTTCTCAAGTGAGTTCTCTTCTTTGGAACTCAGGCTTTCTCCCAGGTACAGAACCTGCCCTACTGTCTGCCTGATGTGGCTTTGCAAGCATCTGAATGTTGAGATAAGACCATCCTTTCCTCCAAGAGCTTGGTAAAGGTAGGTTGTAAGGAGATTGGGTTGTTTTTTCTTCTGTTTTATCAAGATCTCGATCTTTTGTGTATATGAGAAAGAAAAAGAAGACTGTATTTGGCTTTTTTATAATGTGTGAATGGGAACAAAGAGTGAATTTTGATAGCAGTTCACACACATCTGCTGTAAATAATTGATACTTCTTGAATCAATGCATGACATGAAAGTCTTCCAGCAGCAAATCACGTGTCAAATTTAAGTATAAACCCTTCAGGAATTATATGTGTGCACTTGTCTTACATCTCGGACTCCAATGAAGGACAGTTAAGATGGATAGATCACATTCCCTGGCACATTTGTTGTTCTTTCAAGCATGACAAGCTAACACATGGGAGAAAACAAACATATATCCAGCATAAGGCATTAGTCAGTAGCAATCTAAGCTGAAGAAATTTGAATGTAATATAGAACAGATCACATGGAGAGGAAAAAAAATGAGGCCCAATACTTGCAGAAAAGACTTAAATACTTACATTCTTTTGTCTTTTTTAATATGTCCTCTGAAATAGCGAAAGCAGTACAGTATATGTGAAGGAAATGCTTTTACATTAATTCTTGAAAAGGAGTGTATTTTCTTTAGGTGCAGTTCTAACTCTAACCATAGAGTGGCAGTGCAGAATTCCTTCCCTGAAGTTCTGGAGTTCAAATAAATAAGTTGCAGCCTATGCAATTCATTACTCAGATTGGCAAACCCAGAAATTTTGCCATAGGTTGATGTTGAGGCTCCTGCATGCAGTGTGTTTAACTAGGTGACTTTCTGCTGTGGGGGAATGGTTTTAGAAGCAGAGTATATACTTGTCTAATTTTTCCACTTAAAAATGTTGTTGCCTATTTTGGACTCCAAGTATCTTACATGAATAACTTCATGATTTCCTCATCCTTAAGGCCCTTTGCAGGCAGAATGCTGACAAAATAAATAATAGCATTATTTAATGAAACGATGACCTGCAACTTCTTAAAATTCACGTGGAATATTTTCTCATTTCTTTAGGATTTATACTTAAAATCTAAACATCTACTTAATTTGTTTAAGCTGTAGTTCTGTCCTGAAACAGGTCTTATCTCAGGCATTTTTGCTGTACTGGATGAAATTTAACTTACCAAAAATGTCCAATAACTTCTTACATTGTTGCGCGTTCCTTTCTTTCACTTGCATTTGCTTATTTAAGTTGTTAACTCTCTAGAAAACAGGTTTGTCTTATTTGTTTTTCAATAAAACCTTTGACATCCTGTGTATATAACAAAGTAAAATATAATAAAGTAATTATGCCATTGTATACATGAGAAGATTTTAGCCTGTGATATTTACATCTTGGCTGTGAAGAATTCCATCCGTAATGTGGTGTTGAACCACAAACATGTCTTATGCTTTTAAAGCTCAGAACTGAATATAGCAATCTGGGAACTCTGCAGACCACAGCTACAATTTTAGTCATGTGTAATTCTATAGCTTAGATATTTGCAGAGAGTGAATGTGCAGGCTTGAATCTGAAAGTTTGTGCGTATCTTATTTAGTATTTTTGATTTCTGTTAAATTCTAGGTATTGTGTGATCTAGTCTAAAGAGAATTGTCTGAACTTGAAGAGGTTAAAATCACCTGTTGACTTCTGCCTATTTGATTGCTTTTTGGATGAGGCTCTGAACAGACAACATGCCATATGGGATCCAGCCAAAAAGAAGTAATTGAGCAGTACAGGTATGCTACTCTAACATTTTTCTTTGTTTGGTTTTTTTTTTTTCATACAGTTTCTCTTTCTTCCCTCTTCTGGTCTGTTGTGTTTGCACTTGTTATGCTGGTGGTCTGTAAACATGAGAAAAATGTTGGAAGGAGAATAAGGGGTGTATTAGAGTCAAAGAGGGGTGCTGGGTATGGGGGAGTCAGTGTGAGGTGAGCAGGTAAGAATAGGAGGCACAAAAAGGCTGGTTGGTCACACTGGAGGGTTTCTGTGTGGTTTTTTTCCTTAATCTGAAACCTTCAGAAATGTTATTTAAATTAGATTTGTAACTTCAATGTTGACCTCAAAACCCATGGTACTACCAGGTTTGGGTAGTATGAGACATGGTTTTTTTTTTTTGTTTGTTCTTGGAATTTTTCCAGATTTTCTGCAGCACTTGAAACTTATTCCCTGCCTTAATCCAAAGTAACTTTCAAGTATAGACAGGCCTAACAGTATAACACTAACATTTACTTAACTTTGGCAGAAGTTATAGGTGTTCAAGGAATGCAGGATTGTTTTGTAAGGAACATAGAATTTTAACCTCATTAGTTGATATTAGTGAGTTATTTCCTAAGAAGCTTTAGATGCCTTAATTTTGTTAATTGGACCTTCATGTGAAACATTGTATGGGTAAAGCCATAAAATTACCCATAAGGAAGAATTAGTTCTTACTAATGTCTGGGAATCATTTCTGTGATCTTGAAATAATTTGACAGGAAAGTATTTTCATACTAAGTTGCTTGTTTATTGAAATATCTGCTTTCAGAATTACAGTCTCCAAATCAATTTGAGAGTGGTTATTTCATAGAGCTGTTAAGCTGTTATACCTTCTTTTGGTGGGTGAAGTTCTCTAAATAGTGCTATAAATAGGCAAGATGCTCACATCCTGAAGTATCTGCTTCAAGTACACTTCCGCTTGTGGCAGTGGATTCATAATAAGAATATATTCATTAGCAGGAGGCACATTCAATATTGATCATCATATTCAATGATGTAGTCCCTAGCTCAGAGTTTACTCTTAAAGCTCCAGTCCAGCATCATTACAGAAGTCAGAGATTATTCTGAGTTCCTTGAATTGTGGGAATTACCCAGACAGTGAAGGTTTTCAGTATGGCAAGGTTTTAAGAACAAGCTAACTCCAATTCTCTTGTTTAAACTCCATGAATTAAAAAAAAAAAAAGTTAGCTTGTATGAAATTTGATTTCATAAGAAGTTGAACAGTGTGGCTTCAGTTAAATAAGCACTGATTGGTAAGTGTACGCTCTTCAGCAGTGCCTGCTTAAAACTGTGCTGAAAGTCATTTGCTGAATCAGTGCTAAATGTGATAAGCATCTTGCACAGCTGAGCTCCTTGCTAGGTAGTCAGAGTGTTGGACACTCAGGAACCTGGCTGGTGGCAAGGCTTCTGTAAATGCTAAGTAATGTGGATGTCTCTTAGCAGTGAGATCTTTAGGCTTGAGTGACAAAGGCCAGCATGTACCTATGCGGTGTAGGAGTCTAAAGATCTGAACAAAATAATGTGGAGTTGAATCCACATCAATAAGGCCTGTCCTTAGAGAGGATTAGTTACTTAATACAGCATGTCATTTTAGGGTACTGATGCTGCTTCTGGTTTGTGTGATGTGAACTCATCTGACTCTTCAGAGTGGGTTAGAGTTTCATGACAGTAATGTGAGGTTTTAATTGATGGTGGCTTTATTTTTTTTTTGTGAGTAGCACATGAGTAATTGCTACTCATAGAAGTATATATTCCTAATGAATTTTTAGTCTACATAGATAAAAGCATTTACTAGCAATGACTCAGAATTGATGCTGTCTCAAAAATACAGACATTGAAACTGCAATTGTTAACTTGGGGCAGAGTCCTTAAGATAAGGATTGGCATTTACTTAGGCTGAATTCTGCAGCACTCTGTAAGCTTGCAAAAGTGATTTGCCACAGCTTTCATGTACCTTGCTGAGGATAATCCATTGCATTGTTGGATTTGGCCAGTGGCTGCTAAGTGAAATAATCCTGCCCTGGAAAAGAAGTGAGCCACTAGAGCAGCAAATACTTAAAGTGTGGATTACATATACAGTTCTGCACAGCTTAACGCTACAGTTAAGATGAGAGGAATTAACTTGATTTTAATAGGAAATTAGGTATCTTCTTGTTGTTCTTTCATGAAGTATTATAAAAAAATATATAGCCAGAGCCA
Organism: Lagopus leucura; assembly: GCF_019238085.1. Taxonomy (NCBI): domain Eukaryota; kingdom Metazoa; phylum Chordata; class Aves; order Galliformes; family Phasianidae; genus Lagopus; species Lagopus leucura. The sequence goes on from NW_024962266.1 coordinate 13,644,258, forward strand.
ATCAATCATAATGTTCCTCTGCCAGCCAAACTTTACACCTGACTATACTTGTATGCAGTAACTGAACTTCATGCACATCAACTAATTACAGAAGAGTTTGTAACTATAAAACAATGTTGAGCATGGCTTGGAAAGTCTCATCAGACATCAGAGAAGTGGTGTAAAGCCTCAACTTCTTGGATGCTTAGTACCTAATGAAGGTGGCTCTGAGGGCAGGAATCAGTTCTTTCCTAATACCAGTGCAAATGGTGATAACAATTTTTAGCTGCACACAGCAAATTTGGCTTTACCAAGATTTGTACACACTTTGTACACATTAACAGCTTTGGCCACTCATCTGAGTAAATGTTATCAAATTTAATCTGTGCAGGATTGATACTTAAATGAGTATTTAAAATAATAAGTCATTGCTCTGCTTAAGTCTCAATCCCACTTTTGATCAGCACACTGGGATTTTGGGCAGCGGAAGTGAAGTAGACATAATATGCACTGAAATACATGTGTTGCTTTTCGTGCTGCAAAATATTAATTTCTTCTTTAGCTAAGGGACTTCCCCCACCTCCGCATCTCTTGTGCAGATTTTGTATCTGACATATAGACTTGGAGTAATAGGGGGATTATATCATGCTCCAACACGCGCAACTTTTCAAACACTTAAAGATAAATCAAAAGTTGTGCAAGTGGATTTAGGCTGCCAGAAAGCAGCCTGAACTTGTATTTTGCTTGTTTCTTCAGGTTTTAGAAGGCTGCCTACTGAAATTCTACAGGCAAACCAAATGCTTATTATAGCAACTTTTGGTTTACTTGTTTAAGGCCTCAGCTAATGCCAACATTTTGAGGTTTTGTCTCCATGAGGTGCTCAGCAGTGCTGCCCAGTGTGGGTGCCGAGGATTAAACTGCTCACAGGCCCCTGGTGTGCATTGTGGGGGCTCTGCAAGGTTCTTCCAAAGGGGAAAACAGCACTAAGTATAGGTGGTAGCAAGTTACTCTGGTCTGCTGGCATTTCAAGAGTGGGTAAGTTGTTTAAACTCTTGCAGCCTCTTAATGAGGCTACAAAGTATGGTAGCAATCATCTGACAGCACACTAGTGAACTAGTGAAATTTTGGTGAAGCGTTCTGAAACTCCTCTTTTATTCGCTGTGTTTCTGCCCGTTCTCGCCGTGAGCTCCGTACGGGAGCTGCTCATTCGGATAAGCGGGTGGGGGCTCGGAACAGTCACGGAGCTTTCTGGTGTTGCCCTGCCCGCGCTGGCTGCGGCGCCCAGCGGAACCGGCACCGAGCAGCAGCGGTACCCCAGCCCAGTCAGTTCTAAGGAGCCGTCGGGCTTCGGAAGCAGGTTCTCCGCACCCCTTGCCGAAGGAGAGCGTTATGGTAGAGCTTGGCGATAGCAGTGAAGTGCAAAGCCCTCACCCGTGCTCTCTTCGCTCCAAAACTCAATGTACTGCTGAAACGGGAAATTTGACAAGCCGAAGAGCGGATTCAGTACAGAACCACCTCTGTTATATTCTGACACAAAGGCTCCTCTTGCGCACGCAGACCTCCGCCTGCACGTCACGCGGCTCCTTCCCCTGCCCCGGGTGGAGCCGCGGAGCGCAGGTGCAGCCGAACGGCGCTCAGGTGCGGCGCGGGACCGGCCGGCTCCGCGCGGCGAATGGGCCCCGGGGGCGGGGACGCCGTCGGTGCCGTCACGGCGCAATCCCCGCCCCGCGTCCAATGACGGCGCAGCCCCGCTCAGCTCGGCCCGCCCCGCCGTGTGCGCGGCGCTGCCGCCGTGGGGTTACTCGCGGTCTGGGGGCCGGCCGGGCGGCTGCGCGCCTCCTCCTTCTCCTCCTCCTCCTCGCCGCCTCCTGCCGCGGGCCGGGCAGTAGCGGCCGGCGCTGGGTCGGCCTCGGCGAGGGTCCCGTTCGGTTCGGTTCCGTTCCCGGCCGGCGCTGCGCTGCCCATGGCGTAGCCCCGCAATCGCGCGCCTGCCCCGCGGGACGCGGCGTGGACGGAGCTCCTGCCAGGTACGTGCGGGCGGCCCGGACCGGGAGTGGGCGGCGGTCCGCGTCTCGCTCACGGGGCCGGGAGCGGGACCGTGGTTGGGGCGGCCGATCCGTGGGACTGCGGGGGGCGAGGCGTGAGGGTGAGGCCGGGAGGCAGCGACCGGCAGCCGTCGGGTCCCGGCAGCGGCGGGAGGAGGTGAGCAGACGCGGTCGGGTCTGGCGGTGCGCGTTACAGGTGTCACTCGAGCGGTGTGTGGGGCCGGTAGGGCGGCTCTCTGCGGGGTCGGTGCTGCCCCACTGATGGGCCACTGCCCCAGGAACGAGCTATGGAGCTGGCGCGGGCGTGGTGGTGACACGAGAGGCGTGAAGGCGGTGTGCGGGTTGGCGTGGTGCGGCTTCGCCGTGCTTTCGCTGGGAAGCTGCTGGCCTGTAGGAGGTGCGTCCTGCTGCCACCTCTCAGCACCTCTGTGTGCCACGCTCCCACCAGGTGTGCCCAGGCCACTTCTTCAGCTCCCCCAGTTTCACGAGCTCTTGCTAGTCCCAAATAACTGCTGCTGGCATCATTGAAGATGACGCATTTTGTCCTTTTACCAATTTCACTAATTCCAGGTGTAGCTGCCTTCAGGGCTGCACCTTCCTTAGGTGCTGGGAGTGCAACCAGATGCCAATGGGTTTCCCTCATTTGTGTTACACTGTAGCTATTGTGACTTAGTTGCTGTCACAGAGTATTTTCTGCACATCTGACCATGTCCATGTCCCCATAGATGTTCCCACAGATGACCCCCATTGTCCCCATAGATTGGGGCGCCCCCCCGTAGCACAGATCAGTTTTAGTGGAAACTTAAAATTAGGTTCATAAGGTTTTGCAGTCAGTGTGAGAAGGAAGGCTCGGATGAAGGAGCACTGTGATGTCGTTCTCCCACAGGTTGTTACCTGGTCTCCCTGCCTTTACACCAGGCCAAGCACTTCAGGGCTGTTGGGATGAGGTGTGCAGGCCAGTGCTGACCTTGCAGGGAGGCTCCTGCAGCAGCGCAGCCCCTGTCCCAGAGCAGTGCGGGGACTGGCTGGGCACAGTGCTGTGACCCTGCGCTGCTGCTGGAGCCCTGCACAGGATAGACCTTGAGGCTGCTGTAAATACAACAAATTCCAAAGCGTAGATCTATTTGTTTACTGCTTCTTGCCAGGAATACTTTATTTCCCGTGCAGTCCACACTTTTTCCGTGGATCTCATGGGACAACATGAATTGGTAGCTGGGTTTTAGTTAGCGCAGGTGTCCTGCCAAAGCATTTCTAACGACAGTGTTAGTGACAGATGCATGTTTGTGCGAAGAGCCCTGGTCATCCTATGGAAGCTGCTGGGGCTGCTGGCTGAGGAAGAGTGCGTCCTGCCAGGATTTGGCGCTGCGGTTGTGCGGGCAGCCATGGCTGCAGAGTCAGGGAGGACCAGCTGCTTTGGGGCAGGCTGCTGGCTTCCTTCAGTGAAGAGCCCTTTACTCTGCAGTTTGCTTCCCCCATTTGTTTGCTGAGTCCAACCTTGTTGAGCTTAAAGTGGCACTTCAAAATTTTTCTTCTTCTGCCTTCCTTTCTCCCTCTGGGGAGATCTTGTTTGGTTCTTGTGCACATTTCAGCTTTGGGTGTGTGCGCAGAGCTTTGTCTAGGCCATGTGTGAGTGATGCCTCCCAAAAGATGGGATTTCTTTCATGAAGTAAGTTCTGATTTTTATTTCTCCAGCACGCAGAATATCTCGTGGTACTGTAGCATCTTGGTGGCTACCTCTAGGAACAGTGCTCTGAAGTTAATTGCTAACCAGCAGGGGGAACACACAACACTGTCTCTGAAGTCAGTTTTCATACCACAGCTGCAGTTTGTTAAAACCTTGGGCCTATGCCTTTGATAGTATTTCTTTAAAAGATGAATATTGAGTTACTTGGAAAAAAGTAAACGTTAGAATAAATGCATGATTTTTGTATGCATGCCTATTAGTTTGCTCTGATAGATGTCTCTCTCACTCTTCTGAGTGGAATTTTACTGTATTATTGAGAACTGAACTTGGTAAATTCTTTAAGTGGAACTTTTCTTTCAAGATGTTTGAAATGAGTTAAGTGAAAATGAGAAATGATATTGAGTAGTCCCCCAAAGCTTTGGACAGTGAGGTAGCTAGGATGTTTTGACAGTAGAACTGAAGTTGAGTGGCCAAAAAATTGTATTCTTACAGGAAACTATTCACAGTATTTATGGTTTCCATAAGAGAAAGTATTGTAGGTGATCTCCTAGATTTTAGGAAGCCATGACTAGTTTGTTTTTGCAGAGGTCAACTGTTGCTCCCTGTATGAATCAGTAATGATTTTTCTTTTTCTTTGCTAAGGATGGGAACTTGGAGCAAGTTGCTGTTTCTTGGTGGAAGCCAAAGAGCAGCCCTTACCCTGCAGTAAATGTGAGCTGCCTCGCTGCTTGCACTATGGGGTTAAACTGTCTTTGACTGATGGTAGGGTAAGAACATGCCTGGAAGCATCTGCCATGGAGTTGCAGGTTTGCTCCAACACCACAGTGACTGGCAACAATTGCATATTCTCATAGCTTTTAAGTCTTAAAGCAAATGGAGACAAAATACAGACTCATTAGAATGAATAGTCCCAAGTCACCTTTACAGAAAGACTTGAGTTCCTCTGGGGATGTGCTTACCTGGTTCTGGAATGACACTGACTGAACATGAGGCATCATTGTTTTCTTTCCCAGTGTTTTAGCCACCAGGTATATAGGTTTTCCAGTGGCCTTGTTTTCTTCTCTGAGAGCAGTATCCTGTACTGCCAGATACTGAAGTTCTGTGTTAAGCATCACTGGTGATCTGCATCTTTCATTATTTTTGCTTTGATTATAATTAATAGCGAATCACAAAACTTTCTCCCCTGTGCAGTTCTATGAGATGCTGAAATATGTAAAGTCACTGTGAGATTTATGCTTTTGTGTTATTTAAAGATAGCACTAAAGCTTTGCCAAATTTAAATTACAGTGCTTTTGTCTGATAGCTACAATAATATTCTGTTAGCATTTAAGGTAGGTGTTACTGAGTCAGAGGTGATTGATATCAGCAAATACCCTGTGGGATACAAATTGCAAATATCTTCGCAGTCACGTTACTTGCAGTCTAATTCCACAGAATATTTGTGTATTATAAATAAGCGTTAGTTGTAGAGCAGCAATATTTGTGGTGGTGAACAGCGGTATGTGAGTTTCTAGCCATTTCATGAATAGAACCATGTTTTGCCATAAAAATGTACTAGCAGAGAAGTAATGCAATTGGAACTGCTCTGTCCATAACTGCAGATTCTCATTTTCATGAGCTGGCAGTCATCCAGTAGAGCAGCTTTTCTTGTGCTAGGACAGCAACAATTAACTCTATGATAGCCAAAATGAAACAGGTTTACACAGTTTGGGAAATCATTGAAAAAGGGACTTCAAAACTGCTGCTTAATCAGTATATATCCCATGTCTTTCTATTTTCTTCCTGTCAAAGTAGATTTTTGGAAACGCATCCTTTGAACTTAAATATCCAAGTGGTCGCTTTATCAAGTTCAGCAGAGGACATTTGATATTTAGTTAGATTGTTGAATATGTACAGCTTGCAAGAAACTGTCTGGCAAAATATACTAGTTTATGATGCGTTTGTGGTGAAATAATGAATTTATTGCGGAAGAACATGAAAGCTGTTCATTCATATTCATTCTTTAATTAGTTCCTCAACTTGAGTTATTGATGTTGGTTGTTAACAAATTGAATTGTGCTATATTTAACACTACTTTTCAGTAGTTTCTCTAATTTTAATAGTGACCAATTCCTGATTTATTTATTACGCTGTTGCAGACTATTGCAAAATTGCGAGAGGTCAGCTGGAAAGGTTCACTGTTTCAAATAAGCTTAGTTATAACCCTGCAAGAGACCTGTTTAGGTTCTGGGAGAATAGCTTATCTGTAGGTCACAGGTTTGAAACAAGTTAATTATATACCTGAATGTATGAGCCGCTCTGCATGGAAGGGACTGTAGTATAGAAGGTGATTGGAGGGGGGGGAATTCACTTATACTCTGATTTTTCTTAATAAGCATAGGCATTTCTGTTGGGAATTGCTGTAGTTTCGTTGTTTGAGTCAGGATGGTAAAAGTAAATAATAACAAAAAAAATCTCAGACTATCAAGGGAACCAACTGCACAGTGTAGATCTGCTGGAAACGTGCTTCTTTGTCAAGAAGCAGGAGGTGCATTGAAGAACTGTCTGTCTTGTCTTAGATTCATGGAAGTAATTCATTAGGCCATACCTGCATGTGACACAGTGTGAATGAGTAGTCTCATATCAGCGAGGCTGTACTTGTTTTCTTTTTCTTTCTGAGAGCGATTTGAGTGAAGCAAAATAGCATTCTGATCGACAAAACAGCTGCTGCAGGATTTGAAAAGCATGACTTTTTCTCATATTAAGGCTACTGAATTAGTGGACCAAGTCACTCCTGTTGTATGTGCAGCTTGTGCTACGCAGTAGATGAGCTTCCCCTCCTCTCTTTAAAATGACCAGTTTTTCTGAGTTCTTTTGGGTCAGGGATTTGGTTCACTCTGGAGATGAGGTACCGTGATTTTCTTCTTGCACACACGGTGTGCAAATGATTTATTTATATGAATTTAGGAATGTGTTGTGGCCTTCCACATCTCAAACCTTCTGCTCAGAGCTTTTTGCAGTCCCTATGTGTAAATGTAATAAATAATGAAAGGCAGGAAATTCTGCATGGTAAAATAATGTAGGAGTATGTGTGCATTCTCAGTGGAATATGCCAGTGATACGGATTCTTGTTGAGACAAATCCTCCTCGCAGCACTCATAAATGATAGTTTTTATGGAAAAAGATTTTGCCTTAGCCTGAATGTGTTTCTCTGCCAAACAAATTAAATTACACATCTTTGGCAGACAATTAGTGAGAGGTTAGGTTACTCCTACATAAAGGGAAGCTCCTTTTGACTCATTCTTTTAACTGTGTAGAACTTTGTGGTCTTCCCTGTTTGTGTGGGAGAACTTTCCTATCTTGCAGACTTGCATCTGCAAATCTAATGGCTGATGGTTAGCTTCTGACAAATGTGTTTAGCTTCTGTTGTTGTATAGCAGCCTGAAGAAATGCACTATTAATTTACCTGCTTTCTAATGTGCAGCTTGTTTTAGAGAGCAAATTTCAGAACACACTTGTCTTGATTTATTGTTTTCCCTTCAAAAGGTGGTTTCGATGATGAATGTGGTTAGTTTCAACATACCCAGTAGTTAATATTTTAAGCTGCTCATTTACATCTTGTCACATCTTATGACCATGGTAGAGGGGAAGGCTGATTTGTGTCACCTCATCCCATTGCTCTGCATTGTTTTTCAGCATTTTTCAGTTTGCTGGTTACCATTCTTTCCCTTAAGAATGACCTGCATTCTTATATAGGAAACTCATGCTTAGTGCCATAGTCACATTGTTTGCTGTCATCCCTTGTGATCTTCTCACAATTAGCCCAGATAATTTCTTCTATATTAATGTATTTAATGTAATTTAATGTAGGCCACCATTTGAAAACCACTTCTCTAAATGTACAGAGGCAATTTCAAGATCTGAAATCAATCAGAGATTGATTTAGCTTTGTTGCTGGTAGGGAGGCTGCATCTAGCACTAGTTCTAGATACAGTTCTAAAGTTTTGCAGATTAGGCTTGAAAAAATAACGGCATCAGGCATTTTCTTGAGAAACTCAGTGGCTGAAATCTCTTACCCTGAGCAGAAGCTCTGCTATGTTGAAAACTTTCAGTGTTTCCTTGCAGTGTTTTCTTTCCTTTCTGTGGCATAGCTGCAGGGAGATGATTCCCTAGTGGCATGTTGGCCTGGATAGGTGCATTAGAGCTGTTAACTTTTTAGTTTAGGTGTGCAATTAGAAACTGAGCCAAATAAAACTTAAGATTAATGAAATTTGTGTGAGGTTGTTGGCTGCTGCTGCATTGGTGAAGAGTAAGATAGTCCAGTGCCAGGAAACCCATTCTGTTTCAAATTAGAAATCATTAAAAAAAAAAAAAGTAGGCCAAAAAAATTTAACCATGAGAAGGGAAAATTGCAGAGAATTTGCTGCAAGCTGTTCATGATCTTCTTCATCCTGAAGACTCCTGTGCAGCAGCAGCAGCAGCAGCAATGTTTTTGCTTCAGAGTAAAATTTCCAGAAGCAACAAACTCCATTAGAAAAACAGAAGTCCGGTTGCTGTTAGCAGCAGTGAGATATTGCTGGTCTTGTTCCTAGGAACCTGTGCTGTATTTCAGGTGCACACTTTCAGATTTCTTGGGCTGCCTTGGCAAGTTGAATCCCATCTTATGTATATACAGTTTTGAGAAGCTTTTTCGCTGCTTCTGCTGCCTGAATGCTCATCAGGAAGACATAATATAATTTTACCTCTGCTGCTCCCTGGTAAGGACAGTGAGATCTTTTCCAGAAGACGGAAGCAGAACAACCTGAAATGGTGTTATCTTTCCAGGTAGATAATGGAGGGGCGCTGTGGCCATGCAGAGGTGCTGTTATGACTCATTTGCTTGTGAAAGATGAGGGTTTCTGTGAGTTGCATGGAAAATATGTGGCTGAAGCTGGTACTAGATTCCAGGTTGCTTGAGCCACTGTAGCCTAACAGCTGCTCAGCCTCCCGGTTTCTTGTTTTCTGTGCTCCTTTTAGAGACCCTCTGATGTAGGCTGTCCCTGAAGAGTGTGTGAAAGTAGAAAAGCTCTGATTCGCCGCTCGCTCGAGTTGCATAGGATGTTTGCCTTGCTGTTAAGCTCTGTCTCCTGTGCCATGTGTAGTCCCTTCCTAGACTTTCAGTAATCTCTAGGAATTTCTGCTTTTGTTAAAAGGGAATCTGCACTGTAGTCTCTCCTTGAGGAAGAATCTTGTGTACTCCTTCCACTAAAAAAGACGCCTGAGTGCACTTCCTTCCCTTCCACCTATTGAAACCCTCCTACATCCTGATCCTGCAAGAGGCTATTCTCTTGTTTACACTTTAAGTACAGCCTTGCCCCTGAGCTCATAAAGACTCAGTTGCATACCTCACTGGGTCTGGGGGAAGGGAAGTCCTGGGAACATACAAACGATTGATTTTTATCCTGTTTCTGTAAACTGTCTCTTGCTTTTGTGCTATGCTATGCAGTGATTATGTAGCTCAAGCTTCCGTGATGTTTGGTTTCATGACTTTACTTTTCTGATTTAAACTTGCAGCAATTAAAATCAGCTGGTTCAGAACGTGTTGGGAAGCTGAAGAGAAAATTAGTTATGAAATTATACTGAGAATAGCCACCATTATCTGAACTGGAGCCTCCTGGCAGCAGTGGGCAATATGTGTACCAGGTAGCAAAGTCAACTTAAGTAACGTGTTGCTAAAAGGTGAAATAAATTTCACATGTTGTATGGACTGATTTGTGTGTATTTTGTGACAAGATACATTGTAATACGTTAATATGAAGATAAATAAATGAAATGTTAGAACAGAAGTCACTCAGAGTAGAGGGGCACAATTGCTAAATGGCATAAAATATCTTCCCTTGGCACTTGTCCAGTTCCCATAGCCTTTAACAGTGACTTGTTGAAATGTCCCATTACAAGCACAGCAGCATGTGAACTGCAGGACATCAGTTACTTTTTCCCTGGGCTTCTGATATGTCAGGATTTTTGGTTTTATTACTATTCATATATTCCCTGAAACTGAAACCACTTTGATCTTTCTAAATCAGAATCTATCCCCTTAATAGTTTATGAGTGAGTTACTGTTTTCAGTTCTCAATGGTGGAACTTTGTATGCTTTGGACAGAGGCATTAAAAATACATAGAAACTTTCAATCCCATGTTAATACTTGCTAACCCTATTAGTCAGCTTTCCAACCTGTGCATGTACAAATTACACAGAATTGACAGAGGATAAATGTTATCTAATAGAAAAGGAATCTGCTAAAATGCATATTTAATAGGAATGGAGTTATAAATAAACTCTTCCAAAACTGCTCAGTGGCTAAGTTTGTAGAGCTGCTTGTGTAGTTACCTATCTGTGAAATTTTTGTTGAGGCATACTTGATTACAAATGATTGCCTTTTGTTCCTTATGCATGGAATGTACATATTTCTTGCACTCATGTGGTGAGCCAGCATGGGCAAGTGGGAGAAAAACTGGTTAAATAAAAGAAATGGTTGCCATGCGTAAAACAAACAAACAAAAAGTGAAAAAACTTTGGCTGTGAAGGCCTTCTTGGATAGCCTAGAGACTTGGGTTTGTGTTGCTATAGCAAAACAACACAAAGGGACAGATCCTGCTGGCTTCACTCAAGCATCCCCATTCACTTCACTGGGACTTCTGACGTGGTTTAGAGAAAGATTTCTGGTTTGCTTTGCCGCAGAAGCATTTGTAGAGAGCTGTGTCACCTCTGGCATTGTGCACATAAAGAAGACAGAAATAGAAGAGTCCATGTGGATAAGGAGGAGAGGAAGTGGAAGTTATTCTTCAAGCAGTAAGGGAAAAGATTAGACAAGGAGGATGATAGAGTTAAGGCAAGGGAAGAACTATGGGGATGGTAGGCAGTGATTGGAGAAATGGTGGCTATTAGGGAAAAGGCTTAAATGAACAGAAATGAAAGGGGAAAAGCAAAGCAATAAAAACCCCATTTAGCAATGGCTATGGGGAACTCCTGCTTCACAAAGCCTTAGATTCTGTTATTTCCTGCCAGTGCTGGCTGGGAAATCCTTAGTAGAATGATGTTTTTAAGAGGATACAGTATGCTTTCAACTTCTGAATTCTTTGGTTATGCAGTAGCATTAAAGGTAAAGTTTCTAGTTCCAAGGATAGCTTTAAAAAGTCCACAGAAAATTGGAATTCTGAGCAAAGCTGTATACATCAAAATTCTGGTGGACAAACTAGAATGCTTCATGTTTCCTCCTCTTCTTGTCCCTCCCCTCATGTGCTTCGTCATATGTTTCACACCCTCAATTTCCCCAGTCATCCTTAAAACCAAACAAAATCTTCTCTTAAGGTTTTTCCTGATGTTCTCAATAGCACTCATTCCTGATTGCCACTGCAAAATACTTTGCAGTGAAGCAGCTCTTTCGTAGTGTTCAGGCCCTCATTTATATTAGGACTAGTGGCCTCTACCCCTGCAAAAAATGTTCCTACCAGGCTATGCTTCTTTGACCGTGAGCCTTCGGTGGCTCCAGATTCAGATGCCCTCTTTTGTCCACCTTTCTTACGGCCTGTAGTAGAACATAGGGATGAAAATAGTATGTTTAGTAATCCAGAAGCCCTCATGTCATCTTCTTCCACTTCCTCATCAGGACTTTTTAATTATACTTTTAATATTCCCTTTCAGTGACCTCAGTTGCAAAAATAGCTACCCAGATATACCCCAAAGGAAAAGATGGTTCTCTTGGAAATTTCTTTTGAATCTCAAATTAACTAAGAGTTCTGTTTATTTCTTGGGTAAATAGTTTAGGCTCCCAATCCTTTTGCACATCTTTCTTCTCTTGTTTCAAAGAAAATATCCCACCATTCACTGGACTTCATCAACTTTTCCTCATTTTCAGGTTTCATGTATTCTTTAACTGCAGAAGGTTTCACACTGATGCAAAATGCGACGTGTTTTGCAGTAGAGCACACTTTTTCTTTTTTTGTTTCTCTTTGGTACTGTCAGATGATACAGGTAAAACTTCATAGCTGATTTGTGAAAGACGGATATTGATCAAAACACCAGCATTCTTTTGAGTATATGTTGCCAAATGGAGTCACAGAGTGGATTGTGATGGTAGGAACCTAAGGGCCATCTGGTTGCATCACCCTGCCATGAGTGGAGACATCTTCCCAGGCTAACCAGGGGCCCCATCCAACCTGACCTTGAATGCTTCCAGTAATGGGGCCCTCACAGCTTCGCTGGGCAACCTGTGCCGGTGCCTCAACAAATTCATGGGAATTTCTTCAGAATATCTAATTTAAATCCACCCTCTTCTAGTTTGAAGGCATTATGCCTTGTCCTGTCACTATATGCCTTTGTAAGAAAGCCTTCTCCAGCTTTCCTGTAGGTCCCTTTTAGGTACTGAATGATGGCTTGCTGTAGGTTCTTTGCGGAGCCTTCTCCAGGCTCTTCCGGTTTGGCTTCACAAGGCAGGTGCTCCAGTCCTCTGAACATCTTTGTGACCCTTCTGTGGACCTGCTCCAGCAGCTTCATGACCTTCTTGTTCTGGGGATCCTAGAGCTGAACGCAGTCCTCCAGGTGTGTTGGAGTAGAGGACAAGGATCTCTTCTCTTGGCCTGCTGCTCACGCTGCTTTTGATGTGGCACAGAATATGGTTGGCTTTGAGGGCTGTGAGCACACATTCTTTCCAGTAAGAAACGAAATAAAATGTGCAAGCCAAACCAGTGCCCCCTTTTCTTCTGATGCCTTTTTCTTTTTCTTTTTTTTTTTTTGCCTTTTGGGTACCCTCTCTGAAACTGCTGAGCTCGCTGTTAAGGACCTGTGACTTAAAGTTGACAGATGATCAAGTTTTCCAAAATACTGACAAGTTGCATGTTTGGTAGGTTTATTCTTAAGTTAATTATTAGTCAGATACTTGTCTGTGCTTGACTTAACTTGCTTTATTCCAGACATCTGTGTAGCTGGGAGTTCCTAAATTCATGAAAATTGCTGTCAGTTTGTCGCCCTTTCACATCGTCTCTCCAGGGGTGAAATTTTCCCTCCTCTTTAATTCTGTGAATGCTTATTTTCAAGAAAATGAACTCATTCTTCAGGAAGATCTTTCTGATTTTCATTTAATTTTTATTATTTCAGCCTTTGACCTGGCAGAATTGAAGAGAAGGTTAGGGCTTTTGGTTTGTACGCTGTCAGCTCTGAGTTACAAATGTTTTGGTTGGTGGGTGGCAGGGATAAAATATCATTCTTTTCTTTTTCTCTTGAAAATGGATGTATATATGTATCCTCTTCCCATTTTAAATAATCTGCCCCAAATCAATGCTGAATCTGAACTTGTCATTTTAGCGTGTGTAGGTAGATGGTCACTGTAGAATGGGATGCTCAGCTGTTAGCAGCAGAGCTTGATCTCTACTTCTTTCTCTATACTCCTCATTTCTGCATAACTGTGTGAGTTATAAAAGTGTCACGGAAGAATGAGAGGTTTGTTCTGATGGCAGTTATCTGAGTAATATTGTATGCATTCCTACTTGGTGTGTTATTGAGTGAATGTGCTCAAGTTGTCTTTTTGTTTTCCCTTTTGTTCAGTGTTGAACTACTGATGTGTAACCACTTCATCAAGTTTCTGAATGCTCATTCATTGCCTATTTGCTCTTTCAGTATGTTGTGGAGATCTTTTATAGAGTCACAGACTTTCCTGAGTTGGAGGAGACCTGCAAGTATCAGAGTTTACAAAAGGCAACGTGGCTAGAAGGCTTTCGATATGCTGTATTTATCGTTTGTTTTTATGGCAACATTTAAAAGTTCAATTAACAACCAAATACTCTGAGTACGTTAAGGTTTCTCTTCGTCTAGAGAAGTAGCAACGAATGATTCCAGCTCATATTTAACTTCCCAAATGATGTTCAGTATCTGCCACAAATTCCTTTTGGCTTGCAATTTTGGCATTAAATTTGTTTGAGTTGGATCTTCATGTTCAAAGCTTCTGTGTTTAAAGGATTGTCCAACACTCCTGTCGACAATTCATTTCCCTTTAATGAAGGTTGGCCTTAATTTACCGCAAAGTTCAGTTTCCCTTTTGGTTTGATGAGTTTAGCTGTGTAACCTTACATTCTTGGTGTATGTGTTTGTGTGTAACAAGAGGTAGCTGGGAACTCGCATATTGCTTCCAGTAGGCTCAGGATGAATTAGTTTTACAAGCCCAGAAATTGTCCAGGGAAGCTGTGATTTTCTGAGGTTTTCCTGTTTTGAGCTGTTTTCGGTCTCTAGCATTGCTTGTGTCTGTTCATCCTTCTCCAGATTTTTTTTTCCTTGAAGATACAGAGATCTTTTCATTGCGCAAAGGAATGAATGTCCCTCTTTAGAGTCTGCCGTAAACTTGTTTTCCCTAGAATGAGCTCAATTGTTAGAATTACAGGAGTTACCATTTCTTTAGGGGGCTTCCTTCCTTCGTTGCTATTATGCATTGGAAAGTATCAGTTCTAGAATTTCAACCAGAAATTCTGTGTGCTAAAAACTGTTAGGAAATGCAAGTCAGACTGCTTCTATGAGGGAATGCAGAGCTTGAGAGCGGGCCACGTGGAGCCCGTGTTGTAATGGATACCTGGCTCCTTCCTTGTCCTGTGTTTCCATCCTGCAAGAAGCGTGTTACCCAGGGCACCTGTTAAGGATGCAAAGCATATGAGATTTTATTTGATTGGATGTGATATCAATGTTCTCATTGCCTACCTACTTGGCCCCTGGTCTCATTCTACACGTTTAGATTGCTGGAGATAGATCTAAATATATATATATATATATATGTGGAATATGATGTTGTATGTATTACACTTATTTCCCCATAAAAATATGTGTGCATTTGATCAGAAGTTTTTACAGTTTTCCAGTGTTTGCAAGTATCCACTGTGTTGTCACTTATTTGTTCAGAACATCCGAGATTTTTGTTTGTTTTTAATGGCCTGGTACATCAAGTAATGAAATCTCTTTAAATATTAGGAAATATTGTAGTCAAACGGTCTTGAGAAGATTTCAGAATATATTATGCTGAGAAATGAATCACATTTATCATGTTACCCATAAACCAGCTAATACACATGTGAAACATGTGTTTCTTTTTGGTATAATAAAGGTAGCAACAGATAAATAAATGAATATTTAAGTGTCCTAGGGAATTTGAATAGTTAACTTGTCTGAGACTGAATGCTGTTTCCAGGCTTCAGCAGTACAATTATTAATTGACAAAAGGAACTCTGGGTTTTCACTTCCAAGAAGATCATCACTTGCACAATGTGTGATACTGAAGAGCAGTGACTGCCAAGAAGTGCTCAAGTGCAGAGGGGAAAGAGTGCTAGGCTACCACTGCCCAGACTGTCTGGCAATATGAACTGCACTTCTCCAATACTCTTGAGGAAGGGAGTTCTATTTCTCTTGTTACAAGAGAGATAATTTTCAATAGCTAGTAACATTTCTGTAAGTTGTATTTATATTGTGTTGTTCTTTTTTTTATTTCTTACTGTAGGCAATTAGAAGTCTGGAAGATCTGATTTCAAAGCACACCACAATTTTCAAAGAAAGTAAATCTACATGAAGAGCTACGGAAAGAGCTGATTTAAGAAGATGGTGTTTGCAACAATGTCTTCAAGTTGTGTGACTCCAGTGTTCGCTTTGATGATTTTGTGTTTTGCAGATGCAGGTAGGTGGTGTTATGTAAATCATTCATTCAGTGTAACTTATTGTATATACCTGGAATTAGGGATCAAAATTAGGGCTTCACACTGGAAATGCATAGGTCAGCTAGTGTGATGGTGTGTGAAATGCTGTTTCTATAAGAGTTTTCATGCAGCTATCTTCCCAATTAAAACCATTCAAGAACTGCAGTAGTAACATACATACCAGCGTAGTGCTTCCTTCAAGGTCTCCAATCTATAATTACGCTATGACTGTTTAGTTTATAGAAAGGAATTAGACAAAAATTCCAGACCAGTAAGCCTGAAGGATACTGTAATAGAGCACTGAAAGTATCTATCTTCTCCTATGGGACAAGCTTCACCTATGTCATTTCTGACAGTTGTCTGGTCTGTTTCAAAATTAACTGTTAATGGTGACAATGAAGTCTTTTTTATTAAAAGTTGTTGGTGTTATTGGAGGTCTCATGGGCTAGGAAGATGCATTGCCATTTATGGGGATTGTGCCTGCTGCGCATCTTGTCTTCAGCAGGGGTTTTTATAACTCTGTGTTGCAATAACTTGTGACAAATAAATGAGAAAGATCCATAGACTTCAAGTACCAAGATTATATTCAAGTTTCTTCAAGTGCTGAAGTGATTCTTCTGAGTATGTTTGTTTGTCAAAGTTCTTCCTGTGGTTACAAGGGGAAGCCTCTTATGTGTCCAGTTTGATTACAGCATGGTTCGCTGGAGAAGCAGCCAAGTGGATATATAGTCAGTCAAAATGAGGTAGTGGGAAAAGTGGACAGTGGACAGAAGGCTTGCTTAAATCTGAGATGTCCTCATTGTGGAAAAGATGACCAGCTTTGGAAGAGATGTGGCTGAGCAATTAAATATGTTACAATTTGGCTTCCTTTCACCATCAGCATGGAAATTTATGTTGTTTCAAGCCCTCAAACCTTGTGGGACTTTCTCTGGGGCTGACCTCCTGAAGGCATCCATCCAGCATTAGTAACTTCGATTATTTAATAGTACATGATGTTAACATTTTGCAATAGCTTCATTACAGATGAACTTTTAGCAATGCAGGGTGTGTCAGAGTGTCTGTGGCCTGAGCTGAGGGTATGAATGCTGATCTTGGCTCAGGAGGGATTACTTTGTGTGACTCAGAGTCATTGTCAATTCATGAAAAATCTACTTTAAGGGAAAGTACCAGTGTAGAAAATAAAAACTACATTCTAGTTCATAGCAACCACGGTTACATTTTATTGTTGAGATTGCTTGATGCCAGCTTTAATTAAAAACACTACTTCAAAGGTGCTATCAAATACAGCGCTACTGTGAGAAAGTTATCCAGTGTACCTTAGCATCTCTCTCTTTTGCGATCTCTTCTGTTTCTTTTTGGTTTTACTTCCAAGTTCTGTGTTTTATTCCATTGACAGCTATTTCAAAATCCAAATTGCTATGGATCTGATTAAATGCTTATTCATGAAATGTTCATAGAATGCTCCTGGTTGTAAAGGATCTCTGCAAGCACAGTCCAGCCCCCTGCCCTGAGCAGGGCTAGCTTCCAAGTTGGTTCACTTCTGGAGATCCTTCCCACTATCTGCATGGGAATAGGAGAAGACAAGGAAGGAGTAGTGGGGTCAGTTGGTTCGGGAGAAGATAGAAGGGAGTCCTACTGTCACGGCTTCTGGCTGTGCCTGCTCAGTGGGTTTTGGTTTTGTTCTTTTTCATTTTGCAGTAAATTCTTAATGAGAAAGATGAGTTCATTTAAAATGTACCATGATTACAGTAATATACAAGCAGTAAGGAACTGATAGATTGTGCTGAAGGAGGGGTAGAGATTGAGATGAAGCAAATACTGTTACAACTGAGGAAGGACACCTCTGTGAAGGTTATTTAAAGAGAGCTTTTGCAATGTTTTTCTGGTAGTAGTCATGAAGCCCTGTTAAAGTAAACAATTAAACTTTACAGTCACAGAAGTAAATGAGAGAGTTTGTGGTTGTAAGTGAAACAGGGATGGGAGCAAGCAGTGTGTTTTCAGTGTGGAAAAAGCAGTGGCAAATGACTGAGCTATTGTCAATGTGATGGCCAGGGTACCACAGTCTTGGCTGTTAAACACCAGAGCACAGAACTCTCCCTTATCAAGCCTGAATAATTAACAAACTAGTACTTCCCATACTACAAATAAAACTAAGAAATATAAATAAAACTGAGAAGTATAAATAAAATCCCTGCATGCCTGTGGTGAGGCCTGGGGGAGGCAGGGGGCAGCATGCCACCTCCCTGGGGTGTTGATTTTTATATATTGAGCCTTTTTCCAGCCTCCTCTTTGTTTCTTAAGTAGTGAGGCTGATACTGGAGAGCAAACCTTTATTTTGTTAGTCCCCCACTGATATTGAAGATCTTGTTTCTCGTTTTCTAATATTTTCAGCTTTGTTATCTTTTCAGATACAGTGAATCTTCTAGGCAGAATCTCCGTTGCTTTTCATTTTGCTTTTTCAAGTAGTTGTGTGTTAAATATATACATTA
This sequence comes from Lagopus leucura, assembly GCF_019238085.1. Lineage (NCBI taxonomy): Eukaryota > Metazoa > Chordata > Aves > Galliformes > Phasianidae > Lagopus > Lagopus leucura. The sequence goes on from NW_024962266.1 coordinate 13,662,140, forward strand.
AAAAACAACAGCAACAACAAAACTGAGTTAGATGTCATGATGCACAAAGACGCATATGCAAACCTGAGCTTAAAGGCTGCTATTCTTCATGCTAATCAACTAAGGAATACGCTTCACTGATTTTTGCTTTGGAAATGGTTTTATATAAATATTCAAATAATGTTTTTTTCTCTATTTCCTCTTATTTCTGAGATGTATGTATCTAAATGCTTATATGGATCTGTTCTGCTTCCACCCTGTGCACTGATTTCTTGTCCTCTTATATTTCTGCTGCTTCAGTTGTACAGAAAAATACTGCGAGGAAAACCTGGATTTCTCTGCAATTTTTCTTCTGAATGGAAGAGAATTGCTGGCAAACTATCTGCTTGTCTGAAGGAGTCAGAGTTTTGAAGTGTGCTTAAACAAAGATCAGGCAACCTGCAGTAGGAACTTCACAGGCTGTAAGAACTGCACATGCTGCAGCCATGCGTAACTTCATAAGCAAGTCTGGCTTTGTAGTCTCGAGGGTAAAAATATGTGGTCCTAATGTAGCTTACATCAAAGACTGAAACATTTACTTAATAGCAAATTTGTGCTGTTGGGTGCATGATGTCTTGATAAAAAGCCTTAGAGAAATTGAAATGTGTACCTATCCTAGAGCCTGAGGGCCCGATGTTCAACGATGCAGGTTTTACTGAGAGAGTGGGAAGCATTTTTTAAAATTTGGATCTCTTCTCTTTTTTCCATCTTGTTGCCTAGCTGTTTACAATGAAACAGAAGAGTGATGCAGACTGTGGATCTGCTCTGTCTGAGGTACATCTTTGGGTAGTACAAATTGTCCCTGCTATGGACAAAGCAGTGCAACCATGGTGTCTGATGTGACCAAAAGTTGCCCATGTGGCCGTGTTCTCATTCCTCTGACCCACCTAATATTTTGTGTTCCCTTGCTTACCTTGTAGATGTGTCTCATTGCGATGCTGTTGTGGTCAGGCCAGTGGAGACTGTAGTAGTTGAATTATAAGTGGATATATGTTGAGCAATTTATCCATCCTCTATTATATAAACTTATAAATTTTCCTTCTTTTGTTACATCTGCCTTTGTGGTTTTCTTTCAACAGCCCCATTCCCTCCTTTTCTACTATATTGTTGCCCTCACTTTTTTTTTTTTTCTGTCTCCGTATTTGTTCTTATGAGCAACCTTGTGTTCAGAGCATGTGCTTCGTTGTCATAAATTTCAACATGCCATTTGCTTGTATGCTGATCTCCTGAGTCTGGAGTGCCCCTAGGTATGGTGATGATGGGTGTCCTATTAGCAAGCGTAACAGTAGGAAGAATCAGGCCCTGTCACGGCATCTTTTCTTTGTTTACTTTAAGAGGAATTTCCCTCAACCTTGAGCTGTGAAAGCAATATAGGAGTCTTCAAAGTGCAATAGAAAGTCCTTCCACTCTAAGGTGAAGGACGTGATTGAAACAAAATAGGAGTCACACAAATTTCCTTCCCTTTTGGACAATGTTTGTTGCATATTTCCCAGATGTAATGTACTGGCTTTATTTTCCCTAAAAATATTTGTTGCCAGAGGTGTGGGGTTTTTTGTTTAAACTGGTTGGAGGATGAGAACAGAGGTTTAATCTCAAATTACTAGAATTAGAGCAAAGCACAGACTAGTTTTGACATCAAATGCATAAGGATTTTACTCTCTATCTTTCTCTTCCTTTAGTTCATTATTGCTATAACCAAACTCTACCTTGAAACACTGCCCAGTGATTTCTGCCTCTCAAGCATCTGGATGAGCGAGTCTGCTAGGGAAGTTGGACTCAGAGTGTTTAAAGGCATGCATGCTCACAGAGGAGCTGAAGGAGCAGCAGGTGGTTTGTGTGCCACCTGGCTTGTGCTGTGCTGGTGCCGCTGCCATGCTGTGCACCAGCAGGGCTGGAAGGGAGCAGCTGTGCTCCTTTAAGAAGGGCTCATCGCTCAGTTCTGAGAAATGCTAATTAGGAACCACTGACAGCTCTGCTGTTTGGTGATCTACTCCTGTGTACATTAGTTTCTTAATGTAATCGGTCTGTCTCTCAAGTGAATCAGATCTGGTGTCATTTCTCTGTGGCTTAGGCTTAAATAGTATTTTTATCTTCAGAAAAACACAAATTTCTGGAAAACTTGAAGTGCCTGGGTACAAAGAAAGGCTATATATTTCAGAAGAGAGTTGTATTGCAGCCTCAGAATTGCTGAAACTCAGCAGGCTGCATTTTTCCTTTATCAGCAAGACTCTGAAGCTATAAACAGTTGAATTTCTGAACACTGCACCCACATGGAGGGGTGGTATGTCCCGATTCAGCAAAACAACTGAGCGTATGTCTAAGTGCTCTGCTGAAGCAGAACATTTATAAGTGAATTTGAAAGTCTCATTCTTTGATTAAAACTGACTCTGGATGATGTCAAAGGAATTCTAAGAAATATGAAGCCCTTAGTGCAGTACTTGTATGGATGCAGGCAAATGGTAGCATTACTGAGCATTTCTGGAGGATAGCATTCAACTGATGAAAAACAGTTATACAGAAAATTTTAAGGTGTGGTATGTTGAATGACATTAATCCTTGTCTTTCCAAGCAGATTTATTATGTCTTATTTAACAGAAACTAGTCTTTAAGAAGTTACAAGCATCACATAATAATTTTATAAATACTACGCTAAAAATAGTTCTTCTGTTTTCTGAAGGGAATTGGGATTTAGGATTTTGCTTGTAGAGCTTTAAATATCCTTTCCTCTATTATAGGCCCTTGTTAATGCTGTTTTAGCTTCTCCATTTGCCATTTGTCTTAAAAATAACACAACCCCTTAATCTCGATGATAAAGTGAAAAGGGCTTATTAGTTGACTAAAAACATGAATACCAAAGAGAGATACAGAAGTTCCCTGATCCCATCATATCTTTGATGAAGTAATAGGTACTCTGGAACACATCTCATTCCTTACCTTCTAACTAGTTTGTATTTATCCTTAAAACATTTTTATTTTCTTTCATGTCTGTTTTAAAATTCTTCTCCCATCAAAAGACCTCAGCTGGTCTTAACGTTATTCACCCCAGAGTTCTCTTGAATCTGCTTACCTTCACTTTTTTTTGTGCTTGGTTTTTTCTTTTGCTGTGGAATAACATAACTTCTGTAATTTGGACTAAGCAGGGCATGTACAAACATCAAACAACAGACTTCTATCTGTTGACACAAGACAGGAAAAATCAGGCTTCAAGGACTGTAGTGCCTCCAAACCCAGCATTCCCCAGTGTGATCCTAGATGTCTCAACAAGAAAGGGAGGATATGCTGTTAGAAACACAGTTGTTGCTTTCACATGGAAAATTTGAGTTTCTAGAACACGTTTTCTTTGATAAACTTTTCCACTTAAATATATTTGTATGTGTCAACACAGTTGTTTCTATGCTGGTTTCCTATTGTATGAAGAGAATGTAAGGACCAGGTATGTTCCTTTTCACAAAAGAGAAATACATTTATTCTCTGGTGCTAATGATAATAAAAGGAACTGAAATTCCTCAGGCTATAAGTCAGAGGAGAGATGAATTTGGAGCAGAAAAAAAAAAATCAGCACAAAGGCTGTGCAGTGTTTCATTACCTGGAGGCATTGGGTTGGATTCCTCTTTTGTGTAAGCTTGTTCTCTGTCAATGGAATTTCACCAAGGATAAATTTTGACCCCAGGTGACAAAAGCAAGGGTTTTTAATAATTTTGTGAAGTGTAACTGTTTTAAGCACAGTGTGCTTTTCTTTATGTTTTCGAGTGTACTTTGTAAAAGATGGAGCTATTGTTCCCTTATTTGGCAACTGCAACACTGTGGGACTCACTAATAGACATTTAATAAAAAAGGGATTTTAACTGTCAGAGATGGAACCTGAGAATATATTTATTCCTTCATTATTGGAAATAGCGCATAGAGGAGCACACAGAGCCATTCAGCAGTAAGCTGTGGAAACATCTTTGAGGTTTGTTGCTGTTTATGTTTTCAGCAAGTTTTACTTCACTCTGAAACACTCCTTGTTTGTTGTCTGTTCCCCTCTCTTTCTCCCTGTGCATTTATTATTACTGTTTATTAATTTTTGTTTAACATGTGCTGCCACAAGCAGGTGAATAATTGACTTTTGTGCTTATCTTCACTTCTTCATGCGTGTTAGCATCTTGACATGCACAAGCTGAGATGTTGTGTCCAGCTCCCCCAAAAGTTTGAAGTTAATTACAGGAGCTCTGCTTTGCTTTTAGCTACACTGACATGATTTTGAAACAGCTTTACTGTCTCCAAAGAAGCTGTGATTAAAGCAGCACGGTGCAGACAACTGCTCACTGAATATCTGGCTTCTGGGCAGCAGGCAGATGTGACTGAGGCTGTATGTGAGGAGATGCATGTGCCTTGCAGTGAGTTTTGGTAGGATTTCTTTATCTACTTCTCCTCTGCTACAGTACCCTGCAGTCTCAGCTGCCTTTCCATGCCCTTGTTGTGGCCCTGCTGTACGATGTCAGGTACTTTTGATGTGCAGGTTGCCTGCTTGCCCTCAGAGCTCAAATGAGTGAGGCTTCATGCAGTTTCTCATAGGATAGATAGCAAAAGACATCATGGTGTGGATGCTTTATGGCTCACTCCAGGCTTCTGTGGTGAAGCTATTGGAACATGACCAGCCAGCAGAGAAGTACCGGCACTTTTTGGGCTGCTTGGTGCCTTGGTTAGCGGCCCTACCCGGAATGGCTCAGGGCAGTGCCTGCCCAGGCCCAGGCTGAGGGCTGTGGTGGAGATTTCTGCCCTAGGACTGACGTGTGCTTTTCATGTAGCCAACATGCAGCTGCCCTGTGTGATTTGGTGTGCACGTGTTCCTCCTTCGTGGTGACTAAATGCAAATGCCTGTGTCTGCAGGACCCTTGAGAGAGGGCGGGGTGTGTACTGTAGGCGGTCAGTGCAATTCCCTGTGGCTGCAGGCTGTCCTTGGCCATGGGCAGGGTCTGAGTTTGCTGGGCTGCTGGCTTATTATGTTTCTTGTGCAGCCCCTAGTTCTGGTGGCCACAGGTGGATTGAAGGCATAGGAGTCATCCACAAGCCCTGGCTCTTGACTGAAGATGAAAGGCTTATATTTGGATTAGTGACTTTCTCTGTGATCTTGCCATGAGTTATTTCATCTCCTGGTCTTAGTCTCTTGGTACTTAAAACAGATGTGTTCTGTCCTGTCTTCTTCCATGCAGGACTGTTTAAAGGACTAACATCATAGCTTTCAAGTGCTTGGATCACATTGGTCCCAACTGCAGTTATCTTATTAATTCTTCAAAACCTCCCCATGCCCTTTTTTGGAGCATGAAAATCACAAAGCCTTTATTTAAAGTTATGTCAAAATTTTTGCCTTTCTTGCTTGTGTTTAGACTAATGGATGCTGAACTGCAGAAGTTCTCTCTGATCTCAGATAAGGAGCAGGCTGGTTGAAGTTTTGGCAAGCCATAAATTAGTTATAATATTCTGAGGAGTGTCTTAACTGATTGAGCTGCTGCTTTTTTCTTTCTTCTTCTTCTGCCATTCCAACTCTTATTTAAAAAGAGAATCAATCATTTTTATGGGAAGGAGAACAAGTCACACTTAAATCAAGTGGATGGGGGAAATGTGAGACCACTCTTACTTTGCTGAAGGGAAAAAGGTTTTCAGGTGAAATATGAGTCTTGCATCATTAGAGGAAAGATTGCAACAGCAGGTGGGACATCCATGTGTAGTTTGAGTTACGTGTTGGAAATTCAATATGTGGCTTCAGTTTCTTGTGTTAAGGCACTCTACCTCTTTGGAGGTGATTTGTTAGTTACATATTCTTTAAAAGGTTGCTAGTTTTCCACACTTCCTGCTTTGGAATGCTAGATCAGTAGCAAAATTTCCTTTCATAATACTAAGAATTCAAATCTGCAATTATTTTTCTATGGGATATTTTCACCTTTAAGCTGAAAAAATAACAAGTGTTTGATAAAAAAAGGCAAGAAAGCTCTTTAGAGATTACTGTGGGTATTACTTGTCTCGGCTGCTTTCTGGAACTAGCCTAGTAGTAGCTGTTTTTCTTACTGAAGTAGTACTTTTCCTTCCCTCAGTGCTAATATTTGATCTTTCTGATAACATGTATCATCATGGGTGGAAGTAAGAGAGCTAAAATATGCACCACAAGAAGGACTCTGAAGAATTTTTTGTTTTTTTTTAAGAGAAGATTACAATTGCCTGAGCGATAATACCTGAGTAAATGCTTCACAAGTGACTCTTGTTAGAAGGCTAGCTAGATGACTTTAGTAATACTTTCTGTAACAGGCAAAAACACAACTGAAATAGTAAACAACAAAAAACTCAACCATATTACTGAATTACTCAGACTAAGGAATGTTTCATATCAGTAGCAGGAAAAAAAAAGACTGTTCAGAAAAATACCCTATTCTGTTGCTGGTAAATTTTCTAGAGGCTGCTTTTTTTAAAAAAATAAATTGACATTTAAGGCAGTCTGGGATGATGGATTTCAAGTAAAATCGTTCTAAAAATGAAAGTTACTGACATTTTGGTCTTCATTACATTTACAGCATATTAAAGCTACATTTGCAGCAAAAAGCTTGTAAGTCAGCACTATGACTACCAGGCTGAACTTTAATTTTATTAGTATGTTTCAGGAGAAAAGAATTCTAATGAAACTGTTCTGAGCATTGAGCTGCTTAATGGTGTTATTAAAATCTTCCTATATGCAGGGAAAAAAACTTCTGAACAGCTAATTTTTCTGTTTGTTTCAGCACCATAGAATGACTATATAAAAGTATTCAGTCAAAAGCTGTTTGAGATTTCAGATAAAGAGATTGCTAAGAAATCTTTTTTTTTTTCTTTTTTCGTTTTTTTTTTCTGACCTCAAGGAGTCCTAGAATGTAGTTTCCTTCTCTCTAGGGAAATAATAATGCACCTAAGATGTTTTCTTTAGGTCAAGTGCTTATGTTGTATGTCTATGATTTGATGAGATTGCTCAGTGAAAAAGTAGAATGAAATCTGGGTTCATAAGGGAACATTTTTTTGAACAATGAATCAATGCTTTTTGGCCTAGCGGACTGGATTTATCAGTGCAATAGATAAAACGCTTTGTTTTGATGTAGTTGACTGAATTAACTCAGTCACTCAGTGTAGGTACAGTTCTGGTACCTACCTTCTCTCCATGTTCCAATTGCTTTCAATTATTTCTTGAAACTGAAGACATTCCAATCCAGTAGTAGGGGTGCAATTGTTTTTCATCTCTTATTATTCCTCTATGCCAGCCTGTTATGTTGACATTCCTGTGCTCATTGGTGGGGTTCCTTGCTGGAATACTTCTCTGGGGATTCAGATTACTCCTTTATGGGCTATGAGCTACTGTGACAGGAAAGATTGCTTTCACATCATAGTTGCCTGCACGGTTGCTATATCTTCTGCCCTTTAATCTTGCTCTAAACCAGGCAGTAAGTTTCTGCTACAGATATGGTCATATGACATTATGACTCTAGGATAATGTTATATGCATAAATGGCATAAAATTTAGAGCAGTGTAGCACAGGTCATCTTTCTTCTTAATCCTAGAGTTTGTTTCCTGAGGCAGTATGAACACAGCTGTCCTAGTCAGAAGTCCTTTGATATTCTTCCTCTATTTGCAATGCATAGGTCTGCTGGATTTTTCTCCTTATCGACTTCTAGTTACACTTTCTGTGCTGTACATCACCAGTAGAATTAGAGATTTAGTAGAAACCTGCAAGGGCTGCAAGTGCAGGGGCTGTTGTGCAAGTGAGGAGACGCGCGTAATTACTTCCTTTCAATGGGACTCTATGACTGCAATGGATGCTATGCTTTGTTTCTCTCTTCCCTGGAGTATGTTCTTCCTCCTGTGTCTAATACCTGACTGTATCTGTCTGTATCTAAGATGTCTGTTTTCTTATTTAGTGTGATCCCAACACTAATTAGCATTTGATGCCTTTGTAAAGTCCCTAATACATATATACAGCAACTGGTACAGGCTTCTTAAACAACAGTTTAGTTATGTGTTTGTGGATTATGTGTGGTCTCTCTTTGCACTTATGGGTGCATGAAAACTGCAGTCAACTGTTTTAGGTGGTTAACTAAACTGTTACTGACTGTACAAGGGCTGCTCTGAAAGTAGTGCTTACCATTTTATGGTGTTAGCTCCCAGGGCCAGAGATGAATGTTGGTGAGTAGTGGTTCAACCTTCCCACCGATATGTCATTACATTTTGTTGCCGTGTGACAGAGGGGCACTTTGTCAAATTGGTATCTGACATAGAAGTGTAGATGGAGTAAAGATGTGTCACTGGATTCCTCCCTCCATAAAAAATGGCACCCGCTGACATTCATTGCTGCTTGCTGAATGAGCCTGTTTATGAGTGCAGCCTGCAGACACTTGTTAATTGCTGGTGACGATGCATAACTAGTGGTAGTGGCTGTGTTGGGAAAGTGTTTTGTAGCTGAGAATTTGCTCTATCAAATATTGTTATTATGCTCTTTGTATTTGTTGTAGTTTCCTTGGGTGCAAATAGGAGGCATTACTTTTGGAACTAAGTGCAGTAAAATTACTGGTAAATGAGAATACAAGTCCATGCTTTATTTCTGAGTTTGTTTTGTTGCTGTAGCCTTATTATCCAAAAAGGTAATTTGTGCATGAGAAGAGCTTTGTTCTTTTCCAGCCAATCTTATGAGGCTGGTAGTAGGGCTGAGAGCATTGGGGCTACGGAACTGGGCTCCCTTGTTTAACTCTTACTACGAGTTTGGTCTGTGTTGGCCTTACTGAAATCACATACTGTGATGATTATTTCTTTGGTTGTTTGTATCTGAAGTCATTAGTGTCCCATTAGAAAATGTTGATACCACTCCTCAGTTGATTGGCAGGGATATATATTTTTTTCCAAGCAGTTATGCAGTCAAGCTTACACTTGACCAAGTAATTTCTCTTGCAGTGATATAATGTTAGGATTGCCTGTGGACTGTATGAGCAGAAAATCTCTATGAATCTTACAAAATTTTCATAAAATAATGGGTCTTAACTTCATGGAAGTGGATATAAGTTTTACCACTGGACCTCTGATAGGAAGGACAAGTTTCAGCCTGGCTCCCATTGCTCGTGTGAGAGCTTTTGAAGCCCCAGAAGCGTTGTTTGTTTTCCCTGCACCATCATGATTGCTAGTGCAAACACAGGAGCACCCTTGACAGTGGGTGGCCAGAGCAGGGGGGGCCTCCCTGGGGCCTCCCTTTTCTTTAGCAGCCTATGTTTGTTCTAGATCAAAACTGAATTTCCTCTTACAGAAGTGTGGTATCAAAGTTTTGTCAAAGTCTTTTGAGTATCTGTTGATCTGTGGTTCACCTGGTGGCAGTTAGTCATCAACTCTTAAGTAAAGCATTCCCTGCCAAAAATGAAGCATGTGGCAAAAAAAAAAATGTAGCTGGCATAGCTACACCATTTACCCTAAAAGTACAAGTAGAAATGACAGATGCTTTTTAAAAATTCATGTGATCAATGTAACTATGTCTGCAAGAAGGATTTGCCATCGTAATATAGTTTTCAACAGTGAAATTTGATGTATTATGGAAAGGAAATGTACCATTGTACCACCAATAGCATTGACATTTGCATGCTTTTCCTTTTGAAACTGAACCGTATGAGAAGACTTACAGTAACTTTACCAGATCCTGTGTAGGATCATTTATTTGCTTTTCTTTGTATTAAATTACCTTTTATATGGTTTCCAACTTCTGTCAGGTTAGACAGATGGTCACGAGCTCTTGTTTGTTCCTCAAAATAAAAACTAATACCGCTTATAGATCCATTTAAATGGGTCATTTAAATGCTACTTTCTTCTACAAAAGTAATTGTAATAATTTAAAAATAATAATCTGGGTACATGAGATGCATAGCAAGGATCACCTTCAGACTCTGACCAATTCCAGCAAAACAAATTTCAAATTTCATGGTACAAACTGCCACTACCACGCGCTGACTCGGTGACAGTTTTTAAGTGTGTCTTGTCTGACGGGAAGATATATTAGTCATCTTGTTTAATAACCTTTCTTGGGGACTGTTTCAAAGCATACAAAGCATGCGTGAGGCCTCACAGCCTGCTGACTCCACTGCAAAGTTATTTTACATCTAGTAAGCTCCAGGATAGTGACTGTTTTCCAAATATTGCTGTACTTTACTGATTGTACTTGAAGACATGAGTTAGTGTCATGATGCCAAGTCACTTTGAAAGTTTCACTGTAAGATTTTTCTTTACTTACACCATATGTAGGTCTGTTGTATGCCTTGTTGAAATGGAAAAGACTCACTGAGGTATCTAGTTCCAGGGAATTAATGTGGCAAGAAAGTTTCTCCTTTAGAGCTCACTGTTATCCTGTGGCCAGTGTGATAAAATGTAGTCTGCCTGTGGTTTTTGTCTTGTTTGGTTGTTCTGGAAGCATCTGGAGGTATTCCTGCTGGAGAAGATGACTGAGTTCACCACCCCCACCATGCCTGGGATCCCCTTTGTGCCCCCCCACCACTGGCAGTGCCGAGGGAGCTCTGGGACTTCTTAAGGCAATGAAGGTGAGGCATGAAGTGAGGCATGTTGAACTCTTACCTTAGAGCGAGTTGGATTGCAGCATTCATGGGGTCAGAGGAAGGGAACCTGCTTTAGCAGGGGGTTGGACTAGGTGATCTCCAGAGGTCCTTTCCAACCTCTACTGATGTTTGACACAATTCTGTAACTGTTACTGAAACTTCAGCCTGCTCTGAGGTTCTGAGATTCTTTTTTCAGGCAGCAGTGACATTCCAACACGTGCCCTGTACAGGCTTTTAATGTTGGGCATCCTTTCTTCAATTTCTTTTTTCAAAGACAAACAAAGTAAAAGCCAGTAAGAGTTGGTGAGGTGAAGAGCCATTGTGATTTCATTCAGAGGCGGGCTCAGTTCTGCTTTTGTATCTGATGCTGGCCTGGGAGTATTTACTGTACTCGTGTCTTGGACTCGAATTATTTTCAACTTATTAATAGTTTTGCAAATGCATTTAACAGTGAACTGCGATGTGCACGCTCTTTTTGGTTACAGTTAACAAGCAGATGGTTGGTGCATTAACAAAATGTGAATGCCATTAACTCTTGCAGAACCACATCTCTGTGTTTCTCTAAATGTCCTTGTCAGAACTCTACAGAGCACAGAGCAGTGGACACGTGCTTAATAAAGGAAGGAATTATGAGAGTGAAATAAAATCTTGTTGTATTTTGGAAGGAAAGAAAGAGGCTCTAAAAGCAAGACTTGACTTTTTCCTGGGTAGAAGATACTTGAGCGGGGGCATTTGGTTCAAAACTCTTTAAACAGAACTTTACCAGAAGGGAAAAAGAAAGAGACATTAGAGATTTGTTTAAGATACCTGACTCTCTTGTGAGAGATTTCTCAATTGAAGAAAATTTCCTGCTCATTGAGAACGACTTTGTTTTGCTGTAGGATTTATTTAATTCCTAGTAAAGGGCAGAGAAGATCAGGCAGGCCGATCAGTGTTTTGTTTTACAGTTGAACTTTTTTATGATTATTTTCATGGTTTTTGAAAATCTCAGCACTGGGAAAGTTTACTCACTCCATCAAAATTTACGTTTTAGATGATGAAAACCATGCTCATCCAGTGATGTTGCTTTTTCTCATCATCGAATGAGAGACGCAAATGTAGGATATATACAGCCAAACCTTTTACATGTGGCTGCAATCTGCGTGAGCCAGATCACTCCCTATGAATCAGTTGTACAATATGTGTGCTCTCTGCTTTGTATAAAGGTCTGCTCCCAAGTTGTTTAGAGTCATCCTTTCTCACTCTCCATTTAATCTTTTCTCTGGCAAATCTCCCATAGACCTCATCTGGGTTCTTGCCTGATTAAGGACTAAAAGTTTGACCCTGTGAGATAATAAAAACCCCAGCATCCCCACAAGGACCTACAGATTTCAATGGGAGTTGAAGGCAGTATGTGCTGCTAAAGTGTTCAGCGTATATGCTGGGTTTAAGGTAATGATTTCAGCACTTGGCTGGGTTACAGTACACATACTTACTGGCCCTAACTTGATTAAACTGCAGGTATATTGCCATTATTTTAATCCTCTGTGGAAAGGAAAACATGTGGTCTTTCTGTGGATTTTGTGGCTTATTTAGAATGAATTTTCATTTTCTGACTGTGTATGTTGAGATGTTCCTCAGCAGAAAATTCCAGTTTATTGGTATAGCTCTCTTGGAGCTGTTTTCCTAAAAGCAGGATCCAAGAGAGCAGATTTCCTTTGTGAAGTTGAGGCCATTAAATTCTAAGATCTAGGAAGGGTTGTAACTTCAACTCTTACTGCACACAGCCTTCCAAAATGATTCACTGTTTCCTTAAAAGATTCCGGTATCTCCACGTTTTTGTGGAAAAACAAAGGAGCACAAAGCTAATTATCACATCCCGGAAGCAAACACATTACAGCATTTAGGCTATATAATAAGATAATGAGCACAACTGGGTACTGACCTTCAGCTGTTTGTTCAACTTGATTTTGATAGTGTGTACTACCCCAAAAAAGGATTTCTCATTTAAAAAAGGAAAAAAAAAAAACGAAAAAGAAAAACGAAAAGAAAAACAAAACCCCCAAGGAATCTCACAGTTCAGAACAGGGAAAGAAGAATTGAAATTTTCACACAATCTTAATTAGTGTTTAATTTTAAAAAAGTGTATGATGCAATTAACATCACAGATAACTTGATGTAAGAAAAAATAGTTTTTAATATTGTAATACTTCTCGTAGCTTTCTGGGTTCTACTGGACTAGGCCTAACAAGGGGCCTGAAACTCAGTAGTAAAGTATTAAATCCTTAAAACAGAAGTTTCTTGAGTTGAGTACTACAGTAAAGCTTCAGGATGCTTTCTAAGCTTTTTTTTTTTTTTTTTTGGTGCATATAATCACTTTTATTCTTTAAATCCTATAATTGGTTTCATATGATGTTCATAGTGTTGGCTTATACTTTGGTTGGAAGCACAGTAGTCTCTGGTTGAACGAGATAACACTTGTCTGTTGAAACACATCACACTTGTCTTCCTGCAGCGTGGGCTTCTGTTGCGATGACCTGGTGATACATGATGTTTATGCAGATAGGAATAGCTGCGCTTGGATGCTCGCAGATCAGGAGACAGAATGCCTATCTTTTTGCTGAGGTCCAAGTGATACTTGCCCCAAAGAGGTTATCATGAAAAAAGTAGAAAGCAAAGACTGCTAAAGGTGCTCTTGAATATGTAGCAGGGTGTAGCTGATGATATGAGCCAATAAATTTGTTTTTATCAACTTTTATTGTAGTAGCTCAAGGAAGTAGATAGAGGATTTGAGTGGAAAGAAAAGAAGGGAGAAGCTTGGTGGAAGAGGAATGGCGAGCCTCTTTGTCCTTCTCTTGGTAAATGTTAAGGAATAACTTCCCAGTTCAGATTTTCCTTAAATCATACTGAGATTTTGATTTCAGTAGAGTCAGTGAGTCTGTTGCTTTCGATTTGTTGGGGTTTTGTACTTTGTGGCTGCACTGCAATGTTCAAAGGAGTAGAAGACCGGGCAGGGCCTGTGACTTGCAAACTATTGCAGAACTCTGGCCGGGAATTGTATGGTTGCATACTCACATCTTCAGTTTCTCTTCCATGATGCCTGTTTTTTGGATGTGTGTGGGTGTTTGTTTTTTTTTTTTTTTTAAGTTTTGTTTCCTTTTGTTATGTTGTTGTTTGTTTTTTGTTTTTTTTTTTAGTAAGATGTGATTAACTCTTATGTGGTGTTTTTAACATAAAGCATTCGAAGAGAACATGGTGTGTTAGGTAAATAGAGTTAGTTTGAGATTTCATTTAAAAGCCACTGAGTAATTTGCCTAAGGACAAACTCACTCTTTGAACTGCTAAATTTCTTTTGCCTTATAAATTAATGGTAGTAATGCTAACAGATTATAAAAGGGGAAAATATGGCCACTATGTCAAGCTAGTGCATACTGTTTGTCTTACATGTGAAGCTGCTCTTCAAATGATAGTTATGTATTTAGAAAACCTGCATTTGTTTTGCCGGGATGAAACATTTCAAAAGTTTCAGATCCCTGAATCACTGAGAGAAACCATTCTGAAAAAAAAAAAAAAAAGCTTTTTGCGGTCTTATAGATTGACCTGGAATTTTTGGTTCAGAGCATCTTGTTTTATGGTAATTATGGCAATGCTGAATTCTGGTGAAATGGCTTGTGTGGACTAGAGGAGGGTTGGTTGTTTTTCACATTTGAGTATTAGGTTGGGAACTGTGCTTAATATGTAACATCACATTTTACACAGAGCCTGTTGTCAGAGTGTGGTGCAAACACTGAGCTTGTTAATGTTCAGGTATTACTGCTGTGGCTTCTGCCAACCCCTTCGTGTGGAGGATCAGAGGAGGGATTTCTAAGGCCACTTGACCTCTGTGCTTGTATTCCACTCATCCTGTTGAATCAGCCTTATTAGAGGACAAGGTTCAGCTTTTTCCTGTTCTGGAAGGAAAAAACAAAGACAGTTTCTACTTTACTTAGCTATGATCCAAAAACAGTTGGCTTTAAGAGCAGAACTATTTATTCAATTATCTGAATATTGACAGTTTTATAGAAACAGCAGAAGAATATCAGAAAAAAACCATGCATTTAGATATTATACCAAGCAAACTGTATCAAATAATCTTGCACTGTAAAAATGAAGAGTGGAAATGGATGTGACTTCTGTCATTCTAATTCTCTGCTGATGATTGAGACTTTCTGGCCTGCGTATGCTGGCTCTGACTGACTGCCTCTGTGTGCTGCAGGCTGACTCACTTTAGCGTGAGCCTACAGGCCATGAGGCAGAAGGTGTGCAGACATTGAGATGCAGGTGATGTGCCGATACAGAGACGTGCAGTAGTTTTAAAATCTGTCATCTCAAAATCATGCATTTTGTCATATTAAAAACTGCTGTAACAATAGTGTGGTAATTATTAAAATGTGTGAACCAAACAGAGTTAACTCGTGTTCTGTTTAATCAGAACAGTGATTATAATGGTCTGATCCTCATTTTTAGCTTATTTTTAATAGCACCCACCCCCTTCCCACCTCCATGAAAGCTGCAGGTAGAACTAGCTTTGACTAGAGGCTGATGAGATGGAGGGATCTGACAGTGCCTTCAGTCTCCTCAAAAAATTGTCTGAATACAGTGTGTTAGGTTACTCCTACAAGAGTAAGTAATTTTATGGTATCCTAAGGGCTGTGCCATGGGATCCAAAATATCTGAATGACTGAAGTTACAAAATATTCATTTACTAGAATAAAATTTCAGTCTTCTCCCACATCTGATCTATTACTGCTACATCTACAATGATCTTCGCAGTGTAGTTTCAAGCTGCTTTCAGGAGCTTAAGGCAGGAAATGAGGAGGAGAGGGACATGCTGAAAGGTGCTGTAGTTACCCCCGAAGGAGGCGGCAGCCCCAGCCTCACTGTCTGTCTGAGATGCTAACAGTGGGCTTGCAGGAAGGCTGGGGAGGGAAGCAGTAGCAGCCTTGGCTCATGACTACAGTGTCCTGCCATTGTAAAGGGTGAGCTTAGTAATGGTGAAGAAAGTGCACAACATCACTTCAGGAAAAGCTTTCATGCTCAAAACCAGAAGTCTCCTGTGTGTTTTTTAAAAGTGGAACAAACAACATCAAATGACTTAAGTTTGACTGCTCTCATTTCCACTGCATTTTTATTCAAAATATATATTCTCCAAAGCTATCACACTGACATCATAAACCTTTGCAATCCTTTGCATGAATCCCGTTTAGTAATCAAGGCATGTGGTAAACTGTGGTTAATTGTATTCTCCATTGAAATGATTTAGTCAAAACTGCAAAGTGCAAACGCATGGGGGCTTTTGACAGTAGTGTTGTGTGCTGATCGGGGACTGGAAGGAAAATGTATTTGCCCAGTCATCAGGTCTTATAAACTCCTCTTCTTCTTTCTAGGAAGGTCTTTTTTGCATTCAGTCTGTGATTTCGCATGTGCTTTTGAATGTACTGGCTTGGCTGCCTGCTGCCCAGAGAGAACAGGCCTTGCTACTTGTGATCCAGGGTTGTACACCAGCCTCCTGCCCTCAGAGGGAACTAGCCTATGTGCTCCTTGAGCCTTCCTCCCTGTCCTTCTGTGTACCAGAACTTAATGGAAGCCTGCTTAGTCCCTTCATTGCTAGGTTAGTTTCCTTTAATATTAGTGCATTGAATTAGCTCCTGTAGAAAGTGGGTCTGAGCATCAAAATGGGCTTAAGGTGCTGGAAGTGTTGGTGGGAAGAAGAGATGGAGGGAGTGAGACATGCTGGTTTTGGCTATGGTGAGATGTTGGATGATTCATCATGTCTTGTAAACCTGTAGCTTTAAGTTTCAGTGGTTTTGTGTTACTCTACTGGTAGCTATATATGTACAGATCTGTCAGATCTGCCATCATGAGTGACTTGCTCATTAGAGTCTGTCCCTCTCGTCCCATGCAAATGGAGGAGCATCCTGCGTAGGTGAGGCACAGAGCCTTCCTCGTTTATCTGCACCTGGATGCCAAGCCCAGCATTTGCCATGCACCAACCAGCTGTCCTGCATCAGGGCCTGGCATGGCTCAGCTCATACCTTTGCTCCAGCTCATGGTTCCCAGCTGCTGCATCCGCCTCTGACTTCACCCGGTTGTGCAGCCAAGCTGCTGTGCTTCTTCCCTCACCTGCCCATGGGATGTGTGGTGCAAGGGCTTCCATGTCCAGGGCACAAGTGCACAAAGAAATATTGTGATTTCTGGATTTCTGCAGACAGTTGCTTTTTTTTTTTTTTTTTTTTTTCTTAGTGTCTGTCTTCTGACTTTTCACCTCAAGGAGAAATAGATTAGATTTTTGAATATCAAGCACAAGCTAAGAGTAGTTATAAAAGATGACAATAACTGTACAGCACATGAAAGCACAGGCCCTATTTTTCGTTACTAAAACTGTGTGAGGGTCATCCTTTTAAGTGGATGTCTGGAGTTTGCTGTTTTATGTGCTTTTGAATATACTAAGCCAAATCCCTGCTGTTTGCTGTCTTGAAGAGTCTTCATGGTTTTGCTGATCTGTGTGGGCCATCATGGCTGCAACCAGCCAACACATTTTGTGCTCACCTAGTTAAAAAATGATGACTATAGGGATTAGGGCGCAATGGTAAGCAGCATGGATAAGAGCTATTGCCATGGTAACTTTAAGGTAGTTTGTGTCTCTGCTTTAATGGTGCTTCTGGTTTAAACAGAAAATGCAGCTGCAAGTTTCAGTAGACCTTCCTTTTTTGTTTTTGCAATGGTTTGCTTGTCTTCTTGAGGGTTAAAATCTTTCTGTATCTGACCTTGTCTCACAGCAGGAAATTGAATTTTGCTTTTGGTAGTAAGTATTGAAGTCCTATTTTAAAGATTCTAGCATGTGGACTTTGGAGAACAAGAGGAAAAAGAGCTTTCAAAGATGTTACCTGATACTGTTCTTTATAAGCATTGTCAGATGCCCACAGAATTGTTTTAACATAGAACCTTCCTGTTTAGCTTAAGATAATTAGGTGTATGTGTGATTTATGGTATTATGTATGCATTTACAAAGAAGCTTGAAAGCTAAGGTAATGAGGGGTTTTTAATTATTTTAAACAAAAATGTCACTGTGGGAGAGATTTTTGAGGAAAAACTGACATGCGTGGAAGCAGAAGATAAATGCTTCCAGTCACCCGAGTTAGATCTGTTGTTCACCATACTCTAGAATGTGTCTGCATATATTTTTCTTTGCTCTAAGTTTTTCTTGTATTTTTCTAGTGATTCTTTTGAGCTGCTGGGGGAAAAAAAAAAAAAGAGGGTGAGGCATGTCAGGTATTCAACTCATAGAAAGACGACTTCATGGTCTGTATTTGGGCTATCTCTGGCCTGCTGCGCACTGTGCTATTTTGTGTCACATTCCTCAACACCGAATTTACCTAAAGGTCTCAAAATATCTGTATATATAGCTATAAAACTTTGGTTTTTTTTATTGTTGATGCTGACTGAAAGCTGTTCTGATTGACTTCTGTTCATAAGTCTTCATGTTCTGCTTGTGGGTGTGAGGGGGGGTTGTCTCTTGCAATAGTATCTGGGTGTATATCCCAGTTATGTGATTTCAAAGGTTTTTAGAGTGTGGAGAAGCCGACCCTCAGAATTTTGCATTACTTACCTTAGCTGTCAAATATAATTAGAACTGGGATAAAGAAAATGTAGCTATCCAGACCACTTAGGAGCGTCTGAGCCATCAGAGACCTGTGGACCATGGCTGTAGGAGCGCTGCTCTGTTACATTTGTTGCCTTTGCTGGAGATTCAGCTGTGGAGTGAACCACCTCAACCAGCTTGAAACGTGGTCCAGCCACCTTGTCTGAGCGGTCTTGTGGAACTCACAGAAATGTTTGCCAGTATTTGGCTTTCTGGCATTTGTGGGGATGCTGTGTTCCCCTGCCAAGACGGTCCTGTCCTCAAGTTCAGGATAAAGCAAGGACGTTCCTTTATGGACATTCCTCAACACTGTTGTATGCTCTCCTTTAGGCACTGACCCTTGAACAATTTTAAGTACATAGCCCTTCCTAATTAAAAATAAGCTGGAAAATGAAATAAACTGCCTGAATCTGAAAAGTGTAGCAGGGCATATTCCATGACTGATTTATTTGCTGATCCTAACACAGAGGTTGAGCTGAGGAAGAGTACAGTTGCCTCTTGTGCTTTTTTTAGTCCTTCACCTCCAATAGGAGAAAGAAACTTTTAACTATTTTGAGGAGGAGAGGATTTGTTTTCCTTGAGCTCATGACATGGATCAGTTTTCAAGGTTTGTGCAGTGAGACGTTTAGTGATACTGAACACATCCTTTAAGGGTCAGCTGTAGGAATTCAGCCTTCAACTGAACTCACAATCTTGTTATTTTTAATTAGCAAAGGGCTGGTGTTCTTAAAGCTGTGGAGCAGTCTTCCCCCAAGCCTGTGTGGTTTTGTTTTTTTTCTTCCCTCTGGCTTTTGCTGTTTCTGAGGCCCTCCTTTTATCTTTCCTGATATTCTTGAGGTGGCTCTTGTCAGCCATTAGATAAAGCTTTGGACATAATAAACTCCTTTCACTGCATGGTATTGTCTCTTAGACAACCGATATAGGGCCACATATTTTTGAGCAAAAGAAGAGCTGTGTATGTAGTTCCAAATTGAAGCAGGTAGGCATGAAGAGTGTGACTACTTGTGTTTATAAAAAAGTGTCACAAGGTTTTTGAAGACATTCTGATCTGAATTTAAAGAACAAAACAAAACAAAATCCTTCCTCACCTTCCCAGCAAGTGAATACGTTCTGTGATCTTACTATTGTTGTGTATTTTGATACCTTTGTCTTCGTACTTTGTGATACTCTCGATGCTACCTGCGATCAGATACCAAATTATATAGATGACTGGTTCATCACAGAAAGGTAATTCCTCTGCTCCTCCCATGTTGTAGTATCAAAGCAAGATCACACCCAGTGGTAATGACAAGAATTTTATTGTCAGTTTCTTGCATAATTCAGCATTTGTCTTGGTTTGAAAGTCATTAGAACTTGTATCGGTGTTTTTTAAAAGCATACAAAGAACGGAAATATATATTTGCAATTTAAATATTGTATAAATATTGCCAAATTTGCAATTTGGCTGAGAAAGGGAGACTCAGAAGACTTGTTTTCTTGGGTAAGCAGAGACCACTGAGGTCTGATCTAGGATTTCATGTGTGTTTGTGCATGGTATCTGATGATGCATGAATTCCTGTGTGGCTGATCATAAAAGTAAGATTCTTGTTCTTGAAACTGACTTTGTAAAGTCTGGAATTCCCATCTCTGTTATGTTTAATTTACTCATTTTCAGGATTACGATAACAATAGCAATGTGAGTAGGATGGTTTGAGGAGTTTCTATACCGATTCATTAAAAATATAATGGTTTTGAAACCTGTTTTTGCTCTAAGCAAGTTTTCCTTTTGGCCCCAGTATGGAGCTCTAATGTAAACCAAGCCAAATGCTTCCTGTCGTTGTCTGATTTAAAAAAAAAAAAAAAGAAAAAAAGTGTACTTCCATTCATTGTTTCCATACAACTTCCTATCCTTTATACAGTAAGAAGGGATAAGTCTGTGACAATTTATGGGCTATCTCTGGGGAAAGAGACTTTCACAACAACAAAACCTTACATGTTGTTTGAAATAAAGAGCAAGGAATGCTAGAAATGCTTTTGTTTACTCATTTCTTCTTCATCTTTTTTTAATAATGGTTCGGGAGACAACTTGATTACTTGATTAATTAAAATTGATGAAACTGAATGCTACATTTGATTTTTCCGTTCAGCCTGTTGAGATGTAATATTTTCTTGCAGTTTAGGTTTTGTATCTTGATACAAGTATTGATGGAATTCATGCTTTTCTGAAATACAGATGTGTCTGGGGGGAAACCACACTTGATTAATTTTTGCAGCTTTTGGGAAAAGGACAGGGGCTCCATGGGACCTGAGGTTTGTGTAAAAGTATCACCTATATTTGTATTTTTCATTTGTATTTGTTTGCTGAAAACTTGTCTCTTTTCTGCTGCTCGAGGATAACTACAGGAAAAAGTCAGCAACCCTATCTGAAACAGTGGTGAACTATTTGGCATGGAAAACAAAAAATGTATTTCCAAGGTTTATTTAAACAAATATCGACACATCCATGCTGTTCTATTTGTACAGATTAAAAGATGGTCTTATATTAGCGGTGTGTTTTCCAAATACTTGGGTGAAGGGATGAAAGAGCGGGAGAGCATGTGTACGAGACTGCGTGTGCGTTAAGTGTGGAAAAATACTTGAGAATAGATCCTATAAGCAGTGTTTTGTTGCAGATCTCAAGAGAAGTTAGGGCTCTGACAGTACTTTGGTCAGGAATAAGTGCAGTGGAAGTTACAGAAAATGCAGCTCATTGATTACAGTGATACTTTACGTGCTGCAGTACATCTGCTTTGAAAGACTTCTTTGTTTTTTAGGTACAGATGTTTGTTTTCGAAGATTATGTCTCATGCACTGGAATGTCTTAAAATTCTGCTCGGCAGATGTTAAACCAAATAGACTTTTCAATCTTTGCATTTTCTATTTAATTAGCTTAATATGTGTCTTATTTAGACACTTAGGGTTTTATTTAGTGAACAAGATACCGACGTATTGACGTCAGCTACCCTCGCCTTGCTTGTGCAATTATCAAAATGAGTTTTGCTTTATAAATTTGAATGTCATTTACATTTTTCATAAAATGGATACTTTAATTATTTAGGTACAATTCTGCTTTCTTAAGTAGCAGCTAGTACATTGCTACAGAAGTTGAGTTTGATTAAATAGTTAACTTCTCCAATTTAATGTGCATTAATTTTACATCCTTATAAGGACAAAATGTTGTTAGGTGCTTATGTTTGAAAGTAGAAGGAAGTATTTATTGCTTGCAAGATGCAATTTGAAATTTTACATCATGGGAAAAACGTGAGATCCACGCATGTAACAAGTGAGGCTTGGTCACCCCTGCTGCAACAGGGAGATGAGCCTCATGCTTTCACCAGTACCTAGCAGCAGCAGGAAAGGAGATTTTTTTCCATTACATTCTCTAGAGAGATGTAAAAGTAAAAAACAAACAAACAAACAAAAAAAAAAAACCAGCTGCTGGAGTGTATACCAAGCATAACTGCAACCCCAAAATGGTATGGGATCTGTCATCTGTAGATCTGAGTGACTCAGAATGGGCAAACAGAAGATGCTAGATAGACTTTGTTATGCATAACAGAAATGTCTAGAAAAAGTGCAGGAAAATAAAGGATCAAAATACGTTGCAGGTGGAGAAATTCAGTATGTTGTTATATTGAAATGTTGGGCCCAAATGCAGAATGTGTCTGGAACAGAATTGCTGATAATGAAATGGCAATTAATTCTGGAGTAATAATTGTGAGTTAAGAACACATAGAGCAAAGTTCTGATTTCATGTAGCTTTTGCATTAGAAGTCAGTGTTAAGTTGGAATGTTATCTTCCAGGAGATAGTTTTCTTTTCCTTTGGAGGAAGAGGGAAAGAGCAAGAGTGCATGAAATGGAGTTTCTGAAGATTAGCAGGCTTTGAGCTTTGGAATGGGGAACCTCTGTTTCTGCACATGTTTTTAATATTGTTTGTACATTTTTAACTCCATCTACAACGAAATGTTGCCATCTGTATTGAATATTTCTTAAGGATATACTTTTCTTCTCAGTTCAAGTTTTATAGCTCCCTAATTTAAATAGATACATGTGGAGCCTGAGGTTTTTGAGACCCTCTACAAACCCATTTACAGCTCTTTTTTCTTTTGATTTGTTCTTTCAGAAATGGCCACAATTTGTCCATGAACCTTTCCATTGTAATTTTAAACCTTTTCCATTTGTCCTTGTAGTAATTCAATCAAAACTAGTTCCACCATCAAAAATGCTTTTTTTTTTTTTTTCTGACAAGAAGCCAATACTAGATATAGCAGTAAAACAAAACAAAAAACCAAAACCAAAACAAGCAAAAAACAAGCAACTCCCTGAAAGCTAAGGATGTGAAGGGAGGCTTATCAAGCTTTATGTACTACAGCTATACTGTCTTTGTGTTTTCAGTACAATGCCTCTATCTTTATTTATTTATCATTTATTAACTCTTTGGGCAACTGAATGTCAAGGCTTTGTTGGCTATCTAGCAAATGAGATAGTGGCAAATGGGGCCACTTCCATGACCAGTAATTCTGTAGATCCTCAGAGAGATCTCATTTGTTGAGATGGGACTCTTGTGGGTATTAGTGTTGTGATTCTATTAAACTTGCCAGCAATTAATTGTTTTTCAGTGTTTTCACCTAGCTCTACTGGAAAGTTTTGGGATGAATGACGAGTCTTTCTAGTGGTTCCTCAGTCCTTAGCATGTATCTAATGGCGTCGAAACACAATGATGTTGGACTCTCAAGAGAAGATGTGAGGTTGCGTGTGGGAGGTCCAAGTTATATTTACACTTGTGGATCTTGTTTGCCCCAATCCTTGTGTACTTTTTTGTATCAATGCTACCTTAGAAAAGAATCCTTTATGGGGAAAAAGGATGTATAGGTGTTAGCATTGCTTCGTATAGAATAGTGCTCTTCATCTGTGTGGCTATGTCTTTCAGAACTGAGTGGTAAAGGTTTTAGGAAGAAATTATTACTAAGCTTGCTTAGATGCTCTGCAATGAATTTTAAGCTTTTCAGTTCTGGAGAAAATGACTTTTAGTCCTCTTGTTTTTCAGAACTTTGCTGTCTCTCAAAACTAGGTTTGAGGATCTTGTCTCTTCTTTCCTTCTTGTCCCAGTTGTCACTGTGACTAGTTAATATAAGAAAAGCTCTTAAATTAACCTTCTCCAAAAGAGCTTCTGCAGAAGTCTGGCATTTGGGCATACTGAAATCACTGCTCTGATAGCTAGCCTCCTCTAGGGCTTGCTTTTCAATGTTAAAGTGATGAATTCTAGCAAGATCTGCAGTCATTTATATTGCTTTGTACCTGACAGCACAGAAATCCCTGGTGTTTCTCAAGTCTGGATTTGGATTTTTTTGTCTTTATTTATAATGACTAGATGTGTGTCATTGCCACATTCAAAAATTAATTAGGTTAAATCTATTGTTCTACTGAGGAGTGTTATATACCATTGGTGTGTCTTGTGTCCTCTTGTGTGACATATGGGAACCATGCTAATGTGCTTTTGAACCCACAGCAGAGATTCATGTAATTTTCAGGAGCTAATCACACTTTTCAGCAATATAGAAATCTCCATGGAAATACAACAGAAAGTACGTTAGCATTTATTATTCAAATAAAATCCATTATAGCTCTTAGCGAGTCTTAGCAAAGAAGGATGATACAACCTACTTACTGTGCACTCCCCTATGTCGTGTTTACTCCCTTTTCTGCTGCTTTCTTAGAACACGTGTTACTCATTAGTAACATGGATGATATGGGAAACAAGATTCTGAAATTGTATTGAATACATTCCAGATGTTCATACCAAATAAGGTTGGATCTGCGTTAAGATTTTCTTAAAGGTTTTCTTATTAATTGGAAGTGGAAGATAATTAAGCACTGAACAGTTCTTTAAAATTCTAAATTCACTAACGTTTGCCATCGTAAAGCACATTTGCAGTAAAGTTGTTATAAAACTACCTAACCTGCTTTCTTCCTTCAAAAGACTTTGCAGGCATTACACAGTTAAGATATAATCGTTATAAGAGTCAGGATTTGCTAACTGTAACTAAATTCAGTGTATTCACTGAACGAATACATAGTCCAAATCAGTAGTAGTGAAACAAAAGCCAAACAATGACTGTACGTTACACATTTATATTCTCAGTAGGATAAGGAGTGAATCCTAAAGGCTTGCAGCTACACAAACTGGAGAAATGTGGTTTTGTATTGGCTTTCAGAGACAAGCAGATATTGCAGAGGTGATACGAATGGATTAGTGGTGTCATAGAAAGGGCTTTCTGTTGGTGTTTGTTTGTTTTTCTCCTCAGAGTTGTAAATACACACTGTAGTATTTAAACTACCTAGAAGTAAGTAGATTTTTAGCCACAGGAAGGTGGTGTGGCAGGAGGATGGAAGGAATATCAGTGGGAGGAGTCTGAGAGGAGCCAGGAAGAGAGATAGCAGTTAATTTGGAGAAAGGAGAGCTCCTGCCAGTGCATTGGAGTGGCATGAGACAAGACCTGCAGGTGCAGTAGGTAATGCTGGAAAGAGATGTTGATATTGAGTGGTGAGCGGGTAGCTCAGGCTGGGGCTTGTCTAATGTAAAGAGACTGAAAGAAAGCATAAATGGAGGGCATGTGGCGGAAAGAACTGTCTCATAGCTGTACAGACTGGGTGCCGGTGGACTTTGTGATACAGAGGAATTGCCAGCACATTTAAGAGAATATTCCTGAGTCTTGAGCTCTTTGAAAGCTCCTAGGAAGAGTGTGGACCAGGGACATTTCTACACAAACACCTATGCAAAACTTGGCAGAAATGCAACGTCTAGTGTAAGCCTGTGTTACTTACCCCATCATACATTTCTGTATTTGGGTAATCTGACAGTGTATGCAGTTGGAATACAGTGGAGCTAGCCTTCAGTAGCCATTCTGATCTCCAGAGACTTTCAGAGGCTGCATTTTCGTCACTAACAATGGACTGAAAGCAACTCTGTCAGAAGAAATAACTCCCATTTGCCTTCTCCATCTCCTTCCCAAAAATGTTGGTTTCTTGCACCGAGTTTCTCAGAAGAGCTGTGATTTAAGGGAATGATGTACAGAGCTGACAGAAATTGCAGTGAATCAAAGAGAAAACGTTGATGTGTGCACTTAGTGGTGGCACTGGGAGCGTAGTTGCTCAAGGATGCAAAGGGGAAGGGAGGAGAATGTACAAGAAAGGTAGGAGATTGTTTTGGGGCCTGGAGATAGGATGGCTGCTTTGTTGCAGTGGTGGTGGGTAGTTCACAGTGCTGGACACGCAGCTTGTCTGCTGTGCATTGAGGCCAGCCCTGTGCTGGCAGGCCCAGAGCCAACTCGTGTGCAGGAGTCAAGGGGCCACACTCGTGTGGCCTGGGACCCATGGCAGCCAGCCCTGTGCGGCCTGGTATGCCGCTCGGGTGTGCTGCCAGAGGGGTTACATGCGTTCTGCAGGATTTCTGGCCAGCCTCCAGATTGGATGGATAGCAGGCAGTGTGGGCATGCCTCCGTCTGCCTGTCATTGTGTAGATAAGCCCTGCTGCACGTCGTTATCCAGAATGTGAACTGCTACTCCCTTCTGTGAGTGTTTCCATTTTGCAAAGCCTGCCATGCGGAGCTCTGCCTAGCGCGCCTGGGGGTGCCAGGGAGGAGAGGACATTATAGAAAGCTCAGGGCTGTGGTAAATTAACACCTCTATTGGTCACCATCACCTTCCTGTAGATGAGCCTTACAGAGATAGGGAAAAACACACAACTTCCTCTAGTGTGGCAAACGTGTATCGAATAAAGACCGGCTGAAGGGGAGGGCTGGTATGTGTACTGCATGGAAACAGGTAGTCAGGAGGGGATCAAGTGCCAGGAGGGAGGTATTAGCGCTTTCTCCTGAACTTTTGCTAAAAGTATGTTTTTTGTCAGCAACTCCATTTCCATCCTGTTCTAAGTCTTACAGCTTTTTATTCCCGTGCCAGACTTTCTTTTCTCTCTGTCCTTTATATACAGGCTATCTTGCCCCATACTTTTCTGGGACCTCTCCCCCATGCTGCTATTTCTTTTTGGCGTGTGCTTATATTTGTATGAATTTTCTCTTTCCCTGATTCTTTTTTTTTTTTCTCTGTTATGGTAAAGGCTTCTTTACACATGTCAACTCCACTCTAGTTTGCAAGAAAAGCAATTCAACACATGGCTGCTCCTTGGCTCTCAGTTTGTTCCCTAGCCCAAGAAACGCACATATTTAGAAATTCTTTTTATGTGCAGATTGTGTAATAATTTGTTCTGCTGCAGGACTTGCACGTCAGTGGTTGGGCTAATTGATCTGCACTTGTACATCAAGAAAATGAGCGCTTGCTGCTGCCGATACTTCTATTGCAAATTCTGAATGTTTCAACTGTTACAAAGGGCAATAGTCTCAGTTTATTTTTGTTTATTTATTTTTTAAACTGAGTGTCACTGCTTGGACTGCTTTCATCTTACATGCATATTCTTAAAAAGTAGCAAAAAGACAAACCTGCAATCCCCCATGCAGCCAGTCAGTGCTAATACCAAGCTCCTCATACAGAGAACAGGAAGTTTGTTTATCTTCTGCATCCCAAGCACAGGCATGTGTAATTTATGCCTGCAGCACTGCCTTTAATAACTGCTCCCATTCTTTGAGAGCTGGCAGGATACATAGCATGCACCAGTGGGTCTCAGGAGCAGCCCCTTCTGCAGGACAAGACATGCACAACCCAAGGCACTGCGGAAGTATCACCATTCTCAGTGGCCTTGTTTTTTCTGTAAAAACATCTATTCTAAGATGGTCTTTGGCTTTAAATGGCCGGTTGCTAACTGTATCTTGAGTGAGCTATCTTTTTAACCAGCAAAGTGTAAGTCAGTCCTAATATAACTAAACATGTACACCCAGGTCAAATGATCTCTAGTGCTAGCTAGATTGCTGGATGTAGATTTCACAAAAACAGAAAGAGCTCTGCTATTTGATCATTTATGCATTTTTCTTTCACTGTGAACTTTATATTACTATTATTAATAATATATATATTTTTAAAGAAACATTTTCCTTTCATTGTAGTTGCATGCCAGCCAGAGAAATCAGAGTTCTGCTTTGTGGTTCTCCTTTATACAGTGTAGCTTTTGGACTGACTAGTTTGTCTAATTCTTATCTAGCTGACTCTGGTGCAAATTAGGGGTTAAGTCAATTGGCGTTCTCCTGTGACCTCCTGAATCCAAAACATACTGTATCTGTTACTGTCAGGGGTGGGTTTGAGCCATTTTGGAAAAGCAAGGCTGCTTTTCATAAATATTTGTCTTGCTTTAGTTTCCTGAGATATAGTTCAAATGTAAACTTTTCCGTATGTTTCAGCTTCTGCCGTATCTTGTTGTATCACATCACACTGTCTCACGTACTATATGAGAGTGCAGCACTGCATCATGCTCTGGTGATTATTTAAAAGGGCGTACACTCTGTTTTGGACTAGATATCCGTTATCAGTGTAGATAATTGCTGTCAGACGCAAAATAGACTCAGTAAACAAACATTTCATTTTATCATGTGATAAACTTCTGTTTTGTCCAGTGGATTTGAATGGTGTTCACCATAAATCAGCAGTGCTTCAAAAGCAACATATGCAACTTGCCCAAATCCTTCCTGCTGGAATTACATTATACTAGAGATTAACTTTTTCATTGTTGTATATACATAGTTGCATTTTTCAGTGTTTGGAGATAACAGTGTCTGACATAAGCAAATAATTCATATCTAAGACTAACCAATTCCTCCTAACCACCCTAACTGTTCTTTTTCTCCTTCAGGGTATTTTTGTCATCCTTTTTTTTTTTTTTTTCCTTCCTTAATTTCCTTTCTGATAATGACAACACTATCTTCAATTTTAAATAATGTATTTTAAATTCAGACTTTCAGAGAAATACTTTAAGAGTTTAACATATTCAGGAGAATATGCTAAATTAAAATTTGTTCATAATGTGGATAATAAACATGATATCTCTGTTAGTATTCCCATTGGTTTTGTGACCAGAAGGGACTTTATTATTTGACAGATGGAATCTGTGAATTGCTTTTTTTCTCTAAATGATATGCGTCTGTCTCTTCCCCTGCAGGTCCTGTGCCAAGGAGTGAGTGTGTGCTATCTCCTGTTAACAGTTCACACCCAGTCCATGCTCTATTGGAGAGTTTCACAGTCTTATCTGGCTGTGCAAGCCGAGGCACAACAGGCCTACCACAAGAGGTGCATGTCCTCAATCTCAGAAATCCTGAGGAAGGTCTCGACCATCATGAACGAGAGGTAAAGGAGTAATTGCTTTTCTTCCAGATCCATGACTAAAAGTGTGTCTGCAAATGGGATTATTCTAAGTTTATTTTCTGAATTGTGAACATCCAGACTATGCAAAGAAGCATGTGCAGCTTGCATTGGTATTGTCCACATATGCTTTGCATGTCATAGGAGTAAACTACTTCCATACCCAGTTGTTCTCTCTGTCACCTTTCACAACCACGAAGTATAGTTTAAAAAGTTGGTGGGGTGGGCAAAGGAAATAAGAAACAGATTGGGATCTACAAGAGGCCTTTACAGAATTGGCTGTCTTCAAAGCCAGATCATTTACCTAAATGTGTTGTAAATTAACATGAATACCTTTGGATTCTTGCCACGACCACTATAAACAAATACTAAAGTTCAGATTCTTATAGCCCTGTAATACATCTTTAGTGCTTCACTGAGTGGGGAATGTTGAGCAGATAGCAAGTGTTGCTGATTATGATAGTTCTTAAGTACAATCCAATTACTTATTTATATACATTGCACTTGGAGAGACTGGCAAGAACTTAAGCTGCTCTGGAAGCAGCAGCAGGAGAAGAAAATTTTTGATGTTAACTTCTGCAGTACTGTTGTTTACTATCAAAACCAAGTGCTGAAGTGAAAAGAAAACATTGCATGCCACAACAGCTGAGTTTCTTAGTTCATGTTCCTACAGTTATTACACACACAAATCCTGAGCACTGTTTCCCGTGAGAGCAGCGTGTGTGTGCACAGTTAGTAGAATTAGTGATGAAAGAACAAAGATGATGTTCTATCATATGGAAGCTTAGGAAAAGAGAGTCTAAATCTGTGCTGGAAGAACTTGTAAGTGGAATCTTTTATAGTGTGTTCAATTCAGGCAGATACTCTTGGCCATAATCAGTTTTTCCTCTGACTTCAATAGCAGCCTTGTTGTGTTTGTACTGTATTTAATTCAGTGTTCAGTGTATGCATCTGTAGAACTTCAGCTGTTGTATGTTTTCAGTATTTACACTGCCTGAAAGGTCTAGTGTATGATTAAAGAGAAGATACTGTTTTATTTGGAAGGCATCTCATTGATGGCCTTTAATCAAAAATGTCTGATCAACTTCAGTTCAACTGTCATAGAATGAATAGAAAAATAATATTTT
This sequence comes from Lagopus leucura, assembly GCF_019238085.1. Lineage (NCBI taxonomy): Eukaryota > Metazoa > Chordata > Aves > Galliformes > Phasianidae > Lagopus > Lagopus leucura. Next base: position 13,691,847 of record NW_024962266.1, read on the forward strand.
CTTCTGAGAATGAGGAGCAGAGATTCTATTGTTGTTATCTTAAAACTTGTAAGGCATTGGGTTGTTGTGAATGACTATAACTACCCTTTTTACAGCCAGCTTTTTAGGCATGAAAAACTGTTTGAAGTTGAAACCTGTGCAGTGTAGTTTCTTATGGAAACCAAAAGCCTTATGTAGTTCTGCTATGCCTTTATTAGTGCCTCTCTTGTCACCCAGGAACTTTTAAATCTGTTGGAAAGTTTCAGACAGATTTACTCTGACAGGTAGGTCTCACAAGGTAATCACAAGTTCTGTTAAAAATATGTAGAAGAACATCCTCACTGTAGGGACCTGATGTAATGTTAATTGTAAATTCTTAGTGGCCAAAGGGTGCCTGAATGTGAGGTGAAGTAGGTGAACTCCAGCTTTAGCATCTCCCAAGGGGCCAGAACAAATCAACTGCAAGGCTCACATTTGCATGAAGCTAAATGTTATCGTGTCAAAATATGCTCTTACCGTGAATTGTGTAGCAGTGCAGTTTTTACAGTTATGCACACACAGCATGAACTAGAGTCACATACACACGAGGCTGTAGGCTGTGCTAGTACTAATTGTCTTGACAACATGATAGAAAATTTAAATTAGAATTTAAATGCATAAAGATTAGTTATTGTCTAGTAGAAGGATACTGCATTGCAGCCCATAGCCACCTGCTCCCAACTATTTTCCAGTTGCAGCCTTCAGAAATCGCTGCTCTGAAAATGAATGGGAAGCTACAGCAAGGCTTGCTGGTGACAGTGTAGAGCAAGAGAGTGTACACAACTTGGAAAGATCAGGTTTTACTTGTAGGACCGGAGTCTGAAAATAAAAAGTGAATATCTTTTCCATTATTGTACAGATCAACTCCAAGCGCCCTTTTGTCTTGAACTAGAATTTCTCATCACTTCAAGTTAAATTAATTAATTTGATTTACCAGCTGAGGTTTTTCCTGTTGCCTGCAAATACTGATAGCAAAGGTAGAGATATGTCACACAGTATAGATAATATACTCCAGTATAAAAATATTTTTTGACAGTACACTAGTAGAATCTGCAGCCTCAAAATACTACTAGTACTAGATGCTGTGAAATTACACATCTCTTACATCCTGGAAGAAGTGCAAATTTCCTATAGCAAATTCTTTGGAGAACATACTCACAAAGTTATCCTGGTTCTCTTCAGTGTGCAACATACATGTTTAATTAATTAAACTTGCTTGGCACTTGTGTACAATAGACAGACAATAAACATACACAAACTTTAACTTAGAAAGGGTGGCTGATGTAGGGGAAGGACATGGCAGAGCAATGTGTTCCTCTGTGACATGTGCAGACTTCTTTATTTAATGATTAGTAAGGTTTGGCTGACCAGAAATGTGTGGGATTATGTATTCTGAAGTTTGCACATCTAAATTGATAACTTAGCACTTTCAGGTTAAGACTGACATCTCATAGGTAGAAGGTCATGCCATGAAATGCTGCAATCGTGTCTCTGTTCTCCAAGGAATTTATTTGTATTTTACATTGTTTATCTTAGTTGATAGGACATCTTGTTTGTTGAGACTGTCAAGACATTTTCTCCAAGAAAGAACCCCAAAAGTTTCAGTGTTTTTGAAATATTCCTTAGCACTGTCTTTTATGGCACTTCATATTGGCTGTGCTTTATCATAGGAAATAGAATACGGGTGCGTGTAATAGCCACAAGTGTTTTTATTGAGCTTGGCATGAAAAATGCAAGCCTTCTTTGTTTATTTTATTTGATCAAATATTCCTGGGGAAGTGAGAGCATGTGTGCATTTCTGTACTGATCTGGGGCTCAGCTGAAAGCCAGAACTGCCAAACACTTACAGGAACTTTCTCTGTGGCTTTTGGTGTCTTTACTGCTCAAGTTTCCTAGTTTTCAGAAGAGCTTGCTTTCTTGTGAGGCTATTCATTCTGGGAAAGAATTGTTATGTTTCGAGCAATTTGCACCAGAAAAAAGCGTGTAGAAAAGCTTTTTATTTTAAGATTAAAGTCACTTCTTAAACAAATATGTTATAGAGTCTTCAAGTGATGTGAGATTCTTTTAAGAATATCAACTGACATTATTTTGTTCAGTGCCTGTTGCGTTTCTGATCTGCTTCAGGCATGCAGTCACAACTGAAATAGTTAAAGGTGGAGCAGGGGAATGTAAAATTATTCTCATGTGGGTACTTAGGATTTGAATACATGTGACTACACGGAATCAGAATTCCTGGCAACAGATTCACTATTGTTTTCTTGACATCCTCATCCTCAATAGCTTTAAGATGTTATGCCTGATACAGATGTTTAACATGTGTTATGCAAAATGAAGGCAGGAAAAGCGAGGAATCCTCTTTATTTTTATAATCATGATTAACGCTTCTGAGGCTGTAATAATTCCAGTCTTTCTTCTCAGTATTGTGTGACAACAAATTCATAAGAGTTTATTATTTTCCTTTGTGAGCAGACCTGATACTAAAATGCATGTTAGTTCCTATTGAGTGGACTAATTATTATAGTTGGGCACTTACTAGGGAAGTACCTTCAGGTTCCTGAGCTGGCCTGCTTAAAGCCATAAAATAATGTGCAAAATTGTTGAAGTCCAACATTGTAGTATTTTCTGAGAATTTGGAGAGTTGTAAAAATGGGGCAGGAAGAGACAATGAAATTGTCACCTGATAACATTTTTCTACATCCTGACTTTTGCTGTGCATCCTGAATTCAGGGTCATTCTGTGTTGGAATGATTCAAATTTTAGGACTTTGAAGATCCTGGATCATTTTGCTTAGATTTCTATGTATTGGTTAGATTTCCCCATGTGTTTATTTAAAGTACTTTCTGAAGTTTATTTCAAAAGTTTGTCTCAACGTACCTCTAGGAATGCAGCTATATTTTTGAGCTGTGCATTTTTATATGCCAGATGCTGCATTAGCATTTGTCCATAAAGTGTAGGTACTTAAAATTAATGAACTGGGTGGCCAAGCTTTCAATGGTTTTAAATACTTTCAGATATTCTAGTAGCTTACAGCAGTGCTTATGTTATTGGATACGGTGCATGTGGAGTCTAAATAAATGTGCCTTTGGTATCTTGTCACCTTTACAGCAAGATTTATTTGTTTGTTTTTTTCATCTGTTCTGTGAGGTGGTGGTCTTGCAGAAAGGTGTGCATGTTATAACCTGGTGGAAATCCATTGCCAACAGTATGACACTGTCGGAAGTCTCTGCAGAAACAGCATGGCAGATACCATTTGGTATTATAACTTCCATGCCAATTTTCTTAATTTCAAATGCTTGGATAATCACCATGTTTCCTTTTTCACGCTTCCTCTTGATTGTACTCGTTAACTTTCATTTCTCTCCCTGCATAATTTATAGATTGTTATTCTTTCTGTCCTTTGGGCCTTAGGCTTTGTTTTTATGATTTTCAGAGCAAGGTTCCTTAGATTACTCAAATTACACAACAGCGTGCCATGGCCATGTTGGTGGAAATATTTGTTTCATGCTCAGGCACACAAAGATCTGAGGGAAGCCTTGAGAAAGAGCTCTAATAAAGGGGGTTTGCTTTGAGTGTGGTTAGACGTGCCAACCTGCTGCACCTAGGCCTTGAAATCTTGGCAACCACATAGGAAGGGAATTCAAAGTTTGTTATTTGACAGTGTAGTTAGTGAAGTTTTTGTTACTCAGTCATTTCTTTTATTTCAGTTTATGCTTATTTCTTCCTCTAAGAATGTGGTTTTTTTAAAACAGGTTTTGATTTAGTGACAATCAAATGTCAATTTGAGGTGTTTTAGTCTTAGTGTCTGAGGCTCAGTAAATATAAAATGAGCTTCTTTTTCTCCTGAGTTTTTTAGTGCTGAGCTCTCAGTGTCAACATGACCAAATAGTCTGAAATTGACAGAAAAGATGGGCTGGTTTTATTTGAATTTTTGAAGCACCTGGCAGAGTGGACTTAAAACCTTTCTGGCAACCTCTTCTTCCTAACTTGATTCTCGTCTGTCCTCTTCCAAATTGAAAGAATTGGATTGTAATCCTATGCGCTACTGAAATTCATAATGAATCAAAAGGCACAGAAATAAAAAGGTTGTTTTATTTCTATGAGATTAAACTAGACCACAGTTTTCACTGTCACCATCAATGCTGTCTGTGCACTGCTGTATCACTTGGCTACACAAAGTGATGATTCTAGTAAGCTGATCACAGTATGTGGTACAAAATTCAGGCTGGGAAATACAGGGGATGTTGCTTGGTTTGACATACTGTTTCCATCTGCCCTATACTCATTAGCTGTGGTACAGTGGGAAGCTTATGCTGCTGCATTTGGGCATGTTTGGTGGCTCTGGTAGGCCAAAGGGATCTGTTTTGAAGAAAAATACTTGCTGTTCTAGAAGAAACTTTCATAGATAAAAGCAAAGTACTGTGCCTTTGTTTCTGCAAAAGACGTCAGCATTGCAAAGGTATATTGCTGAGTTTACTTCTCTGTTTTCTGAACACCTTTGCTTGGCTGCAGTAATGAATGTCTAACTACGACAGCAAACTTGCAAGAGGCCATGCAAAGGTACACAGGGTTTCTGAAGCAGGCATGGCATGGATTACCTGCAGTGAGATGGCCTGAGAGAGGAGTGGTGCTGCCCAGAATATCTGGGGATGAGGAGGAGGTGGAAAATGTTCAGCTTCTCTGGGGATGGAGAAGTCAGATTTGAGACTTCAGATGAGAGGAACAGTAACTTGGAAGTAAAGCATTTTGTTCCAAATGCGAGAGGGTAAACCCTAAAGAGAAGACTACAGCATGGGATACCTTAATTGCTTTGATGAGTGAGCTTGACATTGCCACATCTTTAAAAACAAAAAACACCTCAGCCTTCATTCAAGGAAGGCTTACAACCCTCTTTTCCTGCCCCCAACCTCCCATACCCCACCGTTTTTTTTTTCTTAGCACTTTAAAGCATCTGTGCTTGTATAAAATTCAGCCTTTTTTAATGTGGGTTTTTTTGTTTGCCCTGGCCTGCAGTTGCTGTGGGTTGTTTTCAGTCAGCTCAGGAATTGCTGGTCACTGAGTTTGGCAATCATTTCACACTCTGCCCACCAAAACTGCCAAAGGAAGTCCTGTGTCTGCCAGAAGAGGCTGTTTGTGCAGAGCTGCTGTCCTGCAGGAGCACTGCCTGGTGCCTGACTACTCTTAAAGAGATAACAGTAACTTCACACTACTTGAAAAGTGCAGGGCAAACCCTTGGTGTTTTTTTATTCAAGAAATGGAATTATTTTCCGTGCATGGAAAATGAGACCTATTCTGTTTCATAGAGCTTCTTGGAACGGAGTGTGAAGTAATGCCAAGGCCCACTTCAAGAGGCCAAGGGGTTCGAAGGAAAAGTATCAGAGTGACTTTTCTGATTGCTTGGAGTTTTCAGTTTTGCTGACTGTCTTTAAAATATCCTGTTAGGAGCTGAAAGTTGGACTGTCTTACTGATGTTTGTTTTCCTCTGCTGTGTGTGCCCACAGATGCTACTTTGCTGTTACAGGATTGTAGAGAGAACTAGGCAGCTGTTCCAGCCTTCACTGCTGGCTTTACCAGTCTTCCTCCTTCTCTGCTTCTCATATGTGTACAAGTACATTGTGCACATGTACATGTTCTTTCAGGCAAATGCATGTGTTGTGATTTTGATCATAAACTGTGATCCAAATTCTTGATCTCTAGTTCCCTCCTTAAAACCCCTTTCTATCTGATGTGGCTTGGAATATTTATTAATTACTTCTTTGTCTATAGCTACTTTACCAATAAAAGATAGTTAGAGAAATGATAGCGTTTCCAGAAGTCCTTTTATATCATAAACTTGATGGGCAGGCTCCAGTCTGGTTTTGGGCTTACGTGTGTGTATGAGGGAGATGTTGAAGCAGCACTTGCCATGAGTGGCTGGGTTTATGTTGTTCTCTGGAGTGTCTGTTTGACACTAAAGTTGGAATTGATGGAGTTGTTCTGCAGTTGTTCTTCGCAGCAGGGAAAATTTCCAACATAAATTGAGTGCAGCTTGCAGTGCTTCATGTTTACTTTCCTGGATCAGCTGAGAAAGTAAAACCTGTGGTGGAAAGGTGTGAGAATAGGAAAAAACATTTTAATAGACTTTGTTTTGTTTGTTTTTAATGTACATAGACTGTGCTTTTGCTAGCACTTCTCATCCACTCAAGTTTTTGTTTCTCTACACAAGATTCTCATTTTCCATGTGAAACATAAACAGAGCACTTCCACAGTGGTAAAACTTATTTCAGGGTGAAGATGCGAAAATAGCACCACCAAGAGGTACAAATAGATGAAATTTAGGTTGCTTTAAAAAGTATGAAGGAATTATAGGTAATTTATAGTTGACAGTGTCCCTTTAGCAGTTGTTTAGGCAGTTTAAAAGATGGAAGCATTTTTATGGTTGTGCTTGTGTAATACAAGTAAAGCGTGGCAGTGGTGGCATTCTATGAAGCATGCAAGTGCTCAAGTGAAATTTTAAGGCCCTTTGGGAAGTTTTGGGAAGTGTTATACTGTGTCGTTGTTTAGTAGAGAAGCACAGGGGCACTTACTACTTTTTTTCTTTTTTTTCGGAGTAGACCATTAGAACATGCATTGTTGCCTCCACTGCTTATTTGGCTTTCAAGGGATACGTAGAATGGGACAAAATTAAGCTCTGAGAATTCACTGGAGCTATGTGGAGAACCTTTGCAAGCAGGAAGCTGCAATCCATTTTTGCACTGCTAGATGGAAAGCACAACAGTGTTTTCTTTAGTGAATTTCTTTTCAAGCAAGAATCAGCAAGACAGTATAGATAAGAAATGCTCAGAATGGTATCACTGTGTGTGAAATGTCTTGTGTGACAGCCTCACCAATTCTTTGGAGGTTTTGTCAGGTGTTCACGGCTTTGATTCTGCAAGTGTATACAGATTTGAGCAGTCTTACATGTACAGAGAGAACTGATTAAACTGAGAAAATTTGGTTCCTGGGGCTTTTTTTCCAAGTACTTGGTGTAATTTCATTCTCTGAAGTATTCCCCAAATATTATCGTGCTTGTACATACTAAAAGTTATAATTTTCTTTTTGAAGTTTGAAAACAGTAAAAAACTGGAAAGAATGAAGACCTGCCTGAAGGTAGGGGAAAAGAAAAGAAAATGTATTGGCTGCAGTTGTTGAATCTTCTGAAGGCAGTTTTCTTTGTGCTTTTACTCACAAATTAGGTACTACAGACGCACTTGCAGCACGTTTTACTCAGACTAATAGGTTAGTGACAATAACGTAAACAAAGCTATTTCCTAAATCTGGTGCTGCTGCTTACATTTTCTGTTTTTGACTCATGCATGTGCCTGCTGTTCTCTTCCCAGGCTTGGAAAGGAAGAATTTGGTTTTATATGTCCAGTAAAAACATGAACTCCATATATTACACTTCTCTATTTGACTGCCTTTCTGAAAGACACCTGCAGAATGGCGTGTCTGTTTTCCACTCATCTAGATCGATGTGTGGTCTGGCAAAACTTTGAGGAGCAAAGCCTCTTACAAGCAGAAGTTAGTTTGAACTGATCTATGATTGAAACCCATGGTCAAGTGAGGTGCATCAGTGCTGCAGTGGTACATTAATGCAGCCATGTAGTTTCTGGTTGTGTGGCTAGTGCATATCTAAGTTGCTAAAAATGCAGGCAGCAGGAACTTCTGTTTATCTGAAAAGTCTGTGTAGATTTACTCAGAGTACCTCAAATGCCTTTAAGGAAAATTGTTCTATCTGAACATAGTGATCTTATATTTTTCACTGTAAGAAGCATTTCTTTTGGAACAGGAACTGCTTTTACATTTTGTGCTCATAACAACTCAAACATGTTAGTCCCTCTACTCCTTCTGCTTTTTTTCAGGACATTAGGCAGTGTTAATGCAAAAACACAAGTATAGCTTAGGGATGGGAGGGAGGAGTAAGACATCCGACTTACCTTGCAGCTCAGGTGATTCACCAAAGAAGAGGTTAGCTAAGCCATGCATGTACACGTAAGTACAGAGCAGAATACTGTCTGGAGAAATGTATCCTTTTCTCATGAGTCTTCTATCTTAACTGTTAAAAATAAAACTTGCAAGTCTGATGTGATACCATTTTGTGACTAGGACAACAGTAAGGCAGACACTGTACTCAAGACTTGCAGGAATGGATCTTCTGCCCTTAACCATATGTAAGGACAAAAATAAATTCTCCCACGAGATGTATAAAAGAAGGAATTTCCCTTTGGGATTCATTATACAGCATGTGAACAGTATTGACATCTACTGATTTATGCAAAGCTGAGTGGGTTGTCATGTTTTTAGGTCTCAAGTGCTGGGAAGCCTGATGGTTTGTGGAAGGGCAGATGGCACAAATGGTTTCACTTAATGTTTGGGAGTCGGAGCATCTAGTTTGTGTCAAAGGAAGAATGGGTGCTGTGTCCCAGCTTTGCAAGGCTGAGCGTGGGCTTTCCATTGCATGGCAGGGCTGATTGCTAGAGGCAGGCCATGCTCTGCAGGTGCTGGAGATGGGGATCACATCTGGAGATGAAATTTAGCTGACAGAGCAGAGATGTTTGCACAGAGACTGCTCCAGTGATGCAGCCTGAAGTTTTTGAAACGTTAATTTTTCAGGAGATCTCTGGTTCTCTAAACCAAACAATACCAGAGATATCAAAGACATAAAAATTGCTTTGAAATATATGCCCATGGGGAAAGCTGGATTTTGTGTAGTACAGATAAAGGAAGCTCAGGTACTGTTAACACGTACGTACAATCCCTACCAAAAGCCCATTAGTACACTGGGTTGTAATTTTGAAATTGTTGCAAAAGTAGTGGTGTAAGTATGACTTATTACCCTTTGTGTTCTGAAATAGCTGTCCTTATATAAGCTAACTTTTCTTTCTTGTTTTGTTATTCCTGCGCTGTTCAAGCAATACCATTTTCTAACGTGAACAGAACTTCAGTAACTGTCCTGCACGTTTGCCAAATTTTTTGGTCCTGGGACAGCTTTGCTCCTAATTTTTGGATTAGTTATGTATTTGCATAAATGATTAGCATCTAATATAATGTGATTACATTTGGCAGCTCCTGCTTAAAATAACAGTTTTAGAACATTAGAAATTAACTGGCTACTTTTTTGTCTAAAGATAAATTATGTGAGTGAGCTGTGGTTAGAAATGATCCGATGTTTTTTAAAAGCGTTATTTGTAATGTTCCTGTATCAGAACTTTGTGATGCTGTATGACCTTTGGTGCTTTCTGGATGGGCTTTTCAGAGTCTTTGTTCCTGAAGTTACCAGAACAGTTACCTTGTACTAGTGAGGAGAAGTTGTTACTGGTGTGATACAAGATACAGATGACATGTTTGCCAGGTGCTGAGCAGTATGTTGATGCCATACAGCATGCTACTGTGCTCTAATGTATTCTTTTTACTGTGATGCTCTTTCGAACACCTTGCATTCAAAGGATTCTGATAGTAATTGCTAACAAAGAGTGTGCAGTGAGCCCTAAATCACTGGGGTTGTCCTTGTCAAACATTCTGTTCTCTTGCCCCTTCTCTTTGGTGGAGTCCAGTATTCTCATGTGAGTGATAGATCATAAGGGTCAGCAGATTGCACAATAGTATGCTTTTTTTACTAGGTAATGTGTGGGACCACATCATCTCTGGCCTAATGCCATGAGCTTCAGTGGAATTGTGCCAGGGTGAATCTTTCCCATGATTTTCACAACTGAACTAAAACTGCTGTTCAGTTGATCTGATTATTTCTGTAGGATGTGGACAAGAAGATTCAGGCAATGCCAATCCATTTACAACCATGCATTTAGGATAAAATAAACAACCCTGCTCTCTCCTGGCATTGCTGTGTTACTCACCATGTGGTTGCATGGGGTTGCTGTGTGCTTGCTTTGTGGTAGTGCTGCTTGAGCAGCAGCATCGCTTTACTTCTGGCCTGACGGAGAAGGCATCTTAGTGTCTCTCTGGCAAAAGCTGTGGCGATGGCAAAATTTCTTTCAGCAATAATTCCATATGAACAGTTTGTCTTTCCTGGAAAAATCTGCAAACTCTCTCTCAGAAACTGCTGGCTTGTAAAGGCTGTTCATTGCAATCTACTATAGCTGGCTTGATATCAAATTTGTAACAGCATAGGAGCATAGCAGAAATACCAAGAAATTGATAATATATGTATTCCAATTGGAACTCTTAGTCCCTGTGTAAAGAGTACAGCTGTTCTTTACTTTCGTCTTGAAAATGAAAAAATAAAATGGCCTAGAAGTCCTTCCCAAAGCAATTGATAAATAGTGTTTAGAAATGCACAGTACCAGCTCTCGCCGTTTGAGGTGGGTTTGTGGGTTAATCCTTTACTGCACTCTTTTATAGCAAATGTATTAGCACTAAAATTTTTCGAGTGAATTTCAATAGAATGTCTAAACATCTCATAGTGGATAGTATACACTAATGTATTTATACTACATATACTAATATATGGTAGATAGTATACACTGTATTACTAATGAACTGTAAAGATAAGCTTCTTCATATTAACTTTTCTCTCAATTTAGAATAATTTGTCCTATAAGTATTATATTAGACAGATTGAGAGCACTTATAATGGCAGTGATACGTTTAAAAAAAAAATCCCTTTTCTCTTCTTGTCTGCTTAGTACCAATTAACTTCATCTCTGCAGCTGTGCATTAAGTTGTCATAAATCCATCTTCAATGCATCACTAGCAAGTCAGAAAACCTGTTTCCGTGATCATGATTTGCGAGTTAAAATTCGTTTTCCTCTTCTGTTGTATGAAACAGCTGTCCTAGCCTAGGCAGCTTAATTCAGTCCAACACAGCATATTTTGTCCTGGTTTATTAGCACAAATTCATGATGGCTGTTTTGGAAAAAGAGCTATGGATTTATCTTAAGGACTTCACGCTAGAATAGTTAATTCAGCCTCGCAAATCCTTGGCACTTGACTTTCATCTTTTAGAACAAAACACAGACTGTGATTTGATACCTTGAAGTCAGCAAAACAAAATGGTACTTTTTAGCAGCAGTGTTTACTTTGATCAGTTTTCAACTTTTGTGCCCTTGCCTTTCACGTAGTACAAATTGCTTTAGCAGAGTAATGGGGCAGGAGCCCATGGACTGTTTTTGTAGTTGGTTGCTGTGGTAATACTCAGCCATCCATGAAACTGTGATCTCCAGGGAAACAGAGCTGCCACAGCCGCCCTAACCTTGCTGCTATCACATGCATCTGCGGAGACCTTAAAGGAACTTTGCAAACTCTGTCGACAGACGGTAGTGATGAGCTTGAGCCCATGCAAAAGGAGCTGGCTAAATAATGCCAGCTTCTGTCCAATAGACATGGTGTCTGTGAAATGTGTCTTTTTGAAGGTTTTGGTTTTTTTTAAACAGTTTTCATAAAATATAGTGAAAGATTCATTCTGGAAGAAAGGCAAAGCTGCTCTGAGGCTCATTTCCTAGTCGTGTTGCATCCTTTCTTTGTTTGTATACACATTTTAATGAATTGGTAGGTTTTGTGGTATGCATTTTTAGAATAGCCTTAATTTAATTTTATTTTTTTTTCCAACTTGTCGTATTTTTCACAAATTAGTCACTTATTTGAAGTAGTGACTTGCATGCAAAAGGAAACTGGGAAGAATAGACTTATGCCAGGAAGAGCAGCTTTGCTCTGCAAACAGCAAACAGCTCTTGCACCTGAGCCTTGCTGAAACGTGCAGGGGACCATGCTGTTACACACCAGCTCAGTACTTAAATGAGCCCTTTCCAAGCAGCAAAGGATTGTGTTGGACCACAGTGGCTTATTTCCCTGTACTGATATTATGCTGCTGTCTGCTTGGTTAATGTGCTGTTCCTTCACATGTTTTAAAAACGATATGGACAGAGCAGTCAGCTGATTGTTAAATGGACTGGGTGTTTTAGTATACTTAATGGTGCTGGTTTAGTTTTCTCTTGGTGTTTTTTGACCAAAGTGCTCTTGTAGAGCTGTCTGACATGCTGAGGTAGTATGTTGCTGAGAAGCACAAAATGTGTGTATTTTGTAAGTTTGTGTCAGCTTACAAGAGCGCATGGAGACTATCTCTATAGATCCATCATTTTGAATAATAATATGCCTCTGTAGGAGGTTCAGAAAAGTAATGGATTTTACCATTGTGCTTGTTAATGGGTTCAGCATTTTGCATGTCTTCATATGTAGCTGTATGGAGCTGAACACACTAATTTCCAATGGGGTTTCTGGGCAGTGCCTCACATAAATATTTAACAGTATGAGTTCTGCCAGAGAAAATGATAAAAAGGAAGGGAAAACTTCTAGTTAGCTCTTCTGCTATTAATTAGAAACATTTTGTTGGTGGTTTGGAAATATCCAGTACCTTTCTGTTAATGTATGCAGTGTTTAGAAGGTGCTATGAACTGTCTAGACATTTGAAAAAGAATGTGCCCTGAAGAGCTCACAAACTAAGATGAGAAAGGAGGAAAATGTGACTGGAAGAAGGGGAGCATCATGTCTAACACAGCTGATATACGGGTTCCTAGGTGGACAGTGGAGGCACTCTAGCAGAAATGACTTGGTTTTTTTTTTTTTTCCACAAGAGCACTTGATTTGCTTATAAAAAATTAAATTTTGGATTAACATCTTGTAGCTTTTCTTATGGATCAGCCTGTACTTTTCATGCAGAAATGTAGGAAAAATTCATTGTGGGACACAAGTTATGCAACAATTCCAGCCAAAGGCATTCATAGATACACCACCAGTTCTGAACAACTTTATTTTCATAGATACTGTATTTTCATAAGTGGACATAATCATATATGTATGTGTTATATACATACTTGTAATAACAACTGGGAAATCAAATAGCAGATCCAGTTGCAAAGAGTCTGATTTTCTTTCTAAAGTGGTATGTTTTCTCTTTATGCTCCTTCATGTGACCAAACTACAGGCAGAAATCTTCACAAAGTTTAAAACATCTGTCTTGTCTGGTAGATGTTGGCTTCGGATAAACCAGTCTGACATCAGTTGAAACAGAGATACTTCTCCATTTTCTAATTACCCAAAGGATTTGGCCTAACTATCTCTGAGATGAAGTGTTCAGTGTGTTATGTTTTTTGTAACAGTTTAATAAAGAGATTTTAAATTGCAAGAATTTTGAAAATGTCTGTAGGAACATCTTATTTTAATTAAATCAGCATTCTCATAAAAACACAAGCACTGTGCAAACCTAAACTGTGTGTCCCAACTAGCCCATGTCAGGAGATTGTTAATAGTTTTCTATTCTTGGTTATTTAAATACAGAAACCTAGATTATAGCTCATTTCATTAATATTTACATTAGCCTGAGCTAAATTTGGGATCAGAGGAAACCAGTTATCATTTGACTGTGAAAACGTGGCTATGGATGCATACTGTAAGATTGGAGAAAGGCAATGTTCACCACATTGAGTGTAGGAGACTTTTTTGTTGGCAGGTTTGAGTTTGTAGACTTTGTGGTCAGATGTCCTTTATGCCGTTTGGAACTGAAGAAAAAATCAGACTAAAATTTGAACTTGTTTGCCAGATAAGGACTGCGAAAGATAACACTTGGCTGCTTTGGTAAATTTAGATTACGATATTTGTATTGCTGTGTAAGAAAACTGTATTACATAAGCCCAGAACAAGGTAATTATGTTTAATTGTTTAAATGGCTTATTGCTAATTAGTCATGATTACAGCTGAAGAAACAATGGAATTAACAAAAGCTTTTTACTAGTAGTGAATTTAATAGCAGTTCTAAACTTTTTCCACTTTCAGCTCTTTCCATTTCTAGATGGAGCAACCAAGTGGGAGACTTTTAAAAGCAAGGAGTTTTATCTTATTTTTTTCAGCTAACAGAATTATTTTCACTTTATAGCCTGATACTTCAAAGCAGTTTTCATATCTAAGATCGTGACTGCTTGATATCTGAAGTCTCTGTCATCCTCTTACCATTCAGAGTGCTAATGTCCTTCAGTTTCCTAAAAGGAGCTATTTTATTCTTTTGAAGCTGAAAATGGAAAGAAATGCTGTCCTTGGAACACAAAAGTAAACTGTGGTACTTCATGCTTTCTTCTGGAAATGCATAGATATAAATAGGACACCTGTAGAGAGGAATCAATTGCTTAGAGATGTGGCTGCATTTGCTTGGGGAACGGGGTTGCTTAGCCTTTCTGCAGTCAGTTGGCGTTGCCCAGTGTGCACGTTGGTCCTGGAAAGAACAAATTATTTTTTCAGAACAAATGTGTAGATTCAACCATTTGATTGTAAAATCTCAGTTCTTTTTTCTTTTTTTTTTTTGAAAACGTTTTAAGCAATGATGGACATCTATACTCAGTTTGGTTCCCAGCTCCTGTCTAGTTACATGAACCTGCATTTATTTTAATAATAAACCGGTATTTACCACTGTGTAAGAGTAATGCAATAAACAGTGCATTTAGTTTCTCTAGCAGGAAACAAAACTCATTCTGAATTACCTGTATGCTCTGTATTCTGAGCCACTCAGAGTTTTGTGGTTGTGTGCGTGTTCGAGGAGCTGTGGTTCTTTGTCAGGGAGTCCTGCTCCTTCAGTCCATAGCTGAGATGTAACCTTGCCTTCTTGGTGTGTGCGCTATGTGGTCTCCCACTGCTTTTTTTTCAATAAAACAGAATGTATAAATATGCCAAATGCTGACTGTTTAGTAAACTTACTAGTGACTGTAACAATACTGTGATGTCACTTACGAGTTGTCATATACTAAAAACTGACAGAATGTTCTCTTTCATGCACTGAATTTTGCCCAGCATTGGCAGCAGCACTGACAGTGAGTCAAGAGTCAAGAAGAACAAACTGAATGTTTAAAAAGTCAGCTCTTAGTTTTCCTCACATTTCTGATGCTCGCTTTCCTGGGCTTACATTCACCATGTGTTGTTTTTTGTCCATGATGATAAGCATTTTCTTCTGTTTTGTGTCTGTTTAGTTTATTTTGCACGTTAGAATTATGCCCTATTAGCATAATTAGACGAGGTTTTGTACTCTAAGCCAGCTTTGTAGGCTACTATCAGAAATTGGAGTTTTCTTTGCTGTTCTTTTTATCTCCTTGTTCTCCAGCCCTCAGCTTAGTGGTTTGACCTTTTGCATAAGCTATTTTTCATCAGCATTTGCCAAGGTTTTCTTAAACACTTTAGCAGTGCTTTGCAAGCATAAAACAGAAATGTTAACTATTTCATTCTTTATTTTATCTGTATTCTGTTGACTGACTTTTTTTGGGCAGTAGAGGAGTCCATAATCTTGGTCTGAGAAGGTCTGAATGTTAGGAGCTGTAATGTATATAGAAGTGACTTCTGATTCATTGTTTCAAATTCCCCTTTTGTTTTGAAACTTGTAATGCAGTACTTGTGCATTTCTTTATTTCTTTGTAGGTCACATTACACTTGACTCCAATTTCATCAGTGCATATTCACCAGAAGCCTCTGGTGTTTCTTCTCAACTCACCTTTGCCTCTGGTCTGGAAGCTAAAAACAGAAAGACTAGCACCTGGAATCCGCAGAGTTTTCTTTGTAAGTATGCATGGTCCTCTGGCCCGCTCTGTATCACAGCTATTTGTCACACAAAGCACAAAGTTAATGGCATTCATTTGGAAAATTTTTAAACGTATGTTAAGAAAGGCAAGTTAACAGGAGGTCAAGTTTCAGTGTCAGGCTCTGGGGAGCAGTTAAGTGGTAGAGCAAAGTAGTTTGGAAAAAGTACCCAATTACCTGTTATATGAATTCAAGTAAAAGGAACCAAAATTGCTTTTTTTTTATAATCTGCGTATTGGGTAGTTATTAACAGCAGCAGCAATTCCAGTTCAAGAAGTTGTGAGGTTATAACAGATTGCCTGTTCTGATTAGAAGTTTGATAAACAATGCAAAAACCCTTCAAAGCAATGGGAAATGTTACGGTGAATGCCTATTGTGTAGTCTGTGAACAAACAAAAATTTGTATGTATTGAGTTCAAGATATGTTTGTTTCTAGTGAAGCTTGATCTATTGAAATGACCAAACTAAGCCTAGAATGAAGTCATTTTTATTTCTCAGAAGGACTGGAGTGCTGCTTAAAATGTTATGATCCAAATATTACCTAGTATTTGTAAATCATGTCCATACAATTTGCCAGGACATTCAAGTTTGCTATTTGTAGTGAAACAGACAAGTTGTTTGGATTAAATTTTTAATGTGTGACATCATGTCTAATCATGAGTTGTCGTTATTAAAGTTGCAGCTTTTACTATGTTCAACTCTAATTGCAGAACTAAACTTGATTATTTTTAGCTATGTCCTTATAGGGTTCAGTTTTGCTCTTCCAGCATAGCTGACTGTGGTAGGCATTGACTGCTTCTGCACTACCTGATGGGAGGGAACTCAGTGGTGTCACTGTGCACTGGCAGGAGGAGAAGGTGCTTTGTGCTGCAGCAGTTAGCACACTGGGAAGGGACACTTGTCTCTGTTGACTTGGTGTAATGGTGACTCCATAAAGTTCTCTAAGAGTCCCGTTGTTCACAGGATATCAAAAGTTTTTCTGGGATTGGTTTCTTTTTCATAGAATCATAGAATCACAAGGTTGGAAATAACCTGTAAGATCATCTAGTCCACTGCCAGGGACGGTGACTCCACCACCTCCCTGGGCAGCCATTCCAGTGCCTGACCACTCTCTGAGAGAAAAACTTCTTCCTTATGTCTAATCTAAACCTCCTCTGATACAACTTACGGCCATTTCCCCGTGTCCTGCTCGTTGCCTGGGAGAAAAGGCCAAATCGCTCTTCACCACAACCTCCCTTCAGGAAGCTGTAGAGTGCAATGAGGTCTCCCCTGAGCCTCCTCTTCTCCAGACTGAACAATCCCAGCTCCCTCAGCCGCTCCTCATAAGACTTGTGCTCCAGACCCCTCACCAGTTTCGTTGCCCTTCTCTGGACACGCTCCAGGACCTCAACGTCTTTCCTGTAGTGAGGAGCCCAAAACCGAACACAGTACTCGAGGTGCGGCCTCACCAGTGCTGAGTAGAGGGGGATCACCTCCCTGCTCCTACTGGCCACACTATTTCTAATGCAGGCCAGGATGCCATTGGCCCTCTTGGCCACCTGGGCACACTGTCGGCTCATGTTCAGCTGAGTATCAACCAACACCCCCAGGTCCCTCTCTTCTTCACAGTCATCCAGCCACTCATCCCCAAGCCTGTAACACTGCATGGGGTTGTTGTGCCCAAAGTGCAGGACCTGACACTTGGCCTTGTTGAACCTCATCCCATTCATCTCAGCCCAGCGGTTCAACCTGTCTAAATCCCTCAGAAGGGCCGCCCTACCCTCAGGCAGATCAACACCACCTTCCAGCTTGGTGTCATCTGCCAACTTACTACTTACAAACTTACTGAGGGTGCACTCAATCCCCTCATCTAGGTCATCAATAAAGATATTAAACAAGATGAGCCCCAGTACTGACCCCTGGGGGACACCACTTGAAACGGGTCACCAGCTTTCCTTCCATCAAGGTACAAGAGTAGAAAGACCTTTAGTATTTTGACTTGTGAAGGACTCTGTCCTGTTCCCAGTGCAATTTGTTTTAAATTAAAAAATGATATTGTATTTTAAAGGTGTTTTAAAGGTAAAATCTCAATTTTTCTCACTAAATTTTACAGACTCTTATCTGTTACCTTCTTGTTGACCATTTGTGGTATGTGCCCTTAACATAGCCAGCACAGTTCAGATATGCTCAGAAATTGACTGAAGATGATGATGAACAGCAGTATGATGAGAGTCCTCGATCTTCTTGTGGCCAAAAGAAACAGCACCTTTCACCAGTTAATTAACATTTAGTCATATTTTCAGTTCAGTTTTGATCTCTTCTTGCAGTTGCTATACCATCACTCCCATTTCAATTCAGCTAATTTGTTTTCAGCCCTCTCTTCTCCTCTCTTCAGCATTTTCCTTCTTCTTTTGCCTTGACTTTGGAATTGAAGAGACTCTGCTGAGAGCTATCAATTTCTGCTTAGCAGACCATGCCAGTGTTCAGACTGTGGCTGTGCTGGACTTGCTTAGCTTGGCTCAGTGGCCTGCAGTAAGGCACGGAAACAATAGGAATGTGTCTAAGGCCTTAGCTGCCAAAACTGTACGATTAGCCAAGTGTTTGCTTCAGAAAAGTGCTTCAATCTCTTCTGACTTAAAACAGACTTGAAAGCAAAAACAGTCTTGAAAACTTGAGCAGCAGCAGTCATGATTTGTGCCAAAAAAGGCATTGTAAGTTTATTTCAGTCTCTTATCAGGGACTCATCAACCTTCCTATTCCTCATATACCGGTTTCTCAGTAGTTATGACTTGTGTTAGTTGGCTGAATAACTTAACCTGTGGTAATAGACGATTGCCCTTCCACAGTTCCACTCTGCTCAAAAAGATACATATGTTGTTTTGTCTATATGTTTCTTTCAAAAAATAAAACAACACGGAATCATGTGGCACAGAAAATTATGGGAAATGGAGAAAAAATCTTGACTTGTGCACAGGTATACCACCCCTCAAAGAAATAGATCAGCTCTAGTTTGGCAGCAGAGCTGCTTGTCTGTGTTAGGCCATGCCACGCTGCAGTCACTAGTGCAGCCTCCGACCTGAAGAAGCAATCTGCCTCTTTGCAGAATCAGGGGTTTTACTTCCAGGTACTTTTAGGTGTGTCATGGAGCAGACAGACATACTTCTACTCTCCCTTCTTCCTTACCAAACCCCTCAATAAGTTCCAGAGAATTAAGCTTCGGTGTGTAAATCACAACCTTAAGAAGCATGGGGTGCAAAATTGGCTTCATTGGCTCATCTTGTTTGAAAATACTTGGCTTATGCATGTACTTCTGCAGTTACATCTTGTTCATTCTCCTTACGTTTACAAGCCAGAAACAGGGTATTTTGAATCATAAAGGATTTCAAATATAAAAATATGTTTTGATGTCTGTGAATTCTATGCTCAAAACAGGAATGTGTGTCATGCATACCATAGGAGTGTCATAACTATTGTGTCTGTCTCTATGGAAGCCTGAGGCATGATAATCATTGTCTTTCCAGCCTCTCTTTCTGACATTTCATACAATATGTTCATTCACAATTTTATTAATATGCTGTATGTAAATTGTGAATTGCAATGTTTTATTGATTGAGCCTAGTTAGTAAGTAAAAATGTTTAACTGGTAACTTCTGGGACTTGTTAGTGGTAAAGAAAACACTCCTGGAGCCAAGTCCTGACTGTTTATTTCTTACAATTACTAACTGTTAAATTTGCCCCTGCATAGCACCATAATACTTAAGTCATTACAGCGAAGTTATTTGAATAAATAAATATACAAATTATATTAAAAGATCAAAAGCTATTTCTAAAAAGGGAGGTAACTCTAGGATATGAGCAGATAATAAAACAATCTGTGAGATGCTGTTAGTACCCTTGTACAGGTGGAGAAAATAATGTTTGCTGAGGTTGAACAATATTTCTATTGCAGTAGACAGTAGAACTATGGCTGTCTATTCTTGGTATCCTTGTTAGAAAGATACTTTGCTCCCCTCAGTCTGAATTCATTGTTTGAGTTTCCACTGCAAAGGTTGGTTGAAGAGAACAAAGGTAAGGGGTCTCAGATTGCTTGCTGATTTTTTTCTTTATTTTATCTTTCAATCTGTATATATGGAAAAGAATGAAAAGATTTAAAGCTTGTGTCAGCATATACTCAGAAGACCAGGAAAGCATACAGTAGTAGTTCTGAGTAAGTCTGTAGTTCACCTTCTTTCCATATAGCTAAAAGCTTGCATTGTTGACTTGGGTCAGGTCCTGCATTATACAGAAGTTTAAAATGAATGGTGGAGAAAATCTGTCCTCCAGGCGCATGGTTAAACTGTAGAAGAAAGTGCAAAGTACTTTGTAAATTATTATTTTCTTCCCCAAACAGTGCAATGGATGGGAGCACAGTGACGCTTACAATACTTTGGAGGAAGGCATCTGGGATGGTTCTTAAGGGATTTCTTTACTTATGCATTGCCTTTTTGCTGTTATTGCACTGATTTCTGCATCTGTAAATCAGACAAAACATTAGTGAATAGTCCTAAGAAAAAATGTTGGGATCTCGATCAAAACTAACTTAAGATATCTAAATAATAATTATTTTCCTGGTAGGTTCATTTGTCAATTATATAAATGCAATTCATGAATTCACTCTAAACTGCCTGAATTGCATTCAGCTGAGTTACTCACATAGTAATTATCTAAATGGAGAGTCAAAAGGAACTACATAATATGGAGAAGGAAAAGCCAGTAAATAGAAGTAAAACAGACACATTCTGTATTCTCAAGTCAAAAGTGATGCAATAATGATTATAGAATTGTAATGCTTTGTTTGGTATACATAATATTCCAGTGCTGTGCAAGACAAGGAGGTCAGGTGTGCTTCAATAGCCATATTTTAGTGCACAGGTGTTCTTGGAAACTACAGACACTCTCGTGCTTTGTGTACTTTTTTTTTTTTAATGTGAAAGTACTCACATAGAAAATAAATTAGAAAACAGATGCTTTTCCTGAGCTTTGACTCCTGTTGTAGCTGAGTTCTCTCAGGTTACCTGGGAGAAGGCAGAAGGGTAGAGAGTGATTTTTGAAGCTGTGGAAGTGCCAAAAAAGGCAAATTTCTGCACGAGAGTTACAGAAAGTAAGTACATGGTGACTGTCTGGTATGGTGTTAATGTTGTATCTGGCTTAGATAAGATTATTTTCAAAGAGCCTACGTCAGTTATGTATATCTTGATGGGTTAAGTTGGTGGTGCCAGTAAGTCCTGAGTTTGTTCTCATGATGCTGAAAATCAACAGACCTAATTATCATACTATTTTAATTTGAAAACACCTGAAATATTTGATTGCATGAAGTCTGCCTGACCTAAGTCGCTGAAAATCACCACTTTGACTACTGATGTATCTAGACATATTAGTCTGATTGGATATTCTTACAAAAATACAATAGCTTGGGGACTGGGCCCTTTCTGTTGGAGAGTTCCTAGGCTGAACCATCAGCCCCCTCTAGGAAGAGCGGCATGCAGATGGGAAAGTCTGCTTAGTTCAGCAAGGGGAATATTTAGCACCTGTGCTAAATACTGCGTTTTCTTCAGTAGGAAGAAACTGTAGGCCAGAATTGTACTGGAAGGAGGCAGAGGGAGAGAGAGTACATCTTCACTGGGGATTAGCCTGGTTAGATTACAACAGATCTCAATTTTTTGTAAGCTAGACAACACCTGCAGAAAATACTTCTACCTTTGATCCTTTTACAGGCCAATTTTGCAGAAAAACCTGACCAGACTTTTCCCACCACCACACTTTTAAATTTCTGTATAACAAAATAATTTCCTCCCTTCCCCCGAAGTCATTATTTCACTCCTTCCCTAAAAGCAGTTTATTAAGAACATGTCTTGGCAGAAAACCAGAAGGTTTATGAAGCTGCCCAGAAAGAGGGTTTTGCAGATGCTGCTCGCTAGTGATTTCTCTCTTCAGATTTGTTAGCTTTCTCAATTGCTTTTATAGCCTAGGAACGTCTTTATTGGGCAAGTGAAACTAATAGGAATTAAATGAAAAAATGGACCCCAATCCTTTTTGCTTTCCTGAGAGAAATCACTGTTAGACTAGATTCCCCACCTCCTCCTCTCTCCAGAAGTCTGAATATCTACTTCATAGTACTGCTTATAGCATTTGGTTAAGGATGTGGTGCTTCAGCTCTTTCTCTGAGTTAGTTATTCAGGTAATTGGCCGAATAAGAGTTATGGATGCGAAAGCACTTAAGAAGTGAATAACCTGACAGGAGATTGGTAAAACGGAGGAAGCAACAGTAATAAAAATAAATGCAAAACCAGATCGTGTGCTGTTGTTTTGAGATTTGAGGAGAAAAAAAAAAGAAAAAGCTGTAAAGAAAAATCAGTGATTGAGTTTAATTATTAGTCATCTGTTTATTTCTAAGAAAAAAAAAAGGGATGGTCTTATTTCTTCAGCCAATAGCTAGTGTATTCCTTTTACTTCATATGGCTGACATATTTTGGGTCTCTGCCACCAAACCACAAGCTGCTCTATGGTTTGCACTAGATTTTGGATGACTGACAAAACTCACTGAAAAACAAGTGCTATTTGTTTTCCTGTGCCTAGAATTTAACGGGAAATCAGGAGACTAAGTTTCCAATCACTTGCTAAACAGACCCAGATGCGAACACACTTCTAGCTCTGCTAGAAGAGTGAGAAAGGATAGGAAGTGCATGACTAGTGATAAATATAGTATAAATAGTGACCTTTCACTGTTCAAAGTAAAATGCTGTAGATTTTCAGCGTTGTGTAGCAGTGTGAAGAGGAATTTAAAGGGACGATTGCATTTCCACAGAATCCTGGGTTTGTTTTTTTTTTTTTAAATCTTCATAGTTCTTCTACTTAGTAGCAGGAAATAATCCCATGGTTGCCCTTTTCCACTTAGCAGAGTTCATGTTTCCCCTTCCCCTTCCCATACCATTTCCGTGCTTTTTGGAAGGAATGTGAAAATACCATTAAGTGTCTAATTAAAAGCAGCGTTCAGTAAACAGTAATGTTTATTATGCTTGTCACAACTGTAAAATTCCTCAGACAATGTCTAATTTAGCCTGATTTACCTCCTGACAAAATCATGCTTTTCTAGTCTGTAGAACTGTTTTCCTCCCAGAAATTTCAGAGACTATATATGAGAGCTGTTCTTGGCAATCAGCTGGAAAGATTTTGTCAGAAGTAGAGATGGTAGAAAATGAGAGTGCTTAATACATGTGTAACAGTGTTGCATTGTCTGCATTCAATAAGGTGGAATGTGAAAGAGCACAATAGTCCTAGTAAAGCATCTTTAAATACTTGGATTTTTTTTGATTCAAAAGTTCCTTCAGGAAATGTTAGAGGGGAGAATTTATATTTTGGACTTATGAAGCTATGTTCATTGCAAAGAATTCTGTTTGTGGTAGCATGATGTCCCAAAACAGGGGACTTTTTTTACAGCACAGAAGTATCTTTTGCTTTCAGTGTAAAGCACTTTAATCTGGAAAGAAATATTTCAAAATTCCCAAGTTGCTGATAAATACCAGAGGAATCTATGCAAGTCTGTGTGCCTTAGTTTCTCCTTTCATGGAATGGTCAGGCCCTCTTCTTTTTTGGAGCTTGGTTTGCTAATGCTATCACAGTTCATATTAGATTCTCTCATGTCCTAAGCGATTTAAGCCATTTTTCAAAACTCGCGCTTAATGCTTGGTGTTTCATTAAGCTTCAAGGGTGGGCTGTATTCATGGGTCATGGCTCCAACAAAAGCTTTGTCTGCATCCTGGGCTTTATGTTAAATCCAGTTGAAAGAGCAAGGAAAGAAACAACATTCTGGCACTTGGAGATCAGAGTGGACCCATTCTGCAATAGGCTGAAGTGTTTGGAGACAGATTCCTGTGCTGATTTTTGTCTTTTCTATACTGTCATAGTTCCTTCCTGTCCTCACTTGCTTCAGTTGATGGGGGTTTTGAAAGTGGAAGTTCACAGAAGCAAGCAGCACATTTTGGCAGACTACTGGTGTTAGTGACGCAGAGATAATAAATCACAACAGGTTGTTATTTAGTCACTGATTCCAGTGGAAAGTATAGCTACACTTGCCTAGATATGCTTTAATTCACTGCTTCTCTAGCTAGGTGGAATCTAGCTTGAAACAAAATCCCTGAAAAAGCATCTGCTATCTTATTTTGTTCAGATCAACTTAATGTGTTGAACCTATTAAGATGGTATTAGATTACCGTGAGGTGAGTGAACAGTTGCCTGTGTATGTTAAACTCCTGCTGAGCCCTGAACTTTGGGGACAGATTTATCCTTCATGTCATTTTTTTTTCTTTTTCCTTTTTATCATGATTCTTTCTATGGTGGTTCTGAAAATTGCGCTTGCTTTGATGTGGTTTCAACTTAGATGGAAAATTTCTGGATTTTCTTTCCAGATGCATGTAAATGCACAAGTGTGATCCCACGGGGTTCTAATTCCTATCAGGTTCTTTGATAGTTGGTGAACTCAACATCTCTTCAGAAGCAGAATTAAAATCTGCAGATAAGATAATGCTATTTCTTTCACATTTGTTCTAAAAACAGTGAGAAAAGGAAGTGGAAGTTTGTCATGATTTTAAGTGGTCTTGAGAACACCAAACTGAAAATGAAAAAAAATATACTGCTATCTGAAAGCATCTTATCTCTGTGGTTTGTAGGGAATAATGCAAAGCTGATAGATGCTGCACAAATGTGCAGCATGTTTTATGTTGCATCTGATTTCAAAAGCAGCCACTTACCAAGAAGAATTGCTCTGTTTGTGATTGTTGTATGCTGACTTTTTTTAAGCAATAAAGGAAATGTTTTTTGAGTTTCAGAGTACTTGATCTTTCTCCATTTGTGGCTTCGCTTTTTCTCTGTAAGAGGTCTGAAGTCTGTCAAAGTACATTATCAAAAAAGCTACCGAGTCCTGACTCTATGTAGGCTGCTATGAAAGTTGGTGCAAGATTTTTACTTCTACTCTGAGTGGATTTACTCCTGACGTGTTCTGTCACGGGTCTAATACTATCTAGAAACGTTAAAGGGTGCTGCTTTTCTTCTGCTGATTTGTTTGTTCCGTTACGGATGGCTTTGTTGGTCACTTGTGCTGGAGGGACCTTGGTGAGTGGCTGTTGCTGTGAGGAGAGGGAATGATTCATGCTGTGGATACTTAACTTTGTGTTTTGAGTCAATGTCCAAAGGTATCTGACTCTCTCTCAAGGCTAATTTATGAGCTTGCTTCCTACTTGGGTGTTCTGAGTTACAGCTACATTAAATTCTTAAAATGTCATAAGGCAAACAAAAAATAACATCCCCAATATATCAGGTTCAAAGAAAAGAAGAAAAAAAAAAAAAAAAAGACAGAACTTTAAAGAGAGAAGGAAATAGGTAAAATAAGAAACAGAAGTTGCTGTTTTGAGTGGCTGTAGTGACATGCTCTCCAGTGAGATGACTTACGGCTGGATCTGAGGTGTTCCTTCCAGCAAGAAGTAATTGGCGCAGTTTGGCACTTAACACCAGGTAGCTGATGTCCCAAGGTGCCTTGGCAGCACTGCAAGAACAATTTTTGTGAGACTGGAAAGTTTTTTTTAGAGACACATAAAGGTTTGGTTGTTTTTTTTTTTTTTCAGGATGAGAGATCCTTGAAGTTTCCTTGCCTCTGTACAGTGCAAAGAAAATTTCTGTTTCTCCCAAGGACCACTAAGTTGCATCTAAGTAGTAGTATGTGTAATTAAAGTAGGTTCCTAAATATGTTTTACTACTTGATAGAAAGCTCAGAGTTTAGTAGCAAATGCAAGATGCTGCACTTGATCCTCATTCCCCGTGACAGCAGAGCCTTTTGAACTGCATTCCTTGCTGTGGAATACTGCTGTCTGTGGACGGTGTATTTTGGGCCTGCAAACTGATTTTCCACATCAGACTTGGAAGTTCCTCATTTAGCCTCAGAAATGTGGCAAAGCATGTAGATGACCTCAGCAACAGGGGATGTTTCTGGTGCAGTCATCTTTAATGCCCGCACAACAACAGGAAGAAATAGAGCTGGAGCACTTTTTCCACTCTGCAACCTCTAGAAGTAACCACTGCAGGAGATGAAGTTGGGAGATGAGAGTGAACGTGGTGGCAGTTTCTTAGTCAACCATTGGGCTGGGTAATGTGTGCTCACGTTAAAATTGTTGACATATTTCTAAGCATGTAAAGCATTCTTTTGTTTGAATGCTCTGGCTGCCATGCCTGAAGTACTTCCAAGAGGGCTGCTTTTGTTTTTTTCTGAAGAGTAAGCAGTTAATGTTTGAAGCAGGTGTTGAAACAGTGATGGTCGCCTTTTTTGGAAGAGTTTGTTGAATTCTTTCCAGAAAAAATAACGTGCTTGGCCCACTTAACCTTACCTCAGGTCCATGTAGTAAAAATCCTAACATTGGCAGGAACAGCAGAACTCTGCACTTCTTTTAAAAATGTAATAGTGAAACCATTAATTTCTAATTGTCTTCAGTCTGTGATTAAAAAATGAATGATGATAAGCTTCATGTCTATATAAAGATGTTTACTATATAATCGTTAGTTGAGGATGTTAGTGAGAGACTTGGTGATTCTGCTTTTTGTCTCCCAGTTTCTCTCTAGTAAGACTCAGAAATTTGAGTGTGGTGTTCATTGATAGTATCTGTCCTGCAGGGAAACATTTGTCTTGCCCCAGAATTAGGCTGAATATTTGCAAGTTTTAATTAGTAATAAATGGAAAGCCAAGACCTTTGAGGAAGAAACCTATTGTTAACAGACACTTAAATATTTCTAATCCTAAATAGAAAATACAGTGCAAATGCATTATTGCAAGCAAATGCATTTCTTTAGACAATACTTTAGAAGTGTTAATATTTTCCTCTCCAATTTTCCTCAAATGTCTTAAAAGGTTACACTGAATTCTTTTCTCTGACACTGACCATGGAAAATACCAGGCCTATTATAAATTGTGTAAATGAACATCAATTGCTGTCACTCTTAGATGCACTGTAGGAATTTTTTGAGGCAGTTACAGAATCTTGGTTCCTGGCAGTGGAATGCCAGTATCTATCCAATGTACCTGTAA
Organism: Lagopus leucura; assembly: GCF_019238085.1. NCBI lineage: Eukaryota > Metazoa > Chordata > Aves > Galliformes > Phasianidae > Lagopus > Lagopus leucura. Next base: position 13,718,533 of record NW_024962266.1, read on the forward strand.
AATAGTAACTGATGAAATCCTTAAATCCAGCAATTTTTACTCACAGGAGAATTTTCTTTTTTAGGCCAGGGCTCTACAAAGATGTCCCATGTGTTTGGATAGAAAAGACAGCATAGTTAAGAGGTGCTGCATAGGCTGTCTCCACATGACCTGTCTTGTACTGACCGTGTGGTTTTTGTCCTGTAAGACTGGGCACTGTGATCCAATGTTATTATGGAGATGCTCCATGAAAACCCATTCATGGTGTAACTGCTTCTAAGTAATGGAATTACAAAGTGAATACTATTTGCTAAGTGCCGTCATACGTTGCCATCTGTTCCTAGTATTGTAGGAGAATCCTAGATTTTCTCTTACGTTAGAGTCTACTTTCTTATTTGGTAAGGATGGTATTTTCTGCGTTACAGAAGATAAGGATTAATTTAAAGGAAATGTGTTCTGATGGTCATATGAAAAACAATTAAGGAAGATCATTTGGAATTGAAACAAATGTTAGTTTAAACTTTGAATGCTATTCTGGTGGGGGGAAAAAAGTCTTCTCTTGAGCAGAGTGTGATACGTAGGTAATAAATGCCAACATAATAGCTGGAAGCATGGAGAAGAACTTTTGAAATTCCTTCCATGTGCCGAAGGACATAATTTATGCCTTTACTTAGACAAATACCTGTATGTGCTAAACTGCTCAACAAGCTGATATAGAACATCACAAAATAATGCTGTGAAGTGAACTGTAGATACAGGGAAGATAATGGCTGGTTGTTATTAGTTAATTTTATCCAATTGGAGCCTGACTTCATATAATTTGCTTAAATAATTGCTGTTGATTGCTTAAAAGAATAGAGGGGTACTTATCACCATTATCCTGTGATAGCGTGTAAATAATACTCAGAAGGGGTTGGAAATTGTTGCACTGTTCTTTTTACTCTTTTGATCAACGCTGTTAGTTTTGAATTCAAGGAAGTAAGGAAGTAATACATTTATTTTTTTTTTTTAACAAAGAAATCAAGTTTACTAGAAAGCCTTGATGTTACAGCAGTATATATTAATATTGGGATACTTTCTGCCTCCAGGCTTCTGTCTGATTTGTGCTCAGGTGCAAGAACTGATACACTCTATATTTTGACAATTTTAAGCACTGTTTTAGTTTTTCTGGTCAAGGCATAAGTTAATACAACCTATTTATAATGATTTTTCTAAAGATGCAAGTCATCTGCTTTATGTGCTAGATCAAAGCATTTCTTTTCTTACTCTAAGTAAAGCAGTAGTGTGTATAGCCTGTTTCATTTCTAACCGTGTCTCTCCATTGGTCTTTTCACTGTGCCTGAACTCATGTTCTTTTGCATTTGGAAGACCTTTCGGATTTGGATTACCTCAGTAGTTCCCAGGTTTATTGAGCTTCACATACTTCTCTCCTTTCACTTACCTGGACTCTGTTGTTTTAACCCCCTCCCATTTCCCTGCTGTCTTCCTGCTCTCCCCTTCTTCTACTCTTCAGCCCACGTGCAGCATTATTATACTATTGTCAGCAGCCGACATCTGAGACTGGTTTAGAGACCCTTTGATTCAGCTGCCGTATGCGCTCCAGCCGAACTGATAGGTTGGGAACACTGTGCTGTTTAAAACAACTACATTAAAGTAAATAATCTCTGTGAATGAATCATTATGCAGATGTTAAAATGCATGAAATTTAAGCATGAAGTTGGAAGTAAGCTGTAAACGTGCAGCTGATTTGGGTGTGCCAGATGATGTTGCTTAAACGGGCTGCATGTCTGTGTGGATAAATGTACCGCATTAAAATTGCGTTTTTATTTTCATCAGGTGTCTTCAGGTTCCATTGTTTGGTTCGAGAAGGGAAATTTCTCTTTGTCAGCCGAAATGGAAGAAAAGAATTTTCCTGAGAGAAACGAACATCTGTTACAGTGGGCCCAGAAGGAATACGGAGCAGTGACATCTTTCACCGAACTCAAAGTATCAAGGAACATCTATATTAAAGTAGGAGAAGGTAAATCAAACAAAAAGAAAACAGGCAAACAAAACTCAACAGAAATGTTGGAACTTCTCAATCTTGAGAATAAATTTCATTGTAGTATTTCATTGTTTTTTGATTTTGATTGTGAAACAAACCTCTCATTTTCCAAAGAGATATGTTATGAAGAGGATGAGGCAGAGAAAATCAGGTGTAAAGACCAGACGTTAGGTTTAGTCAGTTTTTTAATGAATTTTAGTGCCATAATTTTATGCTTACAAATTCAGGTACAGGATCACTGGCTATAATCTTACAAGAAAAAAAAAATTGCATTTTTAAAGAAACATACTACTCGTGGTGATTGTTTGGGTGCCTTCAAGATTGAAGTGTAGAACCTGAGGAAAGTTTCTAGAAACTTTCTGAGGGCTATTTCTAGAAATACCTGAGTTGTCTTTTGTTTTTCTTATTCCCTTGCATAAGGATACAGACTACTCTGAGCAAAGAATTATTGTCTTTCTCATGAAGATAGGTCATCTTGGGCTGATATGATGTCTTTGTGTATTTTTACTCTGAGGATTAAGGTTTCCTATCCCTATGAGCTGGGCTAAAGGGAGCTGGGAAAGTACTGCAGTGCCTGAGGGATTTCATGGCCCATGTTAGGGTGGGGCTTTGGCTGTGTCTGTGCAGCTGAACAATATCAGAAAAATATAAAAATATGAATCTATGCAGTAGCTTCTGGATCATGCTTATATTATCATGCTACAGATATCTTCTGCAAGAGATTTGTATCTGAGCTGTTCTTAAGTCATAGTGATACAACAGGCACAGTTTTTCACTGTGATCTTGGAATAAGGCTGTTGGTTCAGGAGAGTTTTATAAACTACTTATCTTTATTCAAATTTATTTTCTGGAACACATATAGAGAGCAGAAGAAATTTATCAGCAAAAGCAACTTTCTGTTATAGTACGAGATGATGGGGGGTGAAATTTGCTTTATTTGCAGGCGTGGGATGTCATAAGATTTCAGTGTTCATTACTTAATGGCTTGTTTCAGTGTTCCTTTAGTTCTTTGAAGATGCCATTCAAGTCTAGGCTAAACCAAATGCAATGAGAATAAAGGCTGGTAAAAGTGAACTGGAGCTGTTCTTTGCATTGCAGCTAGAGATCCAGCTGTTCTGAAATATTAGAAATCAGTAGAAGAACACTTTTAACAAAAGTACTGGGGGACTGAGCATTGACTAGCACCAGCAGACTGTGTGACTTAGTATCACTTCCGCAGTATTTCTAGAGAAACTGCTGCAGAGTGGAACTAGTTGGCTACCAAAAAAAAAAAAAAAAGCAAAAACCAAAACCAAACCCAAAGTCTTCTGTGGCAAAAACACCCAATCCTCACCACCTGTATACCATCATTAGATTTCCTGAAGCATAAGGCTTGTCCCCCCAAATCAGAGCATGGCTGTGTTGGTTTTATCCAAAACATGCCAAATTTGTACAGGATTCCCATGCATGATTTTTGTTCTGCTTGGCACCAGTCTTGTATTTTAATGCCAGAAGATCATTCAGAAATACATTTATTAGGTTATTAAAGTGCTCTTGGAACATATGTATGGAGTATGGTCTCTGTGTTACAGAGATAAGCATTCAATTAGATATGTCAAAAAACATATAAAATTGTTTGTTGATTTGTTCATCTCCAGTTAAACAAAACAGCTAAATATGAGGGCTTTGCATCGTGTTTAGAGTATATTTAAACACAATTTAATTAGGAGTTAAGTACACAAAATGGAACTTGGCAAGCAACCAACATCAGTTTCTGAGAAGGCTCCTACAAACTAGCTCAACTGTAACCATATTTGATTTAGACTTGAATTTTTGGCAGAAGAAATAAAGGGGCGGGAGGAAGTGGAGAGATCATGCACATGTATTCCTGCATAGGAGAGGGTCAGTTCTTGAACTGTAGCAGTCATGCAAGAAGTTCTATGAAAAACACGTGGGACATGGACCTGATCTGCTTCTCTGCAGAGTGAACAATGGAATCAGTGAGTTCCACAAATCACAGTGTATGCTGATAGGCAGCTCAGGCTTTTCCTACAAAAATCACACTACGCAGTCAGGTACCCTCAGTTGCCAGTCTCTGAATTCATGGCTAGAGGTACTCATAAAAGAAGAGGCTGCATGAAGTCATTCATTCTACGCAGCTGATACAGAATTTAATGTGGGTAGTTAAATGAATACTGCCATTTTATCAAGTTAAAAATATCTGAAATTGGAAGACATAACATTTTAGAAGTTGGTGCTCTAGCTGAATACAAGGAAAAGAGAATTCAAGCCAGAGGAAAAAAAAAATCTAAAAAAGGATGATCTGTCATGGAATAAAACTGCTTCTGATGCCATGAGTCTCTGAAATCAGTTTTGAGGCTGTGAGTGAAAGGCAGCTGAGTATGGAAGCCTGCCAAAACTGGGTCGGGGCCAGGCACACCTGAATCTTATTGATTCCATCCATCAAGAGCCTGAGTGTGGCTGATCCAGCTCTGCAGGGGTGGTGAGCACAGTGGAAACTTAACCAGGCTAGAGTGAGAATTTTGAGCTGGGAGGCCCACAGAGTAGGGGTGTTGTGGTCAGCTGGACTTTTGTGATAAAAGAGGTGACAAAGTGATAGCCGTGATAATTGCTATCAGATCCTAGAAGGCTGGACTGCTCACAGAAAAAGTGATGTTAGAGCATATTTTTCTATAGAAAAGAAGCTGATTTAGTTCCTTGTGGCTTAGTAAGATATGACATACAGGTCAGGGAGACTTATGAGTTAGCTAAATGTTACCTCATGCAGCCGGTACCACCGATCTAAATCCAGCACAGGTGCGCTAGCCTGGAGGGCAGCCTATTTTCAACACATTTAAAGCAGAGAAGGAGTCAACCATAACAATAACAGGTCTGAAAAAGACTCCATGTACAATCTGTTTACAAACTAACACTGTGCTCCTGTCCTGGCAGAAGCTGGAGCTTCAGTCCTGTTGCTGAGTTGGTGCCCTGTACTTACCCACACTTGCAGACTTGCTGGGTTTAATACTGTAGGTTTGCGCTCTGTGCTATGGTTTGTCCTGCCGTTGCTTCAGCTCACCGCTTCACAGTGAGTGCTGCTAAGAGCTTCCTCCCTCCCTGCAAAGACTGCAGCTGCTTTCTATTTTTTAACGTGGTGCCACTTTAAAGTTGATGTTCTGATCTCTGTAGTGCTAAGGGCTAGTGAACTGTAAAGTGCTTCCTGCATTTTTTTTGCATGTAGAGGAGTGGGAGAGGAAAATCCCAGATACCTTGCTCATCCTCAGCTTAGAGTTTTGGAAGGTGAGCTCTGCTTGGATAGGACTTTTATTGCTGAATTAAGCTGCTGCTGCTAAGACTGCATGTCTTGGAGAGTGACGCCTGATTAACAGCTCTCATTTGCACAAAAATTGCATGAGTTAAAGCTGGGTGTTTAAGTTTTATCCAGTTTAGCCAAGAACCTGTGGGTGATACCTAATGTGTATAGAAGAGAGCAGCTGTTGTCTGTCCTCTTTAAAATGGAGGTGTTGCCCACAGGAACTCCTGGGAGCAGCCAGCAGCTGGGAACAGTCAGGGCTGCATGCTTGTGGCAAGCAGGGCTCACCAGCTGTGGGCCTACAGCTCACCTGGTGCTGTTGCAGAGGAGCCTCACCTTGGTGCCTGGGGAGATTAGGAAGGCCTGGGGCTTCCAGATGGGCTCATGGGCTCTGTTTGATCAGTTGAATTGCAGACACCCGCAGCAACCTTCTAAAGTAACTAAACAGCACTGAGAGGGAGAAAAAGAAGGAAAAAAAATATGGTGACCAAAGAAAGAAGAAATGAATCTCCTTTTCTCTTCCAGCCCAAATCCTGGTAACTGACTGACAAGAGTAAATGCATTTTGGTTAAGACGGGGGAAGTAAATGTGTATATCAAGCATCTACTGACAGAGTTAAAATGAGCGCAGAAGAAAGGCGTGTGAGGAGCAGGGGCCCGGGCTGGGGAGCATCAGCGCTGGTGGCAGCGAGCAGCGGTTCCCTGAGCTGTGCTGACGCGGCAGGGAAGGGCCAGGAGCAGGAGGCGAGTGCTTTGCCATGGCCTGTGATAGCACGTGGCCATGTGCTATCACACTATGCCACATAGCATAGTGGTGATTACCCACACACTGCTTAGAGGCTGGTGTTTTATGGGTTTAACTGTGTTGTAGCACAGCAACTGAGAAGCAAATACATAATATCTGTGTGTAAGTATGAGCATATATATATAACTTCAGGCTCAGTATAGATCATTTGGGATCACTTTCCATTCTGTGCTGTAGTGGGAGGAGTTGGCAGGAGTGCAGCTGCATTCAAGGCTAATCTGGCAGGGCACGCACCAGATGTTGGAGGAGTGCTTTGCTTGCACAGTATGAAGAGTTACTGCCTCATGCAGCTTTGACAGGTTCTGTACAAAAGGCAATAAGGTTAAAATTCAAAGACTGCTTTGTGTAAAATCAGGAGAAGAAATTCTCCTAATTGTTTCCACTGTAGCTTGGGTCACAGGAGTCTCTGAGCTTTCTGAGAAATTGTGTACCACATGCAAATACACTTCAGGGATGATATGTCAGCTCTGATTTATGAAGCAAATGCAAACAGTGATCTCCACTCAGTTTCTAGGAATTTGTCTGCAGCTTTACGTGCGTAATGCATTATATTCTTTCAGATATTTTTCTGTTGTGCTATTGATCTTAAAAGGAAAGCCTTCTTTGTAATGCAAAGGTCAATGTGGCAATGGTTTGGAATTCTGTTCTTGTAAGACTTTGTCTTGAGCATGACACTTAGTCCTTCTGTGTATTATGGTAGTTCGTACGTAAAGCTCTCTCAGAAATGAAGTATTTATGTGTGCTGCTGCTTGAAGTGCAGCAATCTAGGCTGTGCATGAGCACTTCATACCAAGACTATTTTTTTGTTTAATTTTGTACAGTAATTAATGTGCGTGATCAGCTAGACAGTTAAAACCAAAAGAAAGATTATCTACTCTAGGATTTCTTCACTTCGGCAATGAGTATTATATCAACCATTTATTTCATCCTTTTCTTGCTATATTCAATTTTCCATGCGTAAGAGAACTGTGATATTTCTAGACAAGGCTGATTCTGACTACACAAAATATAGGAAAATATACTGAATATGGAAATGGAATATATTTTCTGTGATCTTTTAAATATATTAAGTTTTTAATAACAAGAAAAAAATTCTAAAGGGAGGAGTTAACACAGAAGCTTTGAGTTAATTTCAAAAGAAATATGAGAGAAGCAAATTAAATACGTTATTAATTTTGAAAAACATTCACGTATTTTCCTTCAGTATTGTTTTCAGGTTTCTTTTGGGGAAGGGAAGGGAGTTCATTAAATATTTGAATCTGTAGTTCAAAAGTATGTATTTTAGAATCACAAAATTATTCAGGTTGGAAAAGACCTTCAAGATCATCAGGTCCAACCGCAACCTAACCGTGCTACCCCAACTCTAACAGCCCTCTGCTAAATCATCTCCCTGAGCAGAGGAGTGCTTTTTTTTGCAACAGTTACCTGCTTTTCAACATTATGGTGATTTCTCCTATGTACGTAAGGTGGGTAACAGATGAACCTCTTGTGCTTGAGATCTGCATCATAAAATAAAATACAGTGCTGCATTGAAGTAGATGCTGTACGTACATGAATGTAAGTTGATATTTATGTATAAAGCTACTTATGCTTTCTTTTTTTTTTTTTTTTTTTTTTCTTTTCAGATCAAGTTTTTCCTCCCACATGCAACATAGAAAAGAATTTTCTGTCTTTAAATTACCTTGCGGGATACCTACAACCAAAAAGAGCAGAGGGGTGCCTAATGTCTAACTTGGTCCAAGAAAGGGAGGTTCACATAATTGAACTAATCACTCCAAATTCCAATCCATACAGGTAAAGTATCATGAAAGATATAAAATCTGAAATCACAGCTAGATCTTTCCCTTCTGTATTGGAATTTAAATGAAGATTTAGTCATTTCTTCATTACAGGAAGAGCTTGGACCTTAACATTTTAACTTAAGTAGAAACTAGTTCTTCATCATGTAAAGACTCTGGATTCTGCTTCATGATTCCAGGATTTTTCTGGACAAGACCATAATGCACAGTTTTTATGGATTTTACTCTGCTGTCCTTCTCTAGACAGAAGTCTTGCTCAATCAATTGATGTTTTCTAGTGAAATGAATAAGGAGGTGTGAATAAGGACAAAATCTGACAGGGATTAAAATAAGCCCACTGAATGGGGAGGAGAGAGAGGAATTAAAAGTAATTTTGACCTGTCATAGGTATTGATGACTTACAGTAACCCAAGGGCACTGATTCCCAGCCAGGGGTCTAGAGGTCATGAGTGATCTGTGATCCATGGTAAGAGTGTCACAGTTCTGCAGAATCATAGCCGTATTTTCTGTAATGTTTCTGGTTGAGCATAAGGTATAGTTTGATAATCTATGAGAAAAAGGGTTAACAACAGTCCGTTCATTTTTGGAAGGTTTATAAATAGTTGTTAGGAAGATTAGGTAGCTCTCTGTACATGTTATTAGAATTATCTAAATTGTCAAAAGTGCTGTAAACTGGGAAGCTAAGATGGTCAAAGCATTCATTCTTTGCCTGTCTTTCTTGGATCTTAGTGGAAACGTATGAATCGTGTTTGCTACAGATAATCATACCTGGAAAAGCTCTTCATAAGTGCTGAGTAATGTTGCTAGAACAGAAATTTGCCATGGAACTTATTTTTGCAAGAAGAAAAGCACAATTTCAGCAGAGATGAGGTAGAATTAAAATGTCGTCTGTTTTCTGCAGACTGGCTTTCCAGCATTGTCCACTTCTGCTCCTTATGCACTATATTTCCCATCTCTAGCCAGGAAATCACACAGGGAGACAGAGGTGGAAGATTAATTATCTCATTGCACGGTGCTGAATCCAGGGTCTGAAAATACTCTCTTTCCTAGCAATCTTGGCAGAGCAAGAAAGTGCTGAGGTGATGGAAGGCAAGTAGTTAAGTCCTGCCTGTCTGTGGCAGTGGATAGTAAGCCCATTTTGAATCATGGTATTAGTTTGTAGCAACATCACCATGAGTCTTTTACAGCGTTATGTGATGATTAAGGCCCTGTTTCTATTCCTCTGGGCATTTAGTGTTGGCTGACAATGCACGGTAGGAGTTTGGTTTTTTAGATGATAACACTGCAAAATATTTAAGTGTTACAATACTAAGAAAGACAGTGAGTATGTTAAATTTCTGCTTGCTTCATAAATAGTTCCACAGCTATCTTTACAAACTTTATCTGCACAGAAGCTGAAGTGAATATGTGTAAAGCTACATGAGATAAAACAGAAGATGCCAAGATATGAAGTCTCAATGTAGAAAATTAGTTGAAACTTGATATTTGGAGATGAGCACATTCTTAGACGTATGTTCCCATAAGATGATTTGGAAGTAAAGGTTTTTATGTTGAATTAATATTTTGCATGATGAAATGTTATTGCTCTACTTACTGTACTGAAGTGTTGAAAATCTGGATAGTGTTCGTCTATTTTCCAGTGATCAGTAGGCTGTACATCTGTTTTCTTGTCTTTTTAAAGTGTATATCCAGAAGTATTGGAAACTAAATAGAACAGATTAATTCCTCAACACATACATGATCCTAAGCAAAGTAATTTCAACAATTTAACTGCATAGACAGAGACATTGCCTGATACAGCATTTTTGTGTTTTTTGGTATTAACTTGCTTGTCTTTTTGCTTTTTTAAAATACCATTTTGAACTTTAATTTTGTTATACCCAGAGGAAACTGAAACAACTATATTTAGCCTCAGCTGGAATGAAATAAGCAAAGAGTGTAAAGCAAACAGCTTGCCATATAGCTAACCTGCCCCAAATAATAGCTGAAATGAGTAGCACACTTCTTGTAAACAAAGAAGCAAACAAAAAAAAATTGTCTAAAAAATACTTGTATCTGTTGCAATGTAAAATCATTCAAGAGTAAATGGAATAACAATCTGTTTTGCACATGTTGTGTTGTCTGGGATAACCTCCAGCATTTTAATCAGCTGGCCAGACAGTGGAAACATGATGGATTGGAAGAAGGTTGATAGCTGGAAATTTCTGGCACTCTGGTCTTACTTTCCCTCTATTTTCCACACACAGTGCTTTCCAGGTGGATATAATCGTTGACATTAAACCATCTCAACCTGGCGCCAAACTTGACAGAAATGTCGTACTTATCCTCAAGTGTAAGAAATCGGTCAACTGGGTTATCAAGTCACATGATGTCCAAGGAAAGCTGGAAGTCATTGTAAGTTATGGCACCTTGATTTTTTTGAGAGGTATCATGTACGAACAGTATGGAATCCATTTGAATGTGATATGCTACTAGTCCATATTGATTTTTTAATGTATTCTAAACTGCTGGTGCTGATGCAAACCAACATTGCAAGGAGTAAGTACAGAAACTGTACATATTTCTTTTCTCCTTTACATACTGACCAACGTGTCCCAAAAGCCAGGTAGTTACTGCAAGGATTTAGTCTATGTTTTCTTGATTTCTGTTGAAGTACACTCACTGTTGAGTTGAATCTTCATCTCTTTTCTTGCTGTTAATTTTGTGAATGAATCTACAGGTTCATCTGAGAAGTTGGAAAGATGCCTATGAAATCAGAATAGATAATTCTAGATATAAGTCGTACACCCACATTGTTTTACAAGTGAAAACTGCTTTTTGCCTTCCACTTGTGATTCTAGTGGTCTCCAGCCTTCTTCCTTGCCAGTATTTCTGTCCCCAGCAAGTGTTTGGTCAAATTGACCTCACCTCTGCTCAGACCGCAAATAGTAGGTTTTATAGAATTTAAAACCAGGGTCTGTCAAGCTGAGCATTTGAAACCATACTTAAACATAATTGGAAGCTCCAATTCAGAATGGTTTTTGGCACAGGCTCTGTGACTCAGCATTGTTTCTACTAAGAAAATAAACCTTTCCTTTTTTGGAGAGAAAGAAAACCTAAATAAAAATTACATTAGGCTTATTTCTCTCTTAAGTAGTGAGTTGAGTGCATTATAAAGTTGAGCTTAATGTTGGCTCGAGACCAGCCAGCGGCCTATTGGTTAACAGTTTTGCAATAACCAAAATGCACCGTCGAATTCATACAAACATAAATGGCTAGAGTTTATTTGCTAGCTTTCTCTGTTGAATGCGTGCAGGTCAATACTGAAAGGACCCAAAGGATCTACATAGGTCTCTTTGAAAGTAACTCCTCCTAGTTATTTCCATATACAACAGATACAAACAACACAATACCACTATTAGGTAAATTCTCAGCTACAAAGCACTTCTTTTCAGCATATCACCACCATTAACTATGTGTTTTCGCCAGCAATGAATGGCCTGCATGCCATGCTCATACACATCACCAGCAGAGATGACCTACTGTTGCTATCACTGCTGCTGAAATGTGCCACCCTCTGCCTCACTGTTCTCACTTACATCCACTGTTTGGTCTCCTTAAATGTTTAGCAAGTGGCAGTGAATTTCAATGGGGGTGATTTTTTCTGCATGGAGGAGTTCAGTGACACACCTTTGCTTCATATACACTTCCATGTCAGATGCGATTCTGTCAGGCTGCCCCTCTGCTGCCATCTGTTACATAATAACAGACTGTAATAGAATATCGGTGGGAAGGTTCAGCCTCTACTGCTGTTCCACCAACATCTGTCTCTGACATTGTATCATAGGAGGCATTACTTTCAGAGCAACCCTCATAATCTGCCTACCACTCATTTCTTGCAGGATTTGATCTTTGGTTTTAAGAGAAACCAATTTTAAGGAAAATATGGTGGTGTTGCTCAGGAAATTGTCTGAAAAGACTTTCTAGTGTTGATAATGAAATTCTCTTCTGATCCTTGGCACGTCTTGATCATATGGACAGGTAGGGCTGATCTAGATCAGTAGGTCCGAAAAGAGTGAGATCAAGGTCAATTGTTCAGGATTAGCACATTTAAACAAAAGATCAAAAAACAACATTACACTTGAAACTTTCATTTTGGATTATTTAATAAAGTTCACTGTTGTATATTTAGACTGTTCTTCTTCCACATGATAGAGAATTGTGCACTAGTTCACTTCAGTGACATGTTTCAAAGCCATGAAGCTACCTCTTTGTGGATGTGAATTTTCAGAGAGACCATTTTTAGGAGATTTTAAAATGTCTTAAAATGCTGCAATTTTATTCAGAACAAAGAAGAAATATTATTATGTTTTGTTCAAGTTCGCCTTTAGTAATCATTGAAAGTGTGAGTAAAAAGTATAAGTGAAACTTTTCTCTAATGGGTGGCAAAAAATAATATTTTATTTAGGTCAGCAAAAAGAGTAAGTAATGCAGTATATGAAAATGTCAGTGTTTTAAAGACTGTATGTTTATGTTAGGATTCATGACTGTTTACTGGCTCATTCATATGGATGCCTAATTTTCCAAATGTGTGTTTGTTCTACTTTATATGGGGGAGGGAATTAAACAACCACTTATTATTTGAAAGTATGTACTGCGAGGATTTAGGATCTGTTAATATTTCTATTAAGCTAACGGCCTTTCCAAGCTCAAATTTAGACAATACATAGAAACATTACTAAACAATTAGGTAATGTTTCACAATGTGCTTTTTTATTAGTTGAGTAGGTTCCATGCACTTCGATTTTCCTGATATCTTGCCCTCAGTTTTAGTCTTGAGGGGATTGACAAACTGAGAGTGAAAGGTTAAAGCTGTGCTGCCTCAACCCGGAAAGCTTGAGTGAAGGTCCAGATGCAGAGATGATAAATGATCATTTATCATTTCCCACCTTGCCATGCTCCTTGAAAATTGATGGGCACAAAATTGAGTAAAGAGAAAACAGTTTGGGTAAAATAATTGCACACAGTATATGTGTAATGTGTTTTTCATGGGCTGTGTTCAGATCCTGTTTGCAGCCTTATGTCCTTACATCAGCTTGAGTTTCTGTGCTTGTTGGACTATCGGCACTTCACGTTGCTCCCTTCAGAGTAGGTGTCTTCTTACACAGCTGTGTACAGATTGTGCAGTGGAGAAAAAAAGTGAAATTGCAGAAAGATTTGATCAATTCCACTGTATTGAGGGGGGTAAAGAGTGAAAGAGGTAAAAAGCACAGAACAACAAATCTCTGATGATTCCAGAAGCTTGGAGGAGTTGTCCTTTAATGAGGAAAACTGCCTGCCAGTTTCTGAAAGGATCTCTCTATTTGGAATAGCTTTCTAGGCGGCTCCATGTTGATTGCCTGTACTGTGCAAGGGTGTTGACAGGGCAGGCATATGAAGGAAGGTATGCCTATTCCTGGAAGCCCTTGTGATTGGTTTTGTTTCATTAAGTTGATGTAAGACTGAACTTTTACAGGCGCACTGTGGCATGGAGAGGTATAAACAAGCTCTGAAAATGTTCAAGAGCCAGCTAGAACTGAAAAGTTCTGGGATAATATTTGTTCAGCTGTCTCATTTTAACAAAGAAAAAGAAGAGGAAAGTAGAGAGGGAAATCCAGCAAAATTGGGATGGCATAGAAATTCTAGCTGGTCGAAGCGGTATGGTAATATGAAAATGTGTGATAAATCATATCCAGATTTGTATCTATTGGAAAAATAAAATATTATTTGACCCAAAACAGTAATAAGGCACTGAAATTAAGATACTCATGGCTTCCTTTTTGTTTCTTCTGTTTGGTGGTATTTACTGGTCTTTGAAAACTAGTAACAGTATCCTCAAACCAGACACTGTCACCTAAAATTCCCTGTAAGTTCTGAGTGTTTGAAGTATGCACAATTGGGTCATTAGAAAGAAATGAGGGAGGGAGCTGAAGATAAATAATATACAGCCTCTATGATGGAGAATATAATCAGGCATGGAAATTAAGTGTGTGCTGTAAATTGAAAGATGTAATCTGCATATAGAAAAAGCAATTCAGTCACTTTGGAGGAATTGTTGAGTGGGTCATCATGCCCTTTCCTGCTGTGTGAGTATTTTCAGCTTGTTATGTAGTTTGTAATGGAATTGTTACAGTGATAATAGTGAAACTGTAAATGTTAAAATAAATTCATGTATCTTTAGCTTTGTGGGAATACATATTTACACATAAGATGCCAAGCACTTAAAAGAAAGTTGAAATGTAATATCAATGCATGTTTTCTGTCTGCCCCTTTGACAGCTAGGGATGCTTGTTATATATCCTTTCGACTTGCTTATTTGGACAAGAAAACTTTCTCCATGTGTGCAGCACTTCTGTTTTTAAGGTGGCAGAGTTTATTTTATTTCCCAGGTGATCTCAGTTTGCTGTTATTAACAGAGTAAAAGTTTTCAACAAAATATCACTGTCCCTAGTCCCCATTAAGTATCTTTAAATGGTAAGTAATGAACCATGTTTTTCTTTGTTTGCAGACATCGAATAGTATTGGTTTTGGAAAGGAAACAGAACGATCCATGGCTATGAGTAAATCAGTTATACCCGATATTCCTTCCTCACATGAGAGTTTGATCAAGTGGGCATATGAGCATAAATATAGTCCAGTTACTTCCTATACAAAAGCCCCCGTAGCTAACAGATTTCATCTGCAACTTGAACATACAGGTGAGCTTCAAGATGGACTTTTATCATATGGTAGAAATAAATACTGTCTTCCCAAGAGTATGATCTTCTAAAAGTCCTTTCTCAATTTTGGAATATTGTTGTTGGGGATTGTGCTATTTTCACTGCTCCTTGTAAAGTATGCTGCTTGTATGTGTAAGTGCTCATTTAAAATTAAAAAACAAAAAACTGTGGCTTCTTGGTTAGAAAATCCCTGACAAATTGTATTACATCCTGAAGTGGAATTAAATGGTTATATTCTGTCCAATTCAGAAGCTTGACCATGCTCAGTATTCATTGGAATGAGACTTCACCAACTGCATATTTTGTCAGTCAATAAATGCAGTTTTGGTTTTTATAAAAAATATGAACATGTTTCTTTGGACAATTAAATGAAAATTTAAATTGTTGACTGAAAAAGCTTGGTTACCAGAAAAGTCTGAGTAACTGGAATAAATACAGCCATTTAAAAAAAAATTATTTGGTCAAAGTCACTGCTGACTTAAATATACCCTAGTCCAAAGAAGCTAATAGAATTACATCTCCTTTGGTGATAGTTCTGAATTTAAAGCCCTAAAAATACCATTTTCTTTTTTTGATAAAGTTTATATTCACAGAAATTTTATCACTTGCACTCTTCTGGTTTCCACATAATTTTCTATTTGGGTGAGGTGCTAAAATTTCAATCCTGAGCAGTACAGCCTGCAATCCAGGAGATAGTGTTCTCATTTCCTCATCTTAAAGTTAACTCTAATTTAACTTCACTCTGGTTATATAAGTAGTTCCTCAACAGTAGAATTTGTATTTTCAAGTAATAGAAGAATTTTGTAGGTTCATATGACTGACTGATACTTTAGCAGCACTAAACTAGTGTATTTCTTGGGTATGATGTTTTCTTTATGTTTGTGGTGGCCTTTTGCATACAGTGAGGCCCATTCAGAGTCTGTTTTTAACTATTAGGGAAGCATATTTCTAGAAGAAAATAAACATACCGACATTAAGTGCCTCGGTATCAACTATACTGTTGGTAGAGGAATTGTGGCTAATAAAGTACAAAGATGATGCTTTATGGATGCCTTTCAGAAATTCCTTTCTGGATAATGGTTTTTTACATAAAAGTTCTTCAGCTCTGAATACTTTTAGGAAAAATACCTAATAAGCCAAAAAACTTTTTTTCTATCTTTAGAAGAGATGAATGATGAAGAAGACCATTCTCTTCCTCCAGAGCTTACAGAATTGCTGCATGGTGCAAAGAATCCTGCATTAAGTGATGGCCTGACTTTCCCTTTTCACATTAATAGAGGAGGACATGACACAGGGGGAGAAGGAATTTTCCCATCCAGGGATTCAGTGGATACTTTAATTAATCATGACTTTGAGCATTCCCTCTCAAAACACAAAGAACCTGAAGAAGTTCAAGGCAGTGCTGATGTAGCCTTGTCAATAAAGTGTGATGACAAAGTCATGACAGTGGCTGTAGAAAAAGATTCTCTGCAGGTAAGTGTGGTCTCTTATCCTCAAATTTGGGCAGGCTTTTTTGATCAGATTATTTTATTTGTATTTTGATGGAAAACAAGTAGTCTAAGATTCAAAGCAATTTTCACCCTCCTCACCTTCCCCTGCTTTCCTCTCCCCCCCCCCCAGGAGTTTGATGGGGAAACTGTACTGTACCTATTCTTTGCCATAACTCTTGTTTCCTCTTCTCAGTAATGCAGTAATTTGTAGAGAGCTTTCTGATTAAAGCTTCGCAGGATTGATTCTGTAGAAAACTGTGTTCAACCATTGGTTGGTTTTTAATTTCTGTCGTACGATGAAACTGCTTTTGGTAGCTTTGTAAGGCCTGAATATTTCAATGAAGAGGCAGCTAAGGGAATGGAAAGCTGGAGGGTGAAACTATGTAGTCTGCTGTTACCCATTATGTGCTATTTTATTCTGTCTTCACCATCTACCAGCTGACAAGTCGCTTGAACCCATTTGCATTGTGGAAAATAGCTTGATACAGACTAAAACATTTTTAATTCAAGACCAAATGGAGTTTCTGTCAGTGGATTAATAATGAACCTGTTGTTTCCTTTGTTCCATGTTACACTTATTCCCTGTCTGTCAAGTATAACAACATTTTGAGATTGACCTTCCCTGGATGTCAGTACAATGAACTTCATTTCGTCTTATCAGTAGTCATGAACAGTATTCTGAGCTACACTTTAAGAAAGGGTCTAACACAATTTCAGTGGAGGTTGCAGCCATTTACAAAGCATCTTTGTTTTAGGCAAGTGGCTACACAAGAACTGAGCTCTCATTGCTGGATCACTCTTGCAAAGCCAGGATGAATGGTACCCATTTCATTCTGGAGTCTTTGCCGAACAAATGTGGGACTCGGACATCGTATATCTTGGACAAGATTGTTTATTTTAACTCTGTAAGTATTTTACAAAGTGGAGCCTTCTTCTCTGCTGCACAGCATAGTGATACAAGGAAGCCACTGTAGTTAGCTTTAGCCTTTGCAGGAAAGAGGCATCCTGACCTTTTCCTGTTGAGCTCAAACCTAGTTCTAGCTACAGTCCCTGTATTCAAGAACGTATGAAGGCTATACATTCCATCTGACCTTGTGGTCAGATAGTATCCTATAGGAAAAAGGAGGAGTTGAAGTTGCATGCTTTTACAAAATTACATGGCTGAATCCTCTGTACCAGTTTCAGAGAAGTTGCATCTACTTTCCTTGTGCAGTTTAGATGTGCCCACACTTAAGAGGTAGGTATATTGCTCTAAGAAAGGATAAGAATGAAGTTCTGTGATTGCAGAGAGCAATACCATTTAACTCACTTACTGGATTGCTTAAGATGTATTCTTTCTTTTAGAATGGTGGGTGAAAAGGCTTTCATAAGTGAGGAAAATAGATTGTGCACGCTTCTCTCTTGTATTTTGGATTCATATTTATTTGCTATCAGTTGATGCATGTGATGAAGAGGCTCTGAGTGTTTTTATGTGAGTGATGATGTCGAGGAGCCTACTTAGGTTCTACCACTTTCATGCTGGCTCAGCTTATGACCTTAAAAATGTTGCGACTAATCTGGGTTAGGAAGTAATGACACATTTCTCTAAGCTTTCCAGTGCTTATCTTTGGCAAATAATGGAAAGCCACTGGTCCAACCCAAACACTGCTAAGGCAGTCTGATCTGACCTTGCCTGACTAAATCTGTAGAGCCTGACTTTAGTAAAAGTCCTAAACCGAGGCTGTAGATAGAAACATCTCCAAACTGTAGAATAGCATGTGTGTGGAGCTAAGTATTGTCTTTGTTCCTGTTATTATATTCTGTTGTGGTCCAAACCAAAATGGATATTTAATGCTTCTCTCCTTTCTCCATCATGTCTTAAGAGCCTTGGTTACTCGCTTAAATTCAGAATTGTGCATGGTATCAGTGGAGTCCCAAAGAGGGATATGCCACTTCGTAGTGGTTGCTCTGTGTCCAGGAAAACAAATATGAAGTCTTAGAAGGATGGGGATGAGCTGTGCAGTTGCAGGGCATAGGTTACTAACAGAGTGAAGAAGGCTGCTAAAAGAAAACTGGAATTGTCAAGTGAGGAAATGGAAAAGTGTGCTAAGGAGGAGTGGAAGAGCTGAGTAGAAATTCAAATTGAAAAACAAAGAAAAAGACATAATTTCTTTGGATATGCATCTCAAAAAATAAAAATGCAAATGACAGAAGAGAAAAGCCTTTAATGACCCTAATACTTGCAGTGATTTTTTTCATGTGTGCATCAAGGAAAACTGTAAGTTGTGAAAAATCACTTCAGAAAGCCATCTTTTCTAATTAATGTTGGCTATAGAAGTGCCAGAAATAGAATGGAAATACTGAAATACTGTTTTAGATACCAGCACCCAGACCAGCATTTTTTATGTCTTTGCTTTCTGAATTCTGGAAACAAACTAAAGGACTTTCGCTAAACATAACCTATGTATTTTCAACAGCTTTGTGTCAAGCGTATGAGATGTTCTTTTACCATCTTTTTAGCTGGTGCACTTCTTTTGGCTTTCACGTTGTTGTGAATAGAGAAGAAAATAATAACTGTAAAGAGAGAGTGCTCAATTATCATCTAATTTTATGCTATTTGCAATATGCTATGTGCAGATTGTCATTCAGCTATCATCACCAGCAGAAGGCAGCAGCTTTGATGATGATGACATGGAATCAGGTGATAATGGATTTCCAGGGGATGCTGATGAGGGAGATGTTACTTTCTCAAGCTGGCCTGAAATAGCGGTATGTTACTCTTGGTTTTGCACCTGACAACTGAGAAAAACCTCTTGTAATTGGCAGTTCACAGAAATTACATTAATAATATAGCAATTAACTTGTCTTTACCACTTTTCCTTCCACTTCAATTTCTTGTGACCCTGCTGAAGGGTTGCACTAAGTAAAAGGAATGTGGGAGGGGCATTACTATATACTCAAATTTGTCCTTTCTTTGCTACTACTTCTAACTCAGGATGCATTTGTACTTTTATCTTTTTTGTAATTTCAGTTTAATTGCACACTGCACCAGCCAGAGAAAGACTTTTTTAATCCTGCCATGTTCTGGCCTCCTGAGCCACACATCACTAATGTGACCTTCAACATGGAGCTCTACAAAACAGATCTATTCCTTGCTCCCTCCCAAGGACTCTTCTCTGTTGCTGAAAATGGGCCAATATATGTAGAGGTAACAAACTGAAAAAGGCTCTCATACTAGCAAAAGCATTTTGCAGGGCTGTACAACTCATTGTGCAGCTGCCTTAAGTAGATAGTTATGTGCTTTTGGGGTGGTAGAGAACAGAAATTGTGGGTTTGATTTTGACTACAAGCAGGACAGTGCTTTTCGTTGACATCAAAAGATCCTTGCAGAATGCATGAATTTAAGTACAGGGTCATTCTTTTCATATCTGCTTTACTGTTCAAAACCTAACAGTGGTCTCTAAGTTTTTGCTCTGACCTGGCATTTTTTGGTGAAGACTTCAGGGCTTATTTTTATTGGGTAATGTGGTTGAACCTCAGATGATAATGAAGGCATGGTAAAAAAATGGTTGCAAGTGTCTGTCTTTTACATACTGGTGTTCTCAGGTTACAAAGTTAATACAGGTTCTGATCTGTCTCTGAAGTACATTCAAACACTTTGTTTGAAACACAAAAGTGTTTCAAACACTTTCTTATGCTAATGCACGGCATCTAAGGGTATAAAATAAATGAACCCGACAAAGTCAGCAGCCGTAAGCATAGTGGCTCATTTAACACTAGTAGTTGTCATCACTTTTTCAGTGTATTGTGAATCTTTCTCATTCTCTACCCAGTGAAGAGGTTTCTATTTCTTTCGAGAAAGGTCATAAGGATTCATCCCAAAGTAGTTATTTTAAATGACTTTCTGAGTCTTTGTAGTATGATGCAGCACTGCATGGTGGAAACAGAAATGTGAAAGTGGTATTGGAGCTCCAGATTCCTGTTTCCTCTCATTTGTAGTATCCTGCTTGTTGTATTTTCAGTTACTAGAGCAGTTTACTGCTTCCTTTCTTTAAAGCTGCTGTCCATTTAAGGGCGTCTAGATAGCAGATGGTCTGTGAAGGTCTTTTTTTGTTTTCTTTTGTTTTTCTATTTTCTCATACTTTGCCTGACAATAAAATACCAGCTAAACAGTGAAAAGAGTAAGCAGCTTTGGCTTTATCATATCCTCAGTGCTAAAATGAAGCCCGTCGCATCAGTGAAGCCTTCTCTAAAGGGATCTACTAGTCTCTAACACCCTCATTAGAGATCCTTAGCAAGCAGACTTGGGAACGATATTTGTGACCTTTAGTTGGTGGTAGTTTTTGTCTGTTCTGAAGATCCTTAGTTGTTTTCTGCCTAAAAGACTTTAAACAGTGTGATAGTGAAAAGTTCTTAAGACAGCTGAAACAAAAAGAAGGTATGTCCTCATCATGGAAGAATATTCATTTATCATTATATTCATATCATCATAATATTTATCATAACATTTATATCATCATACCAGTGTTCACAAAAGACACATGATTTTTTTTTTTTCATTTGGATAAAATCTTCTGCTTCCTTCAGCAATCTGAGGTGAGTCCCCCTGGCTTCTAGCTCTTGGAACTGATCTGGTTCTGGAGCTGTTTTTTCAGACAAATGTGCTGATTTCTTCACCACTTGTCCTGGCAAACCCCCCCTTTTTTTTTTTCTGTTTCTCCTTCTTGCACAATGGAAAATGTATATCAGTTTTGGACTTCTGTGATTTCATTTCTAACTGACAGACATTTTAACGTTGTTGTTGTTATTAAAAAGATAATTGAAATAATTTAAAAAGCAAACAAACCCCCCACTGCTTATGATCTGTAAATTACTTAAGCCTTAATCTGTAAGAACTTTCTCTGCTAAAAAAATTTTGTTGGCGTCTGAACATTTTGGCTTTTTTTCCCCAGATTTCATTTTCTTACCTTATTTTGGTCTCACCTTCCTACTATAGCTCTTTTTGTTTCCTCGAGATATTGTGCATCTTTTTATTTGCGCAGTGTTTCATAACACAGTAATATGTTTGTCCTTCATGTCATGTCTCTTTTCATATTAGTTTACACCACCAGCTTCTTTCCCTCTCGTTATCAGTGCCTTGATTTTCATTCACCCCTCTTGTTTCTTTTTATGAAATAATCTCTTCTGGTTAGATGCTTCAGCTCATCCTTTCATCTTTGATTAATGCTCACATGGTGAAAAAAGGGAAATGCCATTCTTCACTGCACAGCTTAACATCCAAAAATGTCTGTATAGACCACAGGAAAATTTGGAAGGCTCTTATATATACATGTAGCACGTAAGAACTAAGTACACATTTAAGGCACATTTTCTTATTTCTGAGAAGAAAATTATTTCTTGTGAAACTGTTTTCATCACATCATGTTAAGTGGTCCTGTTATTTGTTAAGACTAGCATGCTTCATTTGTTACAAATTCCATTTTTTTTCCTAATTATTCTGTAACATTTGCTGTCTCTATCCAGTTCAGCTGAAGCATATCAGTGCCCTCCAAGTTGGCACTTTTAATTATTTTTCATTAAAGAATATCAATTTCAGACTCATACTTGACAATAAATTAGGGCTTTTTAGTAGACTGCCCACACCCCCCAGTCCTGGAATGCCACCCGCATGTCAGACCTTGACCTCCACTCTGCCTCTGCATTCCACTCTTGGCTGGGGCTGGGTTTTCTGTTGTGTGGCTTTCTTTCTCATTCTTTTTCCCTCTTTTTTTCCTTTTTTTTTTTTCCTTTCATTTTTTCTTTTTTTCTTCTTTTTTTTTTTTCCTTTCATTTTTTCTTTTTTTCTTCTTTTTTTTTTTCCTTATTTTTCTTTTTTCATTTTCTTTTTTCTTTATTTTTTTTTGTCAGTAAAGCTTTCAATAAAGGCAAAGGATTAGTAATTGCCTTTCACAGAGTTCTCATGATCTGTCTCACTGTGAGGGAAGAATCATCATCTCCAGTTGTAGTTGTAGTCAGTTGTAGTCAATCTGGGTTCATCCTTCCAACCCCTGTGATTCTGTGATCTGGCTGGATTTTATTTATTTATTTAAGATAAGGAATTGGAGTTGTTTTGCATGGTAATGCTATTAAACAGCTGCTAGTTTTGAAACCATAGATCTTCCTCTCTGTGTGTGACAGCCTACCCTTAACATTCAGCTTTCAAAACAGTTCAACTGGAATGTGGAACTGGATCACTATTTTAAACAGATGTCAAAAATACAAATGAAACGTGCACTAAAAATGTCATTTTGGAGATCTTACTATGTCTTTCTTTTTATTGCAGGTGTCTGTGACTAAAGCTGACAGATCCTTAGGCTTTGCCATTCAAACGTGCTTTGTTTCCCCATTTTCAAATCCAGATAGAATGTCTGATTACACCATTATAGAAAATATTTGTCCAAAGGATGAATCTGTTAAATTCTACAGCACTGAGAAGTTGAACTTCCCAATAGCACATGCACAGAAGGACAAAAAAAGATTCAGCTTTGTGTTTAAACCAATATTCAACATCTCACTGCTCTTTCTTCACTGTGAGTTAACTTTGTGTACAAATAAAGACAAAGATACACAAAGACTGCCTAAGGTGAGTACTTTTTTTTTTTTTTTTTTTTTAAGTCTAAATTGATTTAAGTAATAATAAGTTGTGGGGTTTTTTTAATCTGAAGAGACTACATGGTTTTCTGTTGGATTGATATAATGAGCATATTTCTAGGTTCAAGATTTTATGGGTTATGATGCTATATGTTTTGACAACAAAAATTACAGTTTCTATTTAAATCTCATTGTGAGGGATAAATAGAAATTGCTTTTCATTATGCAAATGGTTCAGATTTATCTTTGCTATCAATCTCACATAACACCATGACAAACGATGTTATGTGTAACAGTAGGTATTCTTGCAAGTGTGTTTGACCTTCCTTTGAATATTGAGATCAGCTTATCTCAGTACAACTTGGGTAGAAAGTAACTAAGTACTGCCATGTCTGCTACATTTTGGTTCTATATCATCTTGGGTGTTTTTACAGCAAATGGTCTTGCGCTGCTCTACTGATTCTAAATAAAATTCATATTCTATCTGATATTTACAAAATCACCAAATTTTGTGTTATGATTAATGAATATGGCTTAAGTTCATTACCAGAGAATGCATTTTAAGAACAACTGAAGTTCAAGAGTAACACTCCTATAAATCTTAGAGGATTCTTAATGAATGTAAAGGTTGCATTCTGAAGCACTGTTTGGGATTACTTTTGCCTGTATGTCATACAGATATTGTTTGGAAGTTCTCCTATATTTTTTGGTAAACAACATTTGATAAAACTTATAATGAGATAGCTGTGCAGCTGGCAGAGCTGGACTGACAGACACTGCTGGTGTTTGAGTGACTCTGACCTCACCGTTCTTTCCATCTGCAGTGTGTTCCTCCTGATGAAGCTTGCACCTCTCTGAATGTGGATATGATCTTGGCCATGATGCACAACAAAAAAACCTTCACCAAGCCTCTTGTAATAACCCATGAAGGAAAACTAGAAGGTATGAAAATGGGCTTGACTTGTTTAATAAATCTAATATATTATATTATGTACTTATAGCCACTTGAAATGGGCTTTTAAAGAAAAGAGTACTCTAAGTATGAAGCATCTTGTAATCTTGTGGTAATACCGTGTTTATAAGTTGTTATTTGTTTAGACTTTTTCCCTGGCAGAAGTTATCATGGTAGTTGTTGCCATCTATTAATGGTCATTATTGATCCCTGGAATGTGATTTTGCCCAGCATTGACAAAGGAATACCGTACTAAGCAACAAAGTAGGTTTCAGAAGTATGAATACATCACTAGTGTTTCCAGCACTTCTTGTTGCCCAGAGATCAATAGCAGTAGTCTGTTCCTTGCTGCATCACTTCTTTATTTTGTCTGTAAATATATATCTAGGAATAATAGCAGTAGAATTACAAGATCTTGAGAATGCTAAAGCCCCAAAAGTTTGTAAAGCAAAAGGGTGGCCACTGGAAGGAATGTGTTTGTTGGGTTTTCTTGTTTTTTTTTTTTTGTTTTTTTTTTTTAAGCAACAGGAACTGAGAATTGTTTCCTGTTTCATTTAGTTTGAAAGTTTTTGGTGAATCCCTCTGGCAACAGCATTAGTCATATTTTGTTGCATTCATAGAAGGAGAAGGTATACATTATCTTTTCGTTTTTGTATTAGCATGGCAGTTTAATTAGTAAGCTCCAGTGGCTTTATGTGCATATCAAAATCTTACAATTGTGTACGAAAGCTGCTTAAAATTTCAGATTGCTTTTCAGGTAATGTCAAAGGATGGGGATAAGAAATTCTTTAACCTCCATTGTACAGTGTGAGATTTTTAGTTTTCAAACAATTTATAGTACCATAGAGCATTGCTATAGGACTTAAGAGAAAAGTGTTTCTATTTAATTCTACAAGGCAGCTTATGATTTATTTTACAAGTTTCTTGATAATACAGATCAATTCACAATGAATTAAAAGCTGGTAATTGATCTGTTGATGTGATACAGCTGAATCTCTACTTTGGCTTGATTCTGCGCTCTTTCTTTTTACAAAGCTCCCACTTTTTCATTTGCTTTCCTATTGGCGATGAGTAAATCCTCCAACTGAAGTTCATCTTTCAATAAACGGACTTATACTCTGAGCTCTCTTGCCCTTCTGATGTGTGGAGCATTGTGTGCAGCTCCCGTCTAGGACTGCACTCAGAATGTTGCCTTTGTGAGAGGCACAAGGTCTTAGTGTGCAAAGACGAGCTAAATTTATAAAGATTAGTTGCAAGACAGCGATGTGATAGAGTATTTTGTTGTATCGTGGGTGATTTGGTCTAATTGTGGGACGTTCCATGGAAATCTCCTCCAGCATATCACAGCTTTCAGATGTAATACAAAGTGGCACATTAACAACGTAGCTTTGTTGGTATGCAGTTGTTCTGCAGTGAATCAAATGACCCCTTTCTGAAAGTAAAGAGCAATACATCTAAGATTTGGAGAATAAGTCACATTGCGTCACTAAACTGGAGAATTTACGTCTCGGAGGTGCTGTTCACAATTTTCTTTCACGTGAACAGGCCAGCTTTCATTGTTGCAGACCATATTATGAGTTACTGCTATTGCAGCTGCTCTGTAAGCCAAGTGAAGGATTATATGCTTGAAATTTCAAAAACCTTAGCAAACTAAACATTGCAAAGGTTTTTCTTCAGCCACGATCTTATGATTGTCACTGACTCTAGTAGAAATCACAACTGTCTTGTCTGTATGAGACTGATTACTTCTCCCTTACTAATGTTATTACAGTTTTATACAGACTCACTTACATACACTTTTGTATTTGTGCTGTGGATTGCTCCCTGGTTTCAGTCCAACTTTCCTCACAAATGTTACATTCAGTTATGTATGAACAAGCTCCCCCAAACCCTCTTTTCTCACCTGTTTCCTACTACTGTTCCACCTGTTTCCTGCTATCCTGCCAAGAGTGATTTGGAGGAGATAACTATGCGTTACAACAACTGAACGTAATGCAGTTTAAGAATAACGTGCTATTTGGATATTGTAGGCACGTGTCTGAGGGTGTAATGCCCTTATAGGATATTGCTGTCAGTTTAGTGATGCCACTTGAGTTTAAGAAGCTAGAAAAACTGGCTTGGTTTAAGAACACTTTAAATAAATAACATTTCTTTTCAGGGTTTTTTTGCACCACTTTGTTTATGTTGCGCTTGGTTTGTTTTCTGGTCCCTGAAGATATAAAAATAAGTATTGGGGCACTGTCTTAACAAATCCTTTTACAGCTATTGCACTGAACACCCTCAAATATTCCCAGAATTTAAACAAGATCCCTAGGTTACTGGGCAGGACAGAAGCAAATTCTGCAGCTAACCAAACAAAGACTTGGATCTGAAGCCAGGATCTCTGGCTCTTCTGCTTGAGGTGGCATTCTTGGAGAAAGATAAGAGGAGCCAGTTAAGCAAAAAAAAAAGAGAAAATTCTTCATTTCTTAACATGTATTTACGTAATCACTTTCTGCTACATGCTGATAATGATGATGATAATGCCAAGAATAATAACTTTGGTTTAATAGCTATGATCTTTGATTCTCTGTGTGTGTTTAAACCAAACCAAACAACCCACCATCACTAAAAAAGCCCAACAAAACAACATTCCAAACAGAATACTAAGTAGGAATTAAGCTAACGTGTGAATCAACACATATTCATGCAATTTGGATGAACAAATTTATATTATGCCATAATAGTGACTTTTCTTTAGAGAAGATAGCCACTTATTGTTTTGATTTTCATGAGTTAGCGTGCTGATATCTCATGTTTGTGACTGGTCAGTAGCCAGATCAATGTAATCGCTTTAGGACTGACATTGTAATCTGTGCTCATTTAAGAGCTCCTTATACGAATTAACCAGACTTAACTGCAGGTTAGAACTGATGTTATCTGGGTGGGAAGCTGAAATGTACCTGCCAGCAAATCACACTTTGCATGAACGTAGTTCATTCTATAATGTTTTTCTGAGGAATGATCAATATATGAATGGAATTTTTCTAGGCTGAGCAAGATTTGGACTGGTTTTCCTGAAGTTTTTGGTTTCAAAGATTACCATTAATGTATTTCTGCTTGATCAGATCCTGAAGTTTACTTTCTGAGTTTGGAGGCTCTTTGCAAAACTTTCTAATTTTTTTAATTTGTTTTAAAACAGATTCTTCTCTTCTGAAATCGAATGTGAGACAACCGTGTAAGTAACTCTTCAACCTATCTCTTTTAAGCTTTAAAACTTTGTCTAGTATTAGAGTAATGAGGAAAATTATATTTAAGCTTTCTGAATTATGTGTGTGTGGGTGAGTTTGTTAAATTGAGACAGAAGAGAATTCTGATTAGTGCTGCTGTAGGCATTCCTATTGATCTTTAGGAGAGAAGAACTGTAATCATATCTATATGTGAAAATTGAATTTGGGAAAACACCACTTAGAATTTCAGTCTTAATGACTTCATTTGCCAGTGTGTGTTTTTCCCCCAGCTCTGTCAGTTACCACTTCCCAATACAAGAGCTTCAGCAGCAATGCCATCTTAAGGATTTCCTGTATCCCATGGCAAGCCTCTCTTCTACGCTGCACTGCAATTGCTCACATCCTCAATTACTTTGGCACCAGTACTCATAGGCCATGCTCTAGATGAGATCACTGAATTGATGTAGGATTCATTTATTTGTTTTTGTCCTGTTGTCTTGATATAGTGAATTTCATTTTTCAGCATGGTCAGTGACTAATCCTGGAGAGTAGAAAGAGGGGAGAAGTGGCTCTAGGAGAATAAAATAGGAAGTTGACGGTGATTTGCAGCTAAAATCAGCGATGAATGAAGAAGAGGGAAAATTAGAAGGGGAAGTGCAAAGAAGGTTTTTTTCCCCTCTATTTCTGTCCCCATAGCTTTGAGACTGAATTTACTCTAAATAGCAAAGGCGATGAAAAATTATGCTTCTACTGCATGAGTCTCTAGATAACTTTCTCCTCTTCACTAAGTACTCTCAGAGGAGAGTATACAGGGCTGGTGCCTCATGGAAAAAGAACATTTGAGTTTAGGAAGTCCTTTTCTGTTTTGCATTTAAAAGTGACCAAGTGCCAACAAAGGAATGAGAAATAGTCCCATATTAGTAATGGGAGAAAGGCCTTCTAAGCCACTGTCCATCTAGTTTTGCACATGCGAACTTGGTCACAGGCACTCAGGCCCTTGCCAACAGGAACTGCTGGAAATGACATTTGTCAGAATGCGGATGGCACTGAGAATCCCAGGAGCTGGTGGGTGAGGGATATCTGTGGGGATATCTGTTGAATGCAGGAACATACGTAGTTATTTTTAAAGTGAAGGTGTTGGTTGTGTTTTTAGAACTGGAATTCTCCTGAAGGATACTACTGAGAAGATCTAGTCATTTTATTTCCCAGCCAGCTTAGTCAGTAAAATGTTATTTGCTGGCCTAATTCATTCTGCGTACTGGGAGACATTAAAAATACTGAAACTAGAAATCCATTTTGTAAGAAAAGATTACCCCCAAATGGTTGATGAAGGAGTGTTTTTGAAGCATTTCTAATCACCAAGAAAAAAAAAAGACAAAAGCTGGAAGTTTTTTGATGTTCAGCTCTGGGGCATCGTATCAAGGAACCAGATGCTGTTACCCTTGAAATGGGGCTGCAAAATTGCCTCTCCCCTAGAAAGTGATCTTGTGTGTGTGTGGGGGGGAAGTGTTCTATTTCTGTTTTCTGGAATTAATTTTAGTTATTGTTTTTCACATTTGGCAATGTTTTCAATTGTTTCTATTTATGTTTTTGCTGACTTTTTTTGTTGGCATCTCTTTCCTCTTAACAGCAGTTCCGTTCTCCACCTAGAATTCAGACTGAACTTGTTGGAGATGTAGGGAAAAGTTTGCTTGAATATTAGGGCATTTAAATTAAAATAATCTTTTGCCAAAAATCCCTGCCTTTGTGAAACACATTTTTAAGATAAATGGATATTTAATTGAAAGCAACTTATTAAGGGCCAACTGAAAATGCTCAGTTTTTGCAATGTGTTCCACATTTGGGTGTGCAGAGCTGAAGCTTTATTTTGTGATGTGGAACAGTTGCTTGGACGGAAGCCAGTCTCCAAAAGCATCGTTTTTATTTCCTTGATGCTAATCTGCTACACTGTTCCTTAAAATGGTGCTTAATTTACTATGAACTTCAACTAAAAAAAAGCTAAACAACTTTTTCCATGGAAGTTTAAGGGTAATTGTTCTTAAACACAACTTGTCACTGACAAAATTAAAAGCCCTTATTCTGTGTGTTTGCCTTTTTAGCTGTGTTCTATGGCTTGGACACTCTGACTGTTGTGGGCATTGCCTTTGCAGCATTTGTAATTGGAGCCCTGCTAACAGGAGCGCTGTGGTTTATCTACTCTCACACAGGTAAGCGTAAGAACTCTTAGTGATCTCAGTGTAGATCATAGTGCAGGAAATGCAGTGTGGTATAAGTCCTTGCAATGAGAGTGGGGAGGGGAGTTAGCAGTAGCCATCCTGCCCTTGTTTCTCACTCGCTATTCTCTGTGAGCAACTCCTTGCAGGAGCCTGTTGGTATTTATGAGTAGATTGGTACCTGCCCTTCCTTAAAAGGAGATGTTGTGTGTTATGAAAATATATATATATATTTAATCTTAAATGTAAGTCTTGAAAACTCACCTGGGGTCTTGAAAGTAAAACTGAGATTTCCTGTGTTGTGCAGTATCATTAGTAGCATCTCTGTTTCAAATTAATTAGCATATCCATTAATGTATCCCTTTTGGTTCACATACTACTTTTTCTAATTTATTTGTGTTGGTTTTTTTTAAGTTACTAAATTAGATTTATGTTGCTCAAGATGTGATGTGATCACTGAGCCAAATGACTGAGAGAATGCCTTACTTGCTTTGACATTTCCTGAATATAACTAGACTTGAAAATGTTTCTCTTGATTATGTAGAAATTTTGTCCCTGCCATTTATTTTTCTGTTCATCAACTGTTGCACAAGATGGTGGAAGTCACAGGTAATCTGATTTAACTCAAGCAAATAACCAAAAAAAGTGCCTGAAATTGATGTACTTCTTATGCGTAGCTAATTTTTCAGTGTCTCCTTCTCACATCTCTTTCCATACTGTGATGAGTTATCAGAAATGCAACACCATAAGAAGCAGAGTTTGTTTAGGGAGGTCTCTGTTTTGTGGCTTGATGTGAACAAAGACTGAACAGTGATAAGGCCTTGCTTTGGGTCATGTGATCTTGGCTACCAGTGGATTACTGAGTATCTCAGGATCCCTGCAGCATACTGGACTGCCAACTACTTCCATTTTTAACACTGCAAGACCCTGCCAAGATCGTTAGGAGGTGGGGAGAATGTGAGGTCATTTACTCCAAACCTGTGCAGCTCTGGAGCCCTAGGATTGTCCCATAGCACATTACAGGCTACTGTGGGTTTTCCTCTGCATTTAAGACCTTATGGAAGCTACATAAGTGTAAGGACCAGTAAGAATCTGGTCCTGTCAGGTCAGAGCTCCTGTAAATGTTATGACCTAGAAGCTTATGTTAATTCGGAAAAAATCTGTTTTATTTCCAGTTGACAGTACAGCAACTTAGTATAAGCATTTTAATACTCCCCAATGCATCAGCTGTGTATGAAGCTTGTTTGGAATTCAGAGGCAAATGTGGAAACTGTAAATGTTGGGATCATAAGTATAAACAGTATTATCCTACCCCATGTACTAACGAAACATTATGCAAGAAACGTAAGTGTGACTTTGATGGCTAAATAGGAAATAATTTCCAAATAGGCAACACTTACTAACAAAAATAGTAAAACAGTTGTTAAATTAATATTGTTGGTTCTGTGTTTGGGGAAAGTTGAGATTCTGTTGATATGCAGAATCAACTGTGGGCACATGTTATATATCAGTAATAATGGAACACTCAGAAGCAACATGATAAATCCTTCACTAACAGCAAGGCTTGGACCAATCCCATTAAAATTATTACATTAACAGAGTAGATCAGTCATAGTTACCCTGTAAAAGTAGTGAAGAAGACAGCTGCCCCGACTTTGTGTTTAAGAGATGAAAATAAGTGGAGAAAAAGGCCTGACAAAGAGAAGAAATGACTTAGAAGAAAAAAAAAAAAAAAGTAAGGAGATGCTGTAACTCATCAGGTCAGAGAATCGCAGCAGTGAGATGAGAAAATTATCTAGGAAGTTATCTGGGTTGGATTTTGAAAGTGAGCCTACGTTCCTGCGCGTTTAATTGTTCCGTGCATAACAACTTGTATCTACAAAGCAGAACTTCAGCAGAGTACAGTGAAAGTTCTGGCAGGGACAGTCTCTTAGAGGACAACTGCTGTGATGGACAAGATAATCCAGCTGCAGTGGAAACATTTGGGAGTCCACTGCAGACTTATTAAAATAAGGAGGAAAAAAAAGTTATCTAAATATCATCTACAGAGTGGCTGTCTTTTGCTGTTACAGAATTCACCCTCTGTTGTATTGCTCTTTAAAATCTCATCTTTTGTTGCAAATAATGCTGAGTTTCTATTCTAACCTGTTATTTAGACCAAAAATTGGAAAATGAGTTAACTCTGAAGTTATATATTATAATGATACTCAGAGAATGGGGACAAGCTATGCTGATGGAGAATGCCAGCTGGGAGTGTGTGAAGTACAATACAGCAAAAAGCCACCTTTTTGCCAATAGTGAGAAGGTTTGCTGGTATGATTTCTACCAGAATGGCTCTGTTGGCAGGCTCGTTCTAGCATGGGGAAAGCTTTACGTGTATGAGCTCCTTTATTCATCTGTATTGACTGTTACCATCAAAATCTCAGATGATAGTAAAAAAAAAAAAAAAAGAACTAAAAATAAGTAGAATTTAATCTCAAAATATTAAGCAGGAGTTGTGTTTTGTTTCTGTCTCTCACATAGGACTTTCACTGTTCTCAGTGATTAAAATATAAGAGACTTCTATCAAAAGCATCAAAATTTTGCTTTAAAACTGTGCATGGCTCTCTGAAACAATTCAGTATGGAGTTGTCTGAAGGTACATAGATAGTAAGGGAGGAGAAAAGAGAAGCTGTGCTTGCAACCATGGAGGAGGAATTTTAGCCCACCTTTCTGCAAAACAATTCCCTACTTTTGATCCTTTGCCCAGTCAATTAAAGGCCTTTAAAAGTGACTGGCAGCAGCATTATTTTTGACTGAGAGGCCTTGAGAACAACGGGAAAGCAGTAGAGATTTGCTACAATTAGATGAAGAAACAAAAATTCTTGCAGATTGTGCAGTTTCAGAAACCCTTCAAAATTAGACACATAAATATCTATGAAGTGTCTGTCTTAATAGGAGTAAGTGGTTTTGTTTGGGA
Source organism: Lagopus leucura (assembly GCF_019238085.1). NCBI lineage: Eukaryota > Metazoa > Chordata > Aves > Galliformes > Phasianidae > Lagopus > Lagopus leucura. Next base: position 13,750,620 of record NW_024962266.1, read on the forward strand.
AAGGACATGCACAAATCTGTAAGCTAGTGAGGCTGCCAAACCTATATCCAAAGGTGTAAACAGAAAGCTGTTACATGGAATGTCAATCACTTCGCTGTAAGGTAGTGCTTTTTTCTGCTTCAGGCAGTGCTGCAAGTTAACAGGATAGAATGTTCCAAAATCTGAGAAGTTAAATGCATTTCTCCTCCCCCACTTCTTTTTTTTTTTTTTTTTTTTTTTTAAATGGGATCTGATTTAAAATAAACTGACATAGCAACCAATTATATTTGGCAGATGGAGATAGAAAAGCAAACATTCAGACTTCCTGGACAGGGAGTACAACTGGCAGCTTTCCTAAGTGTGAATAATAAAGTGCATGTTGTCGCGCTCGGATGAGTAAAAGCTTGTTTACTGTCAATAGACATGTCCATTTTGAGTAGTCCTGGTTCAGTAACGTTGGATACTCTAAGCTGTTTACAAGAAGACAGATGGGGAATGCCTCTTTAGCAATAATTTACATTTCTTTAAGTCCATTTCTTGAATATTCTTTAAAAATGCTGTGCTGCATCTTTGCTGGGTGTTTAGGAAATAAGATGCAGGAGAAATCAGCCCGTCCAAGTACAGTTGTTGGTCTGTGTTTGTAATATCGCAGTGACAAAGTTTCTTTTCTTCCGGTCTTTGAAAATTTATTCCACAGCTGATTGGGGTGTATGGGAGCTGCCAATAATGCTCTAGAGTTGTAGTACTGAAGAGGAAATTGAATTCCAGCGGGGGATGCCAGTGAGGGAGGGGGCTGCCATCCCAAACTGAAGGGAAGTGCCTGTAGGACGCTTCCAAGAGAAACTGAAAGGAGCAGGTAGCGTCATAGGGATTGCACAGAGGCTGACATGCCTGTCACTTTTCCGTTAAAAAAAAAAAATATATATATATATATATATATATTTTTAATAATAAAAATACACACTTAGCTTGTAAATGAATTTCTGGTTAAATACATCCAGATTGCTCTGACACGCTGATGCAGAGCTGTGTAACTGTGGTTTGTAAATGGGAGACAGCGGGGGGAGGCTGGGGCCCCACTAGGGGAGCCCAGCCAGAGCTGCCTCCTCCAACGCTGCCAGCTGGGGTTAGCTCTTCGCTGCCTTCTGATGATTTTCCTTCTCTTTAGTGAAAGGGAGTTTGTTTATTCCTGCCTCTGTAAATATATCCTTTTGTATGAAGGAAGGAGGGCTTATGCACAAACAACTGGAGAAGGGAGCAGCTAGGAAGGAGAAGCTATCCAAACAAGGCTTATGAAAGTCTTTGCAGTACGGTAACACAAAACGCTGATTTGGTGCAGCTTATTCTTATGAGTTACAAAGCTGTTTCTAATGCAGGTTAGGGGTGAAACACATTTTATGTGTGGATGGCTGGGGGTGGATTCTGACTTGTTGCCTGTAAGCAGAAATCTGCATTTTGCTGATGAGCTATGTGGATATTTCTTACCCTGTAGAGAACAGAATCAAATCTGCTCACAAAAGCCAAGGCTGTACTTCATGTCTGTGAGGGTGAGACTGATCCTCCCACACAACATTTCATTGGCCTCCTGGGCAATGAATTTTAGCGGTTTACTTGTTTTTTTCTTTCCCTTCTGCCTTCCCCGTCCCAAGAGCAGCAGGGTGCAAGGCAGGTCTGTGTGCTCCAGGGCTGTGCCTGGGCTTACAGCTGTGGCTGCAGCACAAGCTTGCAGTGACCCCAGCAATTCCTGTTACAAAGAACGCTTGCAGCCTCTGCTGTGAGAAATCCTCAGACCTCCCTTGTTCAGAGTAGACTCTGAGGGCTCTGCAGCCAGCAGAAGTATGTTTTCTTCATCCGGTGGAAATCTGTTGGCTTTGGCCTGAGATGCAAGACATTAAGAACATGCAGCCCCGAGGGTCCCTTCTTGAGGAGCATAGGATGCTAGAAGCAAGGGCATGAAGTATGCCATGAGGCACCTATAGGAGAACCTGTCCTTGTTCTGTGACCCTGTTACTGATGTGCTTGCTCTGAGTAGGAAAGAAGAATTGGACTCCACCTTTCTTCAGCTACTGGCAGACCTTGCCCATGGGATCAGATAACCTCGGGCAACACACAGGGCGGGAGTCTGCAGCCTTCCTAAGCTCATGAGGCTGGAGATCCACCAGTCTTCGGCTTTCCTGATTATTCCTGCCTGTGATCCAGCAAAATATTTCCTTCTTGCAACTTCACTGGCAGAGTGACTGTGTGCTGCTGGCTGCTGTGGGTTGTTTCATGGCTTTGCATGGCAGTTATTTCTCTGTTACTGTGCTGAGATTTCTGACTTAACCTCCAGACAATGATTATAGAATCATAGAACAGTTTGGGTTGGAAGGGAACATAAAGATCATCTAGTTCCAACCCCCTGCCTTTGCAGGGGGGCAGTGGCAGTGTAAATCACATAAACTTCATTTTCACATCTGTTCTAAAGAGGCTATTTTGTAATATTGCTACAAAAGAGGTTACAAAAGTGAGCACTGAAACTTTAAAATAAATAACTGGGGCTTTTTTGTATATATATTATTTATGATTTCCTATGTGGCCTCAATGTGATATTTTGGGCATTTACTTTGTGACACAATGCAGTAAGAGCTGGATTTCTTCCAGAGGATCCCTGCCACATATGCAGAAGGGACATGAAGAGAGCAGACGAAATCTAGGTTTTACCAGGAGGCATAAATCTGTCTTTAACTCCTGAGTGCTTGATTTGGCAATCCAGATAACAAAGAGCTTTTAATTTATTGTCAATAAACAATTTACAAGAAGTGGTGAGGCTTGTTCTTACTGAGTTGTAAGTGCTGCACATACTGTGGCAGCTGTAAGGGAACTTCCTACATGTTACGTTCAGAGTACATCAAGTCAAGATTGCAGCATAGCCCGTTGTTTTTCTACACTAGGAAATGGATCATGTCTCAGGATATGTGGTACCCTGCTGACTGATGAACTTTGTCTTTAGCTCCAGCTTCTCGATTACAGCAAATGCACTCTTCGGTGAATTGGCGTTGGAACAAAAGTCTGCATTTCACTGGCCTTTCTCCATATAACAGAGAAAGCTGTGATGTTGTCAATCATGTAGCAAGACACACCTGAGTGATGGCTGACAGCAGAAGATGGACAGTGTCCATCTTGGTCATTTCTACCTGCTGCTTTTACAGTGATTAAGAAAAAAACAATACTGTTTTCCCCACGTGCATAGCGATGCTGAGGTAACAAAGTATGGTAGCATCTTCAGCAGTACTCTGAGATCTGTCACCCAAAGCATTAGTTGTATGGAAATAAAAACCACCAGAAGAGAAAGACTGGGAAGGAATGGAATATTTTCTGTCACAACTAACTTTGCACTTCTCTCCCTCCATCTCCTTTTTTCTCTCCCTTTTCCCTTAGGGGAAGCAGCTGGAAGACGGCAGGTCCCTACATCCCCACCAGCCTCTGAGAACAGCAGTGCAGCGCACAGCATTGGCAGCACGCAGAGCACTCCTTGTTCCAGCAGCAGTGCAACCTAACTGGGGAGAGCAACACTGAGGAACAGCATAGGAGTGCAGAGGTTCAAAGGACTGTGTGTTGCTGACATCAGCGTTTTAATGCTCTAAGTTTGGTTCCTTTATGAAAACGTGAGGATAGATTGTTCCACAGAAAAAAAGACTGATTTTCTTTTGGGGAAGCCACTATGTGCATGTGTGTGTACACGTGCACACAATGCATGGGTAAGCACAGCCTTTTGGATCTATAGCGTGTTATGCTACATGTGACAAAGCTACTAATGTTACAGTACTGCAACCTGTTCTAGGGGTCTCTTGGCCCTCAATGTGAAATCTTTGCCAGTTTGGAAAAATGCTGCTTTGTCTATATGACTCTTTTTCCCTAAACTGTCTCATTGACACAAGGTATTCATTAAGGGAATTCAAAAAGATAAGCAGAACAAAAATTATCTTAGGTCAAAAGATTTCTATTTGTCTAAACGAGAAAGCCTGAAGGTGAAATCTCTTTGATTAATAACATGTTATTACTTCAGCTATGTTAGCAACTTATGAGTAACCTTTGTTTTGTTAAGCTTACAGCTACAGCATCTCATTTGCTTTTCTGTTGTGTTTGCAGCCTCAGGTTTGTTCCAGTTATTTCTGTTTTAATGCACGTTGATTTGGTAATGGGAGAAGAGCATGCTCTAACATTCCCTTCCCTCTTTTCCAGGCCAAAGCTCTATAATAAGAGATTTTTTTTTTAATCTGCTATACCAAATATAAACACACACAAACAGTAAGATAAATAACGTTCTTGTGCACTAGTATAAATGTGTGTGTACATTTAATGGCAGTGTCCTTATACAAATAGATGTATATCTCAACATTTAGATCCAGACTTGTTATTTCAACAACTGCAAAATTAGTTGAGTGTTCCTTCCATATGTAAAACATAAAATGCATATGTATGAAACAGCAGGCACATTGGTTCACAATGGGTAGATAGAGGAGATTAAGAAAAAAAAGGTGATGGTGGTTCTACTCCTTTAGCTCCCCTCAAATTCCCTTTGAAATAAAAGATGATTTTGAGAGGGTACAGAGAATGTGCAGTAAAGCCTATTGTTTTTGTAAAATGCCACCTATGAAACTAAACTATTCTCTGAAGTATGCAGTTGTTTGTGCCAAACCATTGTATGAAGATTGCAATCCAGTAGTCCCAAAATAATGTTGAAATGCAGAAAGCACAAAAAGGTACTAATTGTCTCAGTGATTTTTTTTTTAGTGAATTGCCATAGCTTGACCTTTGACTAGATGCCAAATGAGAAGAAACAATAAGTAATTTTTAATGTGTGATTCTTTGACTGTTATGTTGCCACTTTGTAATTTTAATGTGTCCTACTGATCCTTCTCCTTTAAGGAAAAATGAGTGTTGTTTTCCTCTACAAGTGGGGTAACTAACTTTCATTAATTTCAGTAAAGATTACCTGTGTTTTGCAAGAGGAGAAGGGAATTGATTACACTAGAGTGATAGTCTGCTCTGAAGTCTGAGCTGCAGATTTCTTTTGCTGATTCTACACTTGTGCCTTGCTGATGTGAGGGTGGTCAAAGTGCAAGATATGCAATGGATGTTAAGTGCCCAGAGCTGGGTAGAAGAATATTGCTCAATTTGAACCAAATTTGTTACTAATCCTGCAAACATTCATGCCTGTGGGTAGCTACGTGCATCATCTTGATAGTACCTGAGCGTGCTCAGCTCTACAATTTACTGGTATTCTCAGAGTCTATAGAGACATCCAGTGCAGAGTTAAGCACGTGAAAAGCTTATGTTGCCATAGGTTTTATGTTACCAAGCCAATGAGTTTTCCTGGAAACATCAGCAGGAATTGTCATGCAAGTGTAGTTCTACCCATGCACAAGAGTGTGCAGGATTGGTTCTGATAAGAGGATGAAGGTGCTACCTGTGTGGTCAAAAAGAAAGTGCTTTGCCCTAACCTTCAGCAGAATGTATTGTAAAAGCATATTCTATGTGTAAAGTCTTTAAAGATGTCTTCAAAGAAGACTAGAGTCTTTAAGTTCAATCATAGCTATATTTTACTACATTAAATTTGTGTATAAAGATATATTTAAATGTTTTAGATAAATGTAAGTTACTCTATATGAAATGTTTAATTTCAGTTACTGTGAAATTTACATACTCTGTAAATTCTTTCCTTGTTTTAACCCTTTCCTTCAGATATTTTATTGAGTAGTTTCTCATAAGAAGTTTTAAATTTGGTTGTTGGGAGGGATGGGTGAAAAACTTCTATGTAAAATAGATAACTATATTTTTGAGGGAAATGTGCTGCATTAAGAATGTTTTTATAAAAAAATACTCTAATTTTAAAATGATGTAGAGATTTATATTTACTGTTGGATAAACCAAAAATATATAAAGTTCAAAGATTCAGTTTATTGGCTTTGATTTCAAATATTTTAATTAACTGAACTTAGTGTACTTAGCTGTTTAATTCAGAAATTTTAATCGATCTGAATTAATTGGCTATTGGAGATTACCAAAAATACATGTAATTCTTCAGCAGATGGAAGAGGCATTTCTGATTCAAGAGAGAGAGGGAACTAAAATGGGCGTTCCAAGTTAATAGCTTTATTACAGAAACCGATAGTACTTTCCAGCTATTAAGTTGCCTGTGATTCAGAGTACTGATACACCTGTAAGCTCTGCTTTTGTAACAGCTATTCATGTCTACTGCAAGTCTCTGTGTTTGGTGTGGCAAGCTATCTGAATATGTAACTGCAAAGTCACTCATTCTCAATGCAATTGAAGCTGGGCTTGTCACACTGAATTTCATGTGGCAAACGTCTGCCTGTTGTGGAAAGCCACCGGGACATCTGTGTACTACTGATGTCCCAGCACACGCCTTTAAAGCAGGGCTTCAGGGGGCTGCCCGCGTGCTGGCTCATCACAGTAGCAACTTTTAGCCTAATCAAATTCACTCCAAAGGAACTTCTTATGCAACAATGGGAGGACTGGGTTTAAAAGGGACACCTTTTCTCTGAAAGCTATCAGTAACATACTTAAACTCCAAACCATACTGCTTGTTGTGACATTCGCTGCCTAATCACTAACCTGTTAGAGCCTCTGGTGTTGGACATTACTATATTGATGTTTCAAGAAGTCAGAGCTTTCTGTGTTAGAATGTTTTCGTAGTGTTTCCCGCATGGAAATGGATTTTCCAAAATGTCTGTAGATGTCGATGATTGTAAACGTTCCCCTGCCTTTTTCTAACCATTTCTTGTATGTATGTATGTACCATTCTTTCTGTTACGTATATCTACCTCACGCTTCACAAGAAGACTGTACTGTTGGTTGTGCTGACAGCCCTTCCTGTGAGGTGACTGATCTGCCATCTTGTTGTTTGTCATTTTGGGGATGTTCATGAAGTTAACCATATTTCGCTGCCATGTACCTACCAGTTCCACACAGTATTCTCACCTTTAAATAGATAAGTATATTTCTTTAGGATCCAAATGCCAGATTTTTTTTAAAATCCAAGAACATTAGAAATGTACTTGCTAATACCTGTGGCCAGTCAGAACATCCCATTTGTACTACACTTTATGTTCAGTATTTCAGAGACTTGTGGAAAGTGCTTAGTTGTAAAGTTTTGATAACCACAGTTTCCTGTCATCTTAGTCTCTTGTGCACAATAAAGTATATATCAGTTTATTAACAGTTGATGCTGTGATTGATTTATTTGAAGCAACTAATATCAACAAACTGTGAAAAACAGTTGATTGAGATCTGTGTTGCTGCCTGTTTCCTCCTCTTCCATAAACTTCAGTGAAAATTGTGGTTAAGGCAGGATTTGATTTTGTCATATTTTTCTTTTTCTCCTTTCTTTGTTCTTTTATTCAGTGACCTTGGTTGCCTTCTCAGTATCACGGCTGCTTGCAGAAGGCAGTAGACATATTTAGTTGATTGCTGCCATTTTTCACCCCAAGTCCAAAGTTTGGATCCTGCAGGTGTTTGGTTGTTGTATATTGTGACATGTCCCAAGTCCTATTTTGCACAAGGCCTGGCTTGAGAACAGCCAAAATCAAGAGTCAGCTGAGAGTCCTCCATCTGAAGCAGCAGAGTTTCCTTGGTCTGTTGTACACTTAACTGCAAGTACACTGGACATGAACAAACAAGACCGAGCTGTATTTTCATTACTGAGGGGTCGTGCTCTGTTAGAGCAGATAGCTTGGTCAGTTGCCAGCAGGGCAAGGATTTGGATGTTTACTATCCTAGTTATTGCTTTGTTTCCTGTATTTCATGTGCAAAATATTCTTTATGGGCAGTCTGGGGGAGCCGGCCTCAGCTGTATTTCCTTGGGTTATTCAAAGGTTATGGCTATTAACTCACAAAGTGAAGCTCCCTAAAAAAGGAATTCCAAATGTTTGATGTTTGTTTTTAAATATCAGGATTCTTTCAGTACAGAGAAGACTATTAATTAGAAGCAATCATAAGTCATAGGCAACCTGTAAGCTTAACTCCCAAAGGTGCAGTAGATTTATTGCTTCTTAGCAGCCATATATCAGTTTCTGAATTAAGACTTTTTTTTCTCTTTGGAACTGAGTTATCTGGAGCTGACAGCGTAAAGATACTGGAGTTGTTCTTCACCTTCATCTTTAAGATTTACATTTTGACTGAAATGTGGTGCAAATATATGATCAATCTCTTATGTGGGGATTTAATTTTAACATGTAATACCCAACAAATTATGATACAATATTGAGCTTCTATACATGAGCTTCTGTACATTAAGAATCAAGTCTTACCATATTATAAAGTATTGGTGTTGTTGGAATTTGTTTCTGACAGACCTTTGTGAGTGAAACAAACATCTGGGAACATCAAAAAAATACCAAGTGCCAATTTCATGAAAAACACAGTCCAGATCCTTTCTATTTTAAACAGAATTAAATTTATCACAGCATTCCTTCCAACACAATATAAAAGGAAAAGGAGCCAATATTTTTGATACCTTTTCATAGTTGTCACTTTGTAGTTGTAAAACAGATATTTATGGGGCTGAAAGTCTGTTTGCAGCTTAGATTTCATACTGCAATCCCAGTCCTTCAGCCCAAGAGCAGACCTCGTGAACCTATATGCATTTACAGTTGGAATTCTTTGTATAAGAAAGATCAAATTACATCACTTCACCTACCCAAAGGAGGTAGCAGTTGAAATTACATTTCTGTAGATTCTCACTCACTGGGAGCCATAAGGGACTCACTGCTATGTGTACGGAAGGCACTGCATACTGGGGTGCCATCAGGCCCACCGTGCCCCAAGGCCTGCTTGTCTGGTGTTCGGTCCTGCACAGTGCTGAGTTCTACATTGTTTGGGAACAGCACGAAGAGGAGATGGTTTGCAGAGCTGAAAAAGAAAAGCAGCACGAAACTGTTACTCTTGCACTTTTTAAAAATGACAGCTCTTTTTCCATCCAATTATTTTGGCATGGATATAAGAAAAATTGGTTAAAAAATGTTTGGGTGGAGTCTCCTTTTGCTCAGCTGTTACTTATTGCTGCTTGTAAACTGCCTAAGTCAGTTCTAGTAAGGAACATACTGTACTTGCAAAAACTGGTATTTTGAAGATCGTAACTGAGTGTTAAGCTGAGAAAGCTGATGGTATTTATAAGTACCTCAGCAAACTTGATCTACATTTTGTCAGTCTTGTGAGTTTTTAATGGTGTTCCAGTTAAAGTCAAAATGCAGTTTCTGTAAGGGACTGTTGTGTTCACAGTTCACAGAGCGTTTACCTTCCTGATTTTCTTTATGAATGGAGTGAAAGGGTCAGCAAGTTTTTGTTCTGTCCTTCAGCACAAATAGGTACGTACCTTGCAGTAACAAGAATTAGGGATGCTGGAAAATCTTTGTTCTGAACTGTATTATTAGTGATCTCTGATCCCCAAAGTGATTAGTAAATTACCCGTTAAGCATGGAAAACAAATAGGAAGATTGCAAGGATCATATGTGCAGAGTGTTTCCATCAGGTATATTTAAGATTTCACAGGATTTTTGAGTGGGAAAGCACATAATGGAAAGTTTAAATCACTGGCAGGGACCGATAAAATATCCTGAAGGAAGCAGTTGGAAAGCATCTGGAAACACAGCACTGAAGGCTGGTGTGGCGCAGCAGGCTGACGGGCGCTGCTGGCCCTCCCGTGGTCGCAGGCAGAGCATGGTGAGAGCCCTGGCCTGCAGGCCACGCTGCTATTGCCAGAAATTCACTTCTACAGATGACTGGGCATCAGCAATCCAAGTAGGGTTATTACTGACAGGTCTTGTGATGTTAACTTTGGGGTACATCTGGGCTTGCAATAAGCTCTTTATTAACAGATGCTTGCTTTTTCAGACATCCTTTTTTTTTTTTACGTAAGCCAAGCAGCTCTGAGCGCCTGTCTTTGCTTCAGGAAACAGGACTGTAAGATATAAATAAAGCCCACTAGGAATCACTAACTCAAATGACAAACTGAGGTGCTGGCATGCTGGCTGGATGGTGAATGTTCGCATTGTGAGGAGGCGGACAGATGAAGCTCTACTCCTGCTTTCTGGGTAAGTTCTCAACTGCTGAAAACTGTGCTTAGGAATCCAAAATACCAACCTCTGTCATGCATGAAAGTGAGCTTGTCCCTGTCTGTGTCACTCCTGCTGAAGCAAGATGGGCGGCCCTCAGGGCATGCAGTGAGCAGGGTTCCTCCAGCTGGACCCTCAGAGTCTGTCAGGCAGCCCAAAATGGCGGCACAGGGCCCAGCACCGCCCCAGAGGACTTTGCGGTGGCGCCCGGACAAAGCAAGAGGGCAGATGGCTGCCAGCAGAGGCAACTGGGGTATGCAGCATCGCTTGGAGATGGCTCCTCAGAGGAAGAAGGTCTTGGAAAGAGTCTTGTAAGAGTGCAAACATGGCAAACTGGGAAAATGGAATGGGAGAGCATGAGGTGGAGCTGTTGTGAATGGTTTTTGACTAATTGCTGCTGAGTTGTGTGGGGATTGATCTGGGTCCCCACTCCTTCTCTCTGTACATTTCTGTGGTGCAAAAGGCACCAGCATGGTCTGGGGCTCTGTTCAAAAACCAGACTTTCCCTCACTCTTCTGCTTCAAGTGGGAGAAAACCCAACAGTGGGTCCTGATTAAAGACTTCAGACCCACTCCCAGTCCCTCACAAGAGGTTATCGGTCAGCTCCAAAAGGAACAGGACCAGATACAGGACAACACAAACACGTATCTGAAGAGAAAGGTGAAGATAAAGGCACCAGCTAAGCTGGTGATGCCTTAAGTGTGATGGTGTGAGAAGGGATGTCATTAATTGAGGACAGAAATAGGAGAAGATCTGCAATGAGGTTATTGTTTGAGAGGGAAAGTTGAATCAATGTGTTGATTATGAGATTAATGGAGAATGCTGGTTCTGTCTGGACAGCATGTCATACTCTGTATGACACTCTTTATCGCATTACAAAGCTATTGTAAGTACACCCATGTTTTTGCTGGCACTACTCACTTAATTTTTCTGTATTTTCCCTGAAATGTGTGTCCCTGAAGTGAGACGTGTTTTCTAGATGTTAGACAACAAGGGTCTGTCATAAACTGAGAGGTTCTTGCTGGCCACTGGCCTCTCCCCTGTCCCTGGGGCTGCCTGCCAAGGAGGTCACAGGTAATCTCCAGCCTAGCTCTGGCATGGCATTGTGTGCAATTGATTTTGTCTAATGGTAGGAGAAAGGTTATGCCAAGCTAATGATTGCTCTGTTGCATTCTTTTGTAAACTTTTGCTTATGGCATTACTGTTCCATTCAAAGGAAAAGGCAAAAGAGCTTAAATTAAAAATTACATAATAGGCTGAGAATACCCGTGTTGGAAGTCAGATCTCATACTTCTTAGTCAACAGCTGGTTAAACAGTTGTAAACCAATGACAAGTTTGTTATTTTCTCTTTTAGAAGTTGCAAGAAAGCTTAATTACTGTGTTGGTGGCGTTTCTTTTAGAGTAATGATAAATAACACGGTTCTGTGGGACCCAGCTTCAATTTTATAGTATTTCTATGCTTTTATTGACCAAGAACAAAACTGATATCAAAAAGCTATCCATTCATACAGCTCTGTTTTCAAATATAAGTGTCTGTGAGTATATAAGCCTGTATTATTACATCTAGTAATGGGAGAGCTCAAAATGGAAAATACCAACATGTATCATAGAGAGTAAATGCATGTGGATATGAATAGTCCTGAAAGCATCTGGAGTATGCAGGCCAGTGCTCCTGCTAACAAGTTTTCTACATCTGGAAGTTATGATTCCTTGCTGCGCTCACTTTTCAAATCTCAAAGCGATGGGCTGTCCTGGCTTAGAGCAAGAAGGTGGGGAGCCACCAGCCTGTACTTCCTCCTCTACCACAGGATCTCCTGGAGCCCTGCACCTTCCCTGTCTCCCTGGTGAGCACAGGAGAGGTCCTACAGCAGTTCTAAGATCAGCTGGGATCAGCGGATGACCTTGAAGTCCTATAGCTGAATGGAAATGAATTGGAATGATGGATTCTCAGAGGCTGCATTTGTCGGTGGAGCTGGTGTAAAAACAACAGTGATGTAAATTTCTTATGACTCAGCAAAGGTAATAGTTACATGGAAGAGGTTGGAGGAGGTCAGGGCACTGCCACACAGGTGTGCAGCCTCTGTCTGTAGCTGGGATAATGACATGTTGCATAGAGCTTTCAAAGTTGGATGAGGATTTTTGACAGCATTGAAAGAAAGCTGGAGGCACATGCCAGTACCCAGCATCAATGCCACCTCTGCAGAAAAACAGTTTGCTGTTACTCAGAGACAGTTTGTCATTTTTAGAGCAAACTAAAGGCCATGTTGTCAGCTGGTATAAACCAGCTCCCTCCTTTAACTTCAGTCAAATTGTGTCTGTTTACAACAGCAGAGAATCTCTCAAGTGCCTAAGCTTCTCTGTAGCACCAAATAACAGCAGTATGAGGTGGCAAACAGCCAGTTTGAACAGCTGCCAATGCAATTCTGATCCAAAAATGATTCCTTGAACCCCAGCATTCCCCTCCCCCCTCAGACTTCTATTGAAAGCAGGACTTACTCCCTGGTCTCTGTAGCCATACTTCCCCAAACCCCAGTTCATACCCCACCCACTTCTGCAGCCATCTGAGTTTTGTTCTGCAGCAGTAACACCTTTTTTCACAGCTCCAATCAGCAACACAAGCTCTTATTTCAAAATGAAGTTGTGAGTATTAAAGCATCAGAGCTATTCAGGCCTCAGTGAATTGTACAGGTTTTATTGAAAAGCCCCCAGAGAAGATTGAAGCAGGTGTTCTGGGCAGTGTGCATTCAAGCAGATGAATAATATGTTAATTATTTATGGAGGTATCCACAGCAAAGCCACAGGCTCTGTCTGACACTGCCGGTCTTTAGTCGCTCTGGGCCTAATTGCAACACAGAGACCAACACCCACAATCTCTTCTTTTGCTGTGGAACGCAGAGCTTTCCCATCCAAATGCACAGTGATGTACGTGACAAGTTGTTGTCCTGGGGCAAGCTGTGCAAGTCCCTGTCACGTGGAGAATTGCTTCCAGCAGTGCTGCTGCCTTTGTGTGTCCTCAAGGCAGCGTTGGGTCTTGGCCTCTAAGGGAAGTGCTGGTGTTAGTCACACGTGAGTCATCTGTGACTGTCCCACCCGCTGTGAACTCTATTCACAGAGCCTGTTTCCAGATGTTTGTAACTAGAAATTGCTTTAAAGCGTGTCCACACGCTATAGCTGCTTAACCACTCCTTGTACCCATGAAGCGTAAAAGCCGTTTCAGTGACCCATCTTTCCAGGAAGGTTCCTTTCTCTTTTTCCCTTCCAGCTTCTTGCCCCTCCTGCACCAAACATGGTCTGTCCACACCTCTGAGCATCCATTTTGGACAAGCAAGCATATCCCTAGTTTGACACTATTGTCTGGAAGTAAAGTGAGTTTGAAAAGTGGATAATCTCATGGGAGAAGTAGCACGTGGTGAAGTCAACTAATAAATGGCATTGAGCTCTTTGGTGTGAAAGAGATACTTCCAGAAAACGGTCTGCAGACAACGGATTGGCCACAGCTTGTGTTCAGAACTCACCAAATGCCTCAGAACAGCAACCACGGCAGTAAAACCACACACTGCTCTCAGGCAAGGGGGGAACGGGAGGAAGGGGAAGAAAGGCTGTACAGGCAGCATACATTGGTTAGTTGAACTCTTTGGGTAAGATTTTAAGTCTGTGGAGAGAAATTACTGCCCAGATCTATAAATACATACATATGAAGCTGTTCCACAGTGCCAAAAAACATTTCTAAAGGAAAGAAAATAATTCTTTTATCAGTCATAAAATTCAAGGGAATTGTACGCCCTCCATGTATCACAGGCTGCACTTTCAGCACATGGTGATTCACTGTCCATTACAGCAGGATGCTCCTCAGCAGCTGACACACATGCACTGGCACAGATGCTGGCAGAGGTCAGCACCATGTGGGCTTCCAATGGGGACCTGACGAAGTCTTTCAGCAGGAATCTCACATCTTCCCTGGATCTTGGCTTTATTCTCCTAAAGACCTCTAGAGCTAAAACAAAGCCCATTTTGATGATCTATTGAATTGCAACACACCCTGTTATGCCTCTCCTGTGGACTCAGACATGTACACATCAATAAAAACTTTCAACTGGTGGTAATTAAGAAGAAAATTTCTCCATGGCAGTGTTTTTTCTCCAACATTCCCTTCAGGTGAGAATGAGCAGGTAACGCATTCAAATAAACAAGAGAAATTAAGAAGGAAAAAGCTATGGCCAGAAGTTCTCTTCTCTGTGTGGAACTTATCCAGGATGACTTCCTGGAAAGGAAGTGAGATGAGACATTAAGATGTCCCAGCACCAGAGCTGGCTTGGAGACTGAGTGTCTGCAAGCTGACCCCAGCTGCCTGTACTTAGGGCTGCTTCCATTTTCCTGAGCTTTTATACTTCAGCAGTACATTAATATGTAAATCTGTATCTTCCTGATTCTGAGCTCTGAGGAATTCCCCAGGACCGCTGCAGAGGAATAGCACTGTGCACTGATGCCTGAGCTGGGTCGGGGGGAAAAATGCTGATGTACGCCGCCAGGTGGGACAGGACACAGCGTAGCTGGTGCTGACTGCCCTCTGTGCTCCACCAAGTCAATTTCAGAGGCCTGCAGGCTGCCCAGAGTCCTGCTGTCAGCTTACCAGCACCCATCGGGAGCCTGTGCAAATGGTTTCTCATCCACTTCAAGTGGATGAACGTGAGATAACTTTATTTTAAAACATAACGGAGTGCCAGCTTTCTAACAGAGGTGATGGTGCTAACATACAGGAAATTAAATACATTGTGTTTTGCATTTTTTCCTCGTTGAGTTGGCAGCTTCAAAAGAGTGCGTTATTAATGCTGAAATCTAAGAAATGTTGGCTTGCTTAAAATACTGCTGGTTTGAAACAATGTTGTTTAAATGTTGCTGACCTAAGGATTTTCTTTGACGCTTACTCTTATTTCTTTTGGATATGCTTTGCTATTTATCTAAGCAACTCTGGTTGTTGAATGAGGTTTCAAGAGACAAGGTAAATAGAGGAAAGAAATCAATACAAGCAAGCACAAATAGGTTTTTCTATCACATCCATGCTTCCTTCACATTACAGCACTGAAACTATGAGAATGTATTGATTCAGTAAACTTTCCCATTTTTCTGAAATGCACAGGATCAAGAACACTGGTCCATACTAAAAGCCTTAGGAAGAGCATAAGATTTGTTGGCTTTGGCACGGGCACGCAGAGGCAGTCTGATATCATCAGGTTTGAAAAAGGAGGACAGCAACAGAGTGACTCAAGTACAATATAAACTCAGTTAATTTACAGCACGATCTTGGTTTTAATAAAAAGCAGGGGAATTGGTACACAGTGCTGGCAGAAAGCCTGACACAAAATCAGATTTAGCTCTAGATATCAATAAGGAAGCACAGCCAGATATTGCCATTACTAAGTATATTTATTATTGCTTAATTTTTTAAAGATGACTATATCTGTGTATTGGATATTTTTAATTTTATTTTTATTTAAGGCCAAACTGTAACTGTCTGAGGTGCTTTCTATATGGCTGTGGTGTCCTGTCAGCTCTGAGTAGAAGACTCACACGCACCAGATCACTTGCTTCTCAGTGCTTACTCACATCAGTGCTGGGTCCAAAAAGAACCAGCTGTGGATGCATCTGAGCTGTCTCTGATACAGCTCCAAGTCTGGAAAAGTGAGTTCCTCCCTCTTTATGCAGACAGTGTTGTGCAATGGTCTGACCTCACTAGACACTTTCGCTGTACAATGGAAAGTAACCTGGGTACAACATCTGCTTTAATTAGCACTGGCTTGTTTAGCCGACGAACAATTTTTTTCTGTGCTCTATCCCTTCCTGCTAGTTTTTAGTATTGATGGGATTACAAGAAACTGACTGGTACAACCATGTTTTGTGGCAGATCTCCAGGAATTAGACTGGTTGTGTCACTGCCCTACATGGAAAATCAGTGTTATGCAACTTTCTCTGTTTACAAAATGATCTGAGGAAATGTTTTAGAAGACAGATTTCCTAAAAATGTTAAATGGCACCATCAGCCAAGGTGATTAATTATTAAACCATATGGAAAATTGAATGATAAGGCAAGGAAAACCATCCAGGCACTTTGGTATGAGATGCTGTTTCCTGAAAGTGGTGGGACTGGATAGCAAGATTTCTGTCCTCATCCCTTTCCTGTTCTACGCCCTGTATCCCTTGGCTGTGTGCTGCACTTGCAGGTGGTGTTTATTGCAAAGTGCATCTAACCCCTAAGGAACCTTGACTACTTCTTCCCAACACAGAATAGACTATTTGTGCCAACTGATCTCTCCTTCTGCTTTTAGAATTACAGCTTTGCGTTAGTTTTACTTCAAGAGGATTTTACCACCTGCCTTAATTATTTCGGTATTTACAGCTCTACAACTGCTTACAGCATCTTCAGCATTGTTTGTTCTCTGTCCTTGTGCAAGTAGTGTGATGTCATATGGGAACTCCATCTCACCACTTCCCTTTCCTATTTTAGGACTCCAGCAAACACTGTAGCATTACAGAGCTATTTATTTCTTGAATCCCTACTCCATCATCAGTGACAAGAGTCCAGAATGAGAATTGACATAAGGAAACAACTAATGCATTCAGGTAGCATAGTGTTAATATTTGTGTATTGACTTCATAAAATACTGTTGCTCAGACAAGAAAATGGCCACAGTGCTGTGCTTACAGCTTCCAATGCAGGTTGACTGCAAGCTGATCTATCTTTGTGAGAAAACTGCTCTTACCTATCCTAGTTGGGAGTTGTGCCTTTACCTGTGAGGCCTCAATTATAGCCCAGAGGAATATTTCCACAACACTACTTTCCTTTGGCATCTCCTTGGAGCCCTAACTCCAAACTCTGACTGATTAGTATATAGTAATGCCCAGCTTACAGCCCAGGCATTTTCCAGGAGTGAAGTTTTTGTGCAGCTGAGCTATTCTCCTGTCCGCCTCTTTGCAATCTGGCTCTACTTGCAGCTCTGGGCTCTGTCTCTCTCCTAAACCTTAACCAAGCCCTGCTTCTGAGCAAGAGCTGAGCGTCATCCCACAACCTACAGAAATGATCAAGATAAACAAGTTTGTTAGTGGTTGCATCCTTCAAGAGTCCATCCCTCATTCTGGTAGCCCCTATGTAGCCCAACTCTGTCTGGAGCTCTTGGCTGTTTCTATGTCCTAACTCTTTCTTTGATGGACTGTGCAGCCACAGTCTGCCTGGAGCTCTGTGTTTTGTCTCTCTTCTAACTCTTGGTATGGGCTGAGCCTTTAAGAAGGGCCACCAAGCAAGGTCTGGAGGCTGTGGCTGAAATCCTTGTGCAGCCCACTAGTTCCTTTAGCAGCATTATTTTAACCCCACAGCAACAGACTTTGCTTTCCTTCCTAGTTGTAAGCTTGAATTTGCTGTAAAATCACAGTAGAAGCAAAATCCCTTGAGCTCCAAATGAGGTTGTACTGTGAAAGGAAAGGCTTGGCCTTATCTTGACAAGTTTTTCCAGTGGGCAGACTGAGTCTTGGTCAGGGAGGGTTAGGGTTACTGCAAGGCATAGGCTTCACATGCAGTTTATAGTTAGGGTTAGTGGAGAGCCAACAATGAGCTACATTTCAGATGTAGCCAATTGAGGAAAACAGTACTGTTTGTAAAACTAAACATTCCTCCTTAAAACTGACATCAATCGCTTTCACTTTTCTGAGCAGTGTTCCTAATCTTTTGCATGCTCCCCACGTTGATGGCGGGTACTGTTTGTCCCTGTGCTTTAAGCAAGGACCTGCACTCTTTTGGCATGGCAGACTTTGCAAATTCCTCTCATTTGCTCTAATTTAAACTGAGTTCAGATGTACTGGAATATCTTGTGAAGTCCTGTTCTGTCAAGGTAATGAGCAGATCAGTGGAGATTTTCCAACCTTGATTAAATAATGTATCTAAGAACAAGTACATTAGGAAAAAAAAAAAAAAGCAACAACAAAAACCCCTAAGATAAGAAGAAATGCCTCTTCTCTGGGCCCTTTCCACTTGGTAGCCAGCCAGCTTCTATGTTGGTCTGCACTTAGATTTGTAACTGATTTGCTTGACAGGGCCTCTGCCAAGCTTCTCAGTCATGGCCATGGTTCTTGTCATTCTCAGACACAATGCAAATGGCCTCCCTGGTAGAACAGGGTAGTATCTCTTTTCTTCAGGCCCACATTTTCAGAAGGTTGGATGCTTGTAATTTTTGAGCACTGTGATGTTGTCCTCAGTAACTCTGTTTTATATATACCCTTGCATAAATGATTGCTGACTTTAAGCTGTTCATCCAGGGACAGAATTACTGTCAAGTGCATGAAAATAGACTAATGAACGTAATGCTGACAAAATGTTCAGCACATCATAACACATTTTTTTTTAGAACAACCACAAGGTAAAATACTCATTCTTTGGCAAGGAAGATCTCAATTAGGAGGTGCTGAAGGAATTCACAAGGCTTTGGAAAGCTCTACGTATTCTTTCCTCTGGGGAAAACAGGAAACACGAATGTTATTTCCTTGAATGTTTACAGCTGAAACTGAAAGCTGGAAATCCAGCAGAGATGCAAGAATCTCAATACAGTTTTGTTGCAACAGTTGGGAATAATGATTCCAAAGTCATTCCACTTATTCTCAGGAGTCTGTTTTATAATTAATTTTGAGGGCTTTGCATTTTGTAATCTAATAGGAATTTTCAGGATTCTTTTGCATGATGATTTATAAAAATCAAGGCTATATCCTGAGCTTTTTAGGTCTCTACCATACTAACATGGATAAGATAAGCATGTACTCTCCAGTCTGGTCACTGCTAAGCCAAGGTCTAGCAGAACATACTACCTGACCTTGGACAAGGCAGCTCAGATCAGTTAAGATACAGAAGGTCATTAACAGGAACTCTCTGAGATAACTGCTAGAAACAAATGCTGTTGTGAAAGAGAACGTTTTGTTCAGCAATTTCCTTCTAGCTCTAGGCTTATCACAGTGTTAGCATTACTTCTGTTTTTATCTCTTTGTCTGGTGGTGTGTTGGCTGTAAGGACAGGTGCGGTATGGAGTGGTGGTACCTAAAGCAGCTGTGTAATCTTCCAGCCATCCCTACTGGTGATTAAATTTGGAAAGTAAAGTAGATAGCCGCTCAAGGAGTATCAAGTGAGTTGTACAGCACTTTGCTCATCCTTTGCTGCAGGCATTTTTGTGTATTAGAAGCTGCCATAGTATACTTGCCAACCTCCTCCTCTCCCCTTCATGTTTGGATGGATGCAGAAAGAACATTTTTTAATCAGAAGAGAGATTCTGACAGTTTGTGGAGGTTCAAAAGGTATTCTCTGCCTTGGCTCTAGGGAACAGTTGTCATACTCTGTGTTGGTGAATCAGTCAAAACCAGCACCAAGAACGCTTTGTTTCTGAGTTGTGATGGAAATGACTTAGCTGAGATAACTGGGGAAGAAAAGTCCTTTTGCTTGAATTTGCTGTCAGACTTTTTCATATCATTATTAGGATGTTTGTTTGTCCCTAGCTGCTTCCCTAAGCTTTTCCTGCTCTTAATTAGGTTTATTTCCTCTCTTTCCAGATGTATGTTCTGTCCACTACGCACTCCTCCTGCTTTCTTCTCTTAAGCCACGTTCAGTAAGCCATGTGGTTAGCAGTATGCGTCAGGCTTTCCCATCAAGCTGATGGAAATCTTGTCGTTGCATTGGAGATTGTGCTCTTAAGGTTGTGAAGTGCTGTGGTGCAGGGGTTTGAAAGCATATGTCTGCATAGTGGTATCTTTTCAGCACAGATGTGCTCAACAGGAAGCTGAGTGAATAAACTACTTCAGGCAGCTTCTGCAGTAGGTTTGAAGCTTGTCCCAAAGTGTATGCTATGAAAAGAGGTTATTTTTATCCATGCTAACTGGCTTAAAGATTAGATGGATTTCTCTCTTATTGGCAAAGCAGTTACTATAGAATTAACTAAAGTTTCTCTGCAATGACAACAAACCAATAAACTGAAGGTTTTTTTTTTTTTTGTTTTTGTTTTTTTTTTTTTTAAATCTGAGGATTTTATGAAATATATCTCTAGGGCAAAGTCAAAGAGTGGTGAATCACTATCTTCCCGGCCTTTTACCTAGCAGAAAGTAAAGCCAGGTGCCATTTCTGCCCAGATGATTTTCAATCTTTCAGACTGGTTTCCAAAGAGATCTTCCCTTCTGCTCTGCCAAAACCGCTCCTGGATGCAGGAACAGCCCATGACATTTCATTTCCAAATCACACCTCCAGGACAGCACACAGCTAAAATCAGTGAACTTGTTTTCTGTTTATTTGCTTTTCTACTCATACTGAAATGAATAATGTCCTGCACACAAGCTGCCTGGCAGGCTGCTGTCTGTGTGCCCTCACAGGATGTTGAGCCTAGTGCGTGGTGGGATGCAGGACTGGTGTTCTGTCATGTTGTATGATGGTACAGGCCTGCTGGCATGGCTATGATCAGAGATCTGTAGGGCCAGCCGTGAAGAAAACCTTGCCTGTTTAAGGGCTAGCATAGTGAGAAGGAAGATAGCTGTCATGCCTCCAGAGACCATTTTTGTGCAAGAGAAACAGCCTGATATTTTGCTAGTTAGGGTGGAAAGAGTTTTTGGTTTATGTCTCATATAAATAATAAAAACACAAATACCTCAGCACTAGCAAAGTGGTCGGGAACAAATTAAAGAGAAAACAAATAGCTGACCAGAGCACATTAAAAATTCAGACTGAAATCTGACTTCAGTCTGCAATAAAAAACTGCTTTCCCTCTGTGCTTTATGTGCTCAGCTGATTAAGCACACGTTCTGGCAAAGAGAGACCCGATGAGGATAACTGTGTTTGCAAACGGCTGGGGAGGAGATGGAGGTGCCAGGACTGCAGCGTGTTTGCTCTTTTTGGAGCCCAGGGGCCGCACAGTGCCTGCTGTCCAAGATGCTGGCAGGAGTGTGTGTTCCCTTGGCAGGAAAACAGCTTGCTCGATTCACCCCCCTATATCCCCCAGAAATGTACACAATGTCCTTCTTCCTCCTGTGCTGGAAATGAGCTGGAGGCAGCTTCCTTGCCCAGCCGTCCAGGCCTCGCACTTTCTACTGGCACTGGGCAGCTGCAGCCCCTTCCCCACATGGGCTCTCATGGCCAAGGCCCTGAGCACCTGCTTGTGCTCTGCCTGCAGGCTGCTGGAACCAAATACATTCAAGCAGCCCAAACTTTGCAACGCACCGGCCTGTGTCTTGGGCAGTGGCTGCTGCTGTCTGTTCCTTCTCAGTGCATCATCTCTTCATGTGTGCTGCCATGAAGGATTTCATTAGCAATGGGCAGCTCTGTGGGTGTTTGCAAACAGCAATTCATTTTTCTGCGGTGTGGATTTCTTGGTTGTTTTTTTGTTTAGTTTCTGTTTGTTTGTTTTTAAAATGTGCTCAGTCTTGAAATGTTTTTCCTGTCTGTGCATAGTTCACAAAGATCTGTCTTGTTCAGCACAGAGAAAAACACTGTGGTCACCTCCTGCCCCAGTCTGGCCCATCCAACACCTCTGATCCACCACTGCCAGAGATGGGAACTTCCGCTTTGGAGGAGGGCTGATGCCTGTCATGGGTTGGGGTCTCTGTTGATATGAGTTACGTTTAGCAGAAGACTTTTGAAATCCACGAGCAGAAAATGGGAGTTCCTAAGTACCTAGGAAAGATTAGAATGTTTATTGTACATATTTTAGATATTACTACATTTCTGACCTTTACTTGATGATTACTTCATGCGAACAAAGTCACAGACAGTGCTGCACAATGTGGCAGTAGTGGTTGTTCTGGACGTTTCCTGGCTGACCCAAGGGGCAGGGGGGCAAAGAGGGGGACACTGGAGCTGTCTGTTTGCATCAGAATGAAACATTCCAATATTAGAATCCTGTCATTTATACATATTTGCTTCTGCAAAATAACTTATCGGGGTTATTTCAGGGAAGGAGAAAGTTATTGTGCACAAAAAGAAGCAAGCAGTTTTCGCTGCCCTTGGACTGGTGCTTTGCATCAGCTGGATGATGCTGCAGGGTGCCCTGCTGGCTGCTGGTGCTCATGCAGTGAAAGCTGAGACCAAGCAGACTTGCAGGGTTTTGTCTGAAGATGTTTTTTCCAGATACCAGCGATTGAAATCTTTCCTGGCTTCCTTGGAACTCTGAGTGCTAAAATAAGTGTTGTAGATGGAAAAACTGGAGGAGAGCACACAGACAGACAGCAGACTGAGTGGAGCAAAGGCACTAATATTTGAATGTCACGATTGCTTCTGAGCTTATGGGATGAGCTTAATGAGGATATAGATGATGGTACATTAGGAAAAAGATTTAAAATTTGGTATATTTTATATTGAAGATGTACGTATCTTCATGAAAGAGGGCGTCACTTTCAAAGTTGGGGAAGCAACAGTCTGTGATTTGGAAGACTTCAGTTTTATAGCCTGTGACTATTTTAGAAACCTAGAACAGGTTTATTTAACCCTTCTGTGACTTTTCTGTGAAAAATAATGACCAACCACACGTTAGGAATGCTATCAGGCAGTAGTCATGCTGCTTACATGGTCTGAGGTGTGCATGCACATAGGTTAATGCCACTGGCAGAGAACAAAATATTGTTTATATCAAGATTTAGCAAAGAAATGTCCTGCATAAGGACAAGGTGTAGTTTAGGAGTGAGGGAAGGAAGTCTTAATTAACTCTTTGAGATGAGAAGAGCCTGCTATTGCTAGCTGTGGTCTTGAGTGTCTTCCAATAAAGATGCGTCCTTCTACTGGAATCAAAATACCTTGAAAACTGAGAGAGGCAGAAACCAGATGTAAATATATGGACCCTGCTGAGATTAACAAATAAAACACAGCTGACAGGATGTTTTTTTCTAGCCAGGCTCCCAGAGACAGACATGTTGCTGCCACTTGCAGTGCCACAGGTGGGAAGCAGGCCTGTTGAGCAGGCACAGATCATGGAGCAGCACTGTCAACCTGCACAGAGACAGCAAATTATTGCCTCTTGGCTTCTGTTCCTACCATGTCAGCTGTCAGTGAGAGGAGGATGTTGCTATCCCTTAGTGCTGATGGGTAATTAAACTTTAGAGAACAACTGAGACCTTCTGGGGGAAGGAGAGGTCCTGGTGCTGCTGAATGGATCAGGTGGGCAGGAGGCAAGTAGAAGGGTCAGTGAGCTTGCTGAGACCTGCGTGCGGGTTGTGCCATCTCTGTATTGCAAATATTATAGCTTGAGGCTGGACTTTCTGCATGCGAAAGCAATGTGCTAAGGCCTCCATGTGCTTGCTCTGCTCCCAGAAAAGAGGTGCTACTGACAGGAGCACTCCTCCTCTCTGCGATCCTGCATCCTGCGGCCCCGCTCAGGTGAGGCTGAAGCAGTCTGTGGCTGTGGGCAGTCTGTGGCTGTGGGCAGTCTGCTTGGGGACACGATCTCTCGCCACCTGCCCCTGGACCTCCTGTGCTCTTCACGCACAGCTGTCTCGTTGTCCACTTGTAGCCTGCTTTGGGAGCATGCAGCCCCAAGGGCCTGCTGGCTGCGTGGCTCCCAGGAGCACTGTGGGTGCCATTTGTCCCATCAGTGTGGCCATGCAGAGGGCTGCACTCTTGCAGTAGTGCTGATTTTGGGGCTGTTCGTGCTCCAGGCCCTGCACAGGCACCTCTGGTTATATTCCAGAATTTTGAAAAATTAATAAAAACATAAAATAACTGATCAGTGGTACCTCAAAACTTGCAAATGTCTCACAAGAGTCTTTTTTAGAAAAAATGTTCTAACTGAGGCTGAGGCTTGGGAATTCATGAACTGTGGAGTCACCTTCCACCCTGACATTCTTTAGCTTGTCCCACAGCATGTTTCCCTCCTGTGTGCAGGCACTCTGTCAGCGGTTTGCTGTAATTAACTTCCTTGTGCTGGGAATGCCTTGTTATGAGGCGGCTCGGTGCTGCCCTCCTTTCAGGAGTACAACTGACAGCAAGGAATTGTGCTTAATGGATACAAAGATGTGGAATTTGCAGGAAAGAATGAATTCTGTGTAAATAACCAAGTGGGTCTGAGGCATGTGTTCTGGGTAATGATTCATGCTGGAAGTTTAATTTGACACGAACAGGAAAAGAGAGAATTATCGATGGCTTGAAACTGATAGTTGCTGAATGCCCTCAGTTCCCGGTGGAAGTTGCTTGGACCTTAAAAATTAGGTTCCTGTTGCATGTTGCTGTTCCTGTCATTACTCAGCATTGTCCTGTGAGGCTTTATTGTATCTTTGTTTATAGGCCTGTTTTTTGTCTGGGATTGTAATTGAAACCATATTTATAAACAAGACATGCCTTGCATGCTGAGTACGAAGGCTGAGTGCTCTGTGTTGGCTGCAGTGACTCTTCAGTGCAACAGACGAGGCTGCTGCCACCACCTCTGGCTGTAGGGCACTGTGGGGCAGTGAATGCCATTTACTTGTGCATGCAGGACAGCTTGCTTGGGGAATCTGATGTTTGTCGTGTGATTTCTTGGGAAACAGTCAGATAACATGAAACCAGCAGGCTGTATCTAGAAAAATTAGAAAGTATAAGGGGTACTTTCCCCTTTGTTTAAAGAGAAACAGATTCAAGCTCTGAGCCCCAAGGGTCTGGATATGCTCTTCTTCATTCAGCTCTACTGTGTTCTCTGGGATGCTAAGAGGTTCATAATTTCAAGTTGCTAATGAGAACTGACAGATTGCAGCATTTCTCTTCATTGAAAGCCTCTTTTACAGCTTTGTGCAAAGCTCTATGAGGCTGATGGAAATGTTCCCGTTGACCCCAGTGGGCACTGAATCAGGTAATACATCATATCGGTCCTATTTACCTGTGGGGTACATAAATAACAGCTGTAGAAGTTGCTAAAACCATGCATTGCAGTTCTTGACTTTTGTAGAATCTATAAAAATCTTCTAAGTATCAGAGTGTGAAAATGGGAGCCCTGAAACAGTCCAAAGGCATTTTGTGACACTGAAAGAAAACGTTTTCTGTTGTAAGAAAGTTTACTCAAGGACCCTGTTGATTGCCATATTGTGAAAGAACAGGTATATTGGCAGTTGGATCACAATCTTTTTATAAACTTCAGTTCTTTAGTGTTCTGAAGCTGAAGTCATCTCTCTTGATATTAAAACATCCTCCTAGTACAGATAGCTAACTCTGTCAGTGCTGGAGAGTGAATCCTATTATGTGTTGGCAAAACATTTAACTATTCTTGACTAGCTCTCACGTTATGAGCGTTTTGCCAGGAAACTTAAAATTATTAAGAAGTTTTTGCTTCTCCAGCAGTGATGCAAAGCACCACAAAATGTATTAGCTTTACTTGAGTGTTTTAATGCATAGGTTTAATTATGTATATGCATACATTTCTGTATGCATATGCATTTATGTAAAAATATAATTCATTTAGAAATCTGGGACAAGTACCAGGAAAGCACTTTTGTCCAGATTGTTTATATGTAGCTGAAGATGAATGAAGAATCAGAAACTTTCTGAAATGCGTGCTATTTTTATCACAGTGCAGTACAAAATAGGATGTACTTCTTATTTTGTGGCCAAGGAAGGTAAAAAGGGACTGCTCTGGTGCTTTATTTCATTTTTTAAAGCGTGGTGCTTCATTGTGCTTTTTTTTTTTTTTTTCTTTCCTATTTTTCTAACTGTCTTTGAAATTATTTTGGACCTGTTTTGCAGAGTTCCATTTTCACAAGGTGCTTGTAATCAGCACCTTGTGAAATCCTTATTAGAATGATGTCACCAGCCATCATTAGAGATGTCTTTTGAACCTTGTGAGGTTACTTTAATGACTCTGGCAGATAAGAAGATGCAGAAAATAGAGGAAAAACAGCAACACTGTTCTTCCATCAGGTCCTGAACAACTTTTCTGCTTATTAGCTGTGAAATCCACAGCCTTTCACATGCTGTTGATCTTTTAAGATGTGTCTCACCAGTGCTAGAGATGCCCACTGACAACTTGCTCTCTTTAAAATAGTCTCTTTTCATGCTGTTTCTGTGCTAGAGTGGAAAGTTTCACTAAACTCATGATGAATTCATTTTCAGAAATAAGCATGTTTCTTTTCAAGTCTGTACTGGGGAATGTAGGAAGTTCCTATTTTCTTCAACACTTGAATTTTAGTCTTCTTGCATTGATAGATTGATTTGTTTGTCAGAAATTTGCACATTTAGAGCTCTGAGAATATGCCCAAATATTTACAGATGGCAGTAATGTTCTGATAAATAGCCATCTTCACTGCAATTAGTGGGGTATTCCAGAAAGATCTGGACCTACAAAAGGATTTGCTCCTTAGTTCCTAAGGGCAGCTTTCTAGGGCTTCTCACTTTACTTCCATGGGAATGAAATTGTGTTGTATTCTAACAGGAGCCCGGCTGCTGTAATCTGAATGAGTCCTGAGAACACAGTACCTCTTCCTGAAAGCTGTAATGGGCAGCAGCAAAACAGCCTTCCCAAAATCGTGTGGTTTAATTCATCAGGAGGATGAAAGTGATTGGGATGTGGGTCTGACTCGTTACTGAAATCTGCATACATTGCATAGCAAGTATTTTGTTGCGCATTAGATATAATTTCATAGACTTCCTAATGGGTCGTGAGTCACTCTGCTGCTTCTGCCTCTTTCCATGTTCTCTTGTTCCTTTTCCTTTGAGAAAGTCCATTTCAAGTTAGCCTAATCCTTTTGACCTCCAATATGCATGTATCCTAAGTTGAGATTGTCTCTTATCAGCACTTGGTTGTTCACTGAGAAGACTTCACTGTGCCCTACTCTCATCTATTTGTACACTAAACGTACCAGTAACTATGCAAACATGAAGTATTCATAAATGATTGCAGAGCAGCTACAATCCATCACAACAGGATCTTGAGGAGGCTGAGGCTTGTCTGCATGAACTGTGTTGTAGCTGAATTTCTTGACAATACTGCATTTATAGCAGGAATCACCCATTACTTCAGCATCATGAAATTATTTTGTAATATGGTGGCCAGTGTACACCCTGGGGAAAAAAGAAAACAAAACATTTATCTTGCTAGCAGGAAACACATCTCATCTGGGTGGACTGGTTTAGGCTCGTGTTACAGTTCAGTGCTCTCTGACCAAGTTCTTTTGGGTGACCTGTATATGGAGAGCTTTATGCTTACTGCCATTCTGACTTACTTGATGCTATCATCATTACATGGAATTTTGGTATGGCAGTGTCTTACCACAATATATGTAATTTGTATTTGTGTTGTGACTTTCAAGAGCCGAACTGTAGTAGAAATGGGATTGCCACTGCCTGTCCTTGTACCATAGCTCACCATCACAAAGCAGGCACCACAAGTCACCAGGAAGGAATGCGTGGGCTGAAAATAGCTCACATGTATTGCTCTCTTCAAAAGCCACTATTTGGTTCAGGTACTCCATACTGAGCTAAGAATTTCATAGCTGCCCCTAGACCCCATAGATCTAGATGATGTAGGAAGATATTTGCACCCCAGACAAATTAAGGGACGATGCTCCATCCATTCACCTGATGTTAATCACTTGTCTAGAGCAAAGCCACACTCCAGTCCCTTTCACTAAGATAACTTCACCTTTCTTTGCAGCAGATGTGGTCAGTCATTCCAGATGCTGCTCCCAAAGCTTCAGGAGCACAGCCTATGCCTGTCTCCTCAGAGGCATTACAGCTCTCATACAGTCATTGCCAAAAATGAGCTTATACTGTCCAAAAGCTTAGCTGGAAAAATCAGCCTCTCCCAAAAATCAATTCTAAAGCTAACCGTGTATCTCTCCTACATCCAGTATTTCCACTGAAACTAGTATCTTTGTGTGTGCACGGAATGAGTAATTGAGTTTCCATTCTTATCAGAGAGAAGCACTTTATAGAAATCAATAAGAATTCCTTCAGAAAAGTCAAAGTCAAGAGCGTTACAGTAATGTGTAATATCAGAGAGCAAAGTGGTGCTGTGGGATAGGAGCCAGGACTGATCTGTAAGTATTGCATGTGGCTGCTGATACCTGAGGAGTACAATGTGCCCAGGTGCTGCTGGCTGGTAAATTCCAGAAGCCAACGCACTGTGACTGCAGCATGCATGATGGTGCTGTGCTGCCTCATACATTTGCAGGACAAGTGCCAAGCTCTCCTGTGACTTCGATAGGAACGGGAATTTGTGGCACTGTGTTAGGTAGTGTGCCATGAGGATGAGGAGCTTTGGAATGCCAATGCAGAGAATCACAACTTGCCGAATTCTTCCAGAGATCAAAAAAGGTGTCCAGAAGAGTCCTTAAAATAAGGTTTGATGTGGGAATAAAAATTGCATCTAGTCATGGAACAAAGGGTGATCACACTCCTTTCCACATTCTACATAGTGTTGAATTGCTGGGAGTGATTTCAGATTTAAGATGTCTGTAGAAAAGTTTGTCAGAGATACTTGGCCATTTATCTCAGTAATTCTAGTCTTAACCAAGCAATCCAAAAGTATTCCTTACCCAAAAGGTATCAAAAATTATTTGCGTAGTTAAACTGAAATGATGGAAGATTAACTTATGACAAATAACTATGTTAAATGAGGGTCAGGTTGCTCTCTTAATCAAATAACTTTGCCAAATATTTACTAAAATAGGACAGACTCTTGTAAAAGTATAAATAGTTTGTTACTTATTTAAATAAAAGATCCTTACAAGCCTTATTTGGTATGATTCTTTGATAGTGTTTATGAAAGGGGTTTAATAGCAGGATTTCCATTGTGATTTTCACTAGCAAAAAAAACCTTAACTTTATTTTCTGGCTAAGCAGATTTTTTCCTATAAAATTTTGATAGAGAATATACTACTTAATAAATTACGAGATACATTATAAACACTCCATACGTGAACTTTACTACTAAATAAATATTTGATTAAGAAGGATGGGGCTGTTTCTAGGGTTTGACTAGATAATCCGATTCTGTGCAGCAACTTGCAATTGGCAAGTTCTGACTCCCTGATAAGGAAGTGCTTGAAAACCCAGGGAGGAGTGGGGGCCTTCTGGAAGAGAAGACTTGCATCCTTTTATCCAGATGTTTTTTCTGTGTGTGTAGAACAGAATATATCCAGAACAGAAAATATGTCATCAAAAAAGGCAGTGTTAGATAAAGCAATGTGAATATTGAGAGTAAATTGTCAAGGAAATGTGCTTATTTTCAACCTCTCTGGTCTGGCAGAAGTGGGAGTTCCTATATTCATGGCTTGCTTTGTCACCTTGTGTACAATATCACACATATGTTGAATCTGTTAAGAATGTTTTACCAGAAACATGTTCTGTATCTCAAATCTTGAGTTCTGGCAGAATTTGGGAATGGAATTGAAACAGCCAGCCTGGCCATAAGAAATATATCATTATTATTGCAGTCAACAAAGGTGCTAAAGTGTTGAGGACTTTTAAACAATGCTGAAGCAGTCCTGGACTTGTCTACCAGGTCAGTACTACCATTACTATTGTACCAGGAAAACTCAAATGCTAAAATACTGATTTCTTAAAAGCAACATGACAGTGACTTTATAAAACCAATTCCAGAGTGTCTTTTGTAAAGGCATGATTTCTCAACTCTCTTTAATAATATTAAAAGTGGTAAAAAGGAGTTAAAAAATAAAAGTATTTACTCTCTTTCTACATAAGCCCTTCTACATAAACACTTGTAAATTGTAAAGTACAGTTACAGCTTAGACACTACTTAGTATGGGGGAGAAATGCAGAAATGTTAGATCTCAGTGTAGTGGTTGTAAATGCTATATATCTAGCTTAATTAGAAATGGGATAGGGAAGTGGTAGACATTACTAATAATAGCAGGTAGTGTTCAGAAAGCATCCCTAATAAACGTGTTAGGCAGTAATTGTTTACAAGAAGGGTGATCTGAATCTTCTGTGTGGTAATCTGCCTATCATTTCTCAAAATCTAGGAATTGTAATGAAAGGTGAGATTTCCAATCAAAATTAACATTAAAAGTGTTGGTTTGTTACAGAGAGGTTAAAAATGTAGGCTCAGCAGTGTTTTCAGACAGTCTGTGTATGAAAAGCAGTTTGGCCTGAAAACTTGAAGGCTGAACTGTCTGGCTGAAGACTTGAAAATAGTATTGTGCGTGCGTAACTTTTGCTCCTAATTTTAGGATTCTGATTGTCTAATCTGCAATTATGATGGTGAGCATTTATACGGGTCACTTCTGCTCTAGTAGGAATGCTTATGGGAATAAGAATATACCAACACTATTTACTTCTCCTGTCTAGTTTTATTTATATATATAATTTTTTTTAAAACTTCAGTAGGAAGTAGGTACATATTGTACTGAGACATTGATTGCAAATACACACCCATTCATTTCACTCTTGGTGAAAAAATGTCCTACTTTGAAAGGATTTGGGCACAGGACCCTATAGTGAGCACTGAAACTAGAAGTGATTCGGGCCAAGAAAGTATCTAGGTTTGTGTTCTCCAGGCAAGGTTGGAAAACCAACCTGTCAGCTGCTAGCCACCAGAAGCTAGAGCTGTGAGCTAAGTTTTGTTTTATTATACTCTGTTCCTAATGTTCTGCCTGTCTGCACATGACAGGATATAGAACTGTGTTCAGCTGAAGTCCAGAAATATAATTAGTGCAACCAGAAGAGCATGCTGAGTTCCTCAAAATTCTTGCAGTCACCCATTAGGAAAATGAGCCTAGCTAAGAGTTACACTGCCACCTAACTAAGCGTAATTTCACATAATATTGTTCTAAAAGTCTGGAATAACTCCAGCTATGAGATCAGATTACCCGAGTCCAAACGGTACCTAAGTAAGTAATGCAATGAAGAGATTAACTACAGATGAAGCAACTTAAAACATGTCAAACAACTGAAATAAGACCTGTACAAATGGAAACAAACGTAAGGGGTACAAAAACATAGCAACAATCACTGTTGAGGGCTGCAGTAAGCTTCTATTAACTGGAAATCTAACTAAGTAATGTAAGCGGTTGGAGGAGAAAAAATAAAGGCACTTTCAGAATTTTCTGTTGTAAACCATGCCTTTTATGGAGGAGCACAGCAGAAAGTAGAGCAGTTCAAAAGAACAACAGACAAAGATGGAATAGATAACTCGGTGAATGAAACGCATTCCATGTTTAAAATGAGACTCTGCCTGGACTCTTCTTTGAGAGAAAATTCAAACCATTAGAAGTTTGTGCTTAACATAGAAAATAGTGCCAATGCAAGCAGTTTGCACAGCAGAGAAGTTGTCTGAAGTTTGCAGAACAATGAATAATGGTTAAATGGCAGCCTCTAACCAGTGACGCTGTTTACGTGAAAGGCAACTCCAGAGCTAAGGCAGCATGAAATACAATGGAATAATGAATCTCTTTTTAGTAGGAGAAAGAGGAGACAAGCAATAGCAGCAAACTACAAGTATTTGAAAAATTAGGAGGAAAAAAAAAATGAAAACAGACAACAGGAAAGAAAGTGAACAGCCAAATTGTGCAACTCTGCTAATGTGCGTCAAGGGCTTGGGAGTATGCCAGCAGCATGGCTCTACTTTAGCAGATTTTAAGGCATGAACGTGCTTTATACCTGTCAGTATTTCAGAGTTTGTATTATGCATGTAGGAACCTAGCTGGACACAGGATGTCACACCAAAGCTTCTGGCTTTCTGCTCAGTTTTCATGCGCTCTTGGGTGGATCCCTGCTGACTTGTACTACAGTTGCATACGTGTTCCAGGTGGTCCCTCATGGGATGCAAATTTAGATGTCTCTTAAGACTTCTAGCAGATATGGTAGAAATGGTCAAAAGTGATTTTGCGTGTGGGGATAAACTAGTGACAGATGTATGGACAGCCTAAACACCAGAGCCTCCTCCCTGTAGGAGACTAGAATAGAAAGCAAGGCCTCCTAACTAACACAGGGAGAAATGTATCATTGTTTAACTGAAGGGTGTGTTGAGTGAAAGAACATGTTGGATGGGGGAATGAACGGCTGGGATTCATTTGATTGTAACACTCAAAATGCCAGACTGTAGTGTCAGGAATTCTGCAAAGCCGAGAAATTCTCAAGAGAATGTTCTTATCTGCTGACTTGAATGAAATAGTGAGAAGGATAGATCAACCAAATGACTTTAATCTGGTTTACTTTAACAAATGCTATTCAGTGAGGCCAATTCCGGAATATTCTCTATGAATAAACTACTTGGGTAATATAGATTCCTGTCTTCTATTAGTGCTCTGCATCCTGAGTTCCACAGGACAGAAATGCATATATTTCATAGGCATGTATTTTGACAAAAAATTACTGAAACCCACCAAAGCAGCATAGGAAAACTCTGCATTGCCTATTTGTGATGGAAGCTATGCAAACTTCTTTTAAAAAGTTGATATAAATCAACAAGTGCCAAGATGGAAAAGACTGATACGAAAACAATTAGAGCAACTCCAGGTATGTCAGCATCCTACAGTGGCAGAGATGCTCCATATGTATTTACTTTAAAGAAGAATTCCTTACTCTGTAGTCTGATTAAAACTGCTTTGCTGTCTTTTTGAAGGCAAGGATGGCTGAGAAAGTGAGCTGCTGTCAAACTACCTCAACTATATTGTTATGTTCTCCAAAAGCTGAACATTTTCTCCAAAGTCTCTGGTTTTATTTTCAGGATCAACACTGAGAGTTGTCATATCCAGTCTATATTTTAAAAATGATAAACAGGGCTCTAGATGTATGTTCTCTAGAACTTTGATTGTATCTGGATGTGCCCTTTTCACTGACTGTGCATTTCCCATTGTTTTGTATTAAATGAACAGCCAGATTCTTCTGGTTTTCTAGCAAATTGGAAAGAAAATCTGGCTCTCCCATACTCCATGGGTGTCGAACTTTTTGGCTTTCTGGGGCCTCATTGAGCAAAGAGGAATTGTATTGGGCTGCATATGAAATATATAATATAGTAAGTGTATATAAGTTACAAAAAATTTTAATGTATTTTTTAATTAAAACATTAAAAAGAGCAATGTAAATATAAAACTAGTGAGCTATTTGCCCTTCTTTTTGTGAAACTAATGCATCAGCATCTAGTTTTATGGAAGTGGTTGCAATTCTAAATAAGTTCTCACAGGGCTCATCAGAGATTTTCCATCTAATTTTACTCTTCTTGAGCTTCATCTTTGAACATAGTTACTGTCAAATGTATTGACTTCCAAAAAGTGAAAGAGGCATGATTAATGCCATGAGTAAGACATGATATGCTTTGCAGTGAGGGATCTTTTTCTGTGATAAGAGAGGTTTTATAAAAGTTTAGTGAACAGGCATGATCAAATTTTTAATCTGAATGTGTGATTGCAACTCTGTGCATTCCATTTGATAATTGTCAGGTAATATATTTATGTCAACTGAAAATGAAGTTGCGAATATAGAAAAAAATTGATGGTTTTTCTCAGACATCTTGAAACCTATTCTCAAACTCCTTTATCAAAATGGAAATATAAGCCTTGCATTTTTCACTGCTCACCGTGGAATTTTACTTAGCCAACATAACAAAATGCATAAAATTATTTACCATAACTTTACCTTGCCACAAGTTTCATTCCAAATGTTGTGTTCATAGTTGCTAAAAATGTACAATCTTTGGGTCTGCTTTACTAGCTATCTAGGGCTGCGTGCAGCCTGCAGGCCACGGATTGAACACCTCTGGTGCAGTCCCTTCAGTCCATTTCTGCTCTCCTTGTAGTTCTCCATCACTTTGGCATGGTCTTCCAATTGTTGGTGCAGCTGGATGCTGATCTGCCTCACTGTAGACGTAGACCAGAGTTTCTCAAACAGTGTGGCATTAAGGAGAATGCTTTGTTCCAGTGGTTCGCTTTGTAGCTGGGCATTGCATCTCACACGTTTGAAGTCTGTAGATGGTAAACATACTGAAATTATAGTTGTTCATACTATATATTATTTTTTTGAAGTGACTGTACAGCTGATTTGAGGAAACTCACTAAAAGCCGTGTGCTGTACTCCAGCCGTAAAAGTCTAAGACATTTCTCCCAAGGACAAAGAGATTATCATTCATTTCCTACTTTATTTAACATTTAACTTGAAACTGAACTGCAGTCAGGGGAACACAAATAGCTCACTCAACTCTCTTCTGTGAGGAGTCTTAGGGCAAAGAAATTAGCAGATTAGTCACGCCAGCTTGCCAGGAGACTGTTGGCTTGGATATAATGTACCAGTTCCAAAGGGGAACTTCTGAATTATGAAACTGTATGTGGTTATAGGGATATATTAATAGCAGCAACAGCAGAAAGCACAAATGGGTCAGTTTTGGAGTTGTGCTGCCCCACAAAGCCAGGAACTGATAGCTGAAAGACTGCGTTGTTGTTTGTACTTCTGATTGAAAATGTCCTGTCAGGCAATGCTTCGTGATGGCTGGATGGCTAAGTGTGCTGAGATGTACAAATCCTGAACATCTTATTCAAAGAGAGATCTTTATTTGGAAAGTCTTTGCTGTTTATTGAATCATAGAGTTACCAAGGTTGGAAAAGACCTCCAAGTCCATCCAATACAACAACCCCCTGCCACCAGTATTTCCCTATTGAACCATGTAAAATCTATGACTCTTCTTTATTGTCTAAGAGGATAAAGAAATGGCTTGCAAACACAGGACTGTATCTAGTTTGAACTTGGCATGGACTGAAGGTTCAGTGAGCTAAGTAAGCTTGGAGATGAGTGCACCGTGGGGTTTGGACAGCAGTCCTGGCTGTGTATGCTTCCGAGGTCTCTCTAGTTGCATGTGGCACCACTGGAGAGATGGGGCTGCTGTGAGAAAGGTGCATTTATTATGCATATAGGTGGGGTGAAGTAGCATTGTCACTGCAGGCAATGGAGAAATTGAGACCTGTTCCCATGATGGCTGCTAGATTATAGAAGTGGGCAAAATGGGTTCTCTGTTGCATGCTGCCTTCTTAGTTGGTGTAGATCAAAACTGTTTTACTTCAAGAGAGTGTAGGAAGTGGTTAATCTGTGGATCTTCTGCTTTAGTAAGAATGTTTTTACATGTTTCTTCTTGGATTATTATTTTTCTTAAGCATAGTCAAATACACTAACTTTTACAAAACTAACTTTAAATGGTTATTAAATTTAAACTAGGAAGAAGAGTTGACTGTGGTTGCCTTGATTTCCAGTGAAGTAAATATACTCAAAAGCTTGCAAGCTCAGATCCTAGTCTTTAATATCTAAATTATTATTATTTATTTTAGATTAATAAACAACAGAGTATTGAAATAAGTTTTTTTTCTTTTTTTTCTTTTCTTTACACATAACACCCATAATTCACTCTGTGGTTCAGACAATCAGGCCAATAATCATCAGGATCAAAAGAAAGTACTTCCCTCTGTATCCACACAGTCTGCAAGTCACTAGATGCTTCTGATTCAGTCTGTAGATGGAGGAGAGGGAGGGTGTTTTATTTTTCCTTTTTTATTTGGTATGGTAAAGAACCAAGCCCAGAAAATGTATTTGACTCCAACTCCGGAATGAAAGGTTAAAATCTACTTTGATTTTCTATGTAAGGCAGTAGTTATAAATTCCTTTAGAATTTCAATGTTTTGAATGCTGATGATTAGAAAAAATAACAAAATAAAAGTATGTACCGGGACCTTTTAAATTCATTAAGTAAAATTTCAGAGTGCATATGACTTTGGACTCAAAAGATACTTTCTAACATTGAAATGTCAAAACTGAGCGTGTCTGAGTTGGTACTGTCTTGGGAAAGAACTTGTTTGTGGTTGTTGCTTTTTGACCAGGAAATTTTTCAAAAACAGATCTTCCCTATGAGAAAGTTTGTACTTTTTTTGTACTTTTGACAAAAAAGTCAGGCTTTTTTGAAAATGAAGATTTCTGCAGAAACATTTTCAAAACATTACTTTTCACAGGTTTTAGACTGAAGACCTGAGTGATCCAATATTATCAAATACTTGTGTGACAGAATGCATACTCAAATAAATGCTATCAAATGAAATTAATGTAACTGAAGTAGCCCCCCAAAAGTAAAAATAACACCCCTTGATTAAGCAGTATATAATCAATGCTGAGGAAGAGGCTTTTGAGTTCTTCAGGCAGCTATTTGCTGAGAGTACTAGTATGGTACAAGCAGATTTGGGTTTAAAGCCAGACACAGAACAGCTGTGTTGCTGGAAATTTGGGAGATCTCATTCTAAACATTTTAAGCCAGAAGAAATGTTTAAAACAATCTGCTATGCTTCAAAATGGTCTCCTATGAGTAATCCCATTATCTTCAGGAGAATTAGGACTATTTAACTGTTGCTAGATCTTGTCCATAACTAGTGTGTATTTAGATTCCTAATTGAGTAAAAAATAAAGAAAATCCATGTGGTGGCTTCTATCCTGGGAGCAGGCAGCAGCAGAGGGGCAGATGTGAGCTGCAGGGGAGCATGACACCTTTTGCTTCTAGGAAATGGGCAGCTCCTTTAAGAATTGAAGGAATGTAAAGCTGCTAACTGCTAATCATCTGCTCAGTGTCAGCGCTGAGCAGAGCTGCTGTGTGCCAGCAACCTGCTGGGTTCCAAGGAGAGACAAAACCCTGGGACCAGGAGGAGGTGATGGCACCTCAATCCTGCTGCGCAGTTTTCCATCATGGAGATCTGTTTGGGCTCCAGCTCGAAGGGAAAGCAACCAGAGGTGAAAAATTCTGGCTTGGTTCTCTTTCAGAGAAAAACCATCACAAAGTCAGAATGATAAAAATTATTCAATGCAAAAAAGACTCATTTAAAAAAAAAAAGATGTATCAAAAGAAGTTAGCAAATAATGTAATGAAAGGAGCGAGGCAATTCTACTACGGTCAGGTTATGCTTAGATAAAGCCAAGACCATGCAGAAAACTGTAAAAGTTCGTATCTTGAATGAAATATATCGCTGCAGTGACTGTGCAAGTTAGGGCTGCTCCTGCTCTTTAGCTCTCCTGTTGCTGATGAAAATGGTGCCTTTATTTAAGGAAATGTCCAAAAGGGACACAAGTGATGTGACAGGCGTGTAGCTCTGCTTCACTCTGATCCATGCCAGATTTTGGTCCCTTCTGGGCCATGTTGTGTCAGTCATACTTTGGCTGTTCTGCTGCAGCCAAGGGACTCACAAATGAACTGACCACAATGACCACTTGCTTGTATTCATGGCATGGCATGCTGACCTACTTTAAAATACTTGATCCTAGCAGTGTCGCCCTGCAGACCCAGCAGTAGGCTTGCTTCGATGCCTGCTTTATTTTCCTTTCCCAACTGAACTCTTTAATGGGGTATTTGCTGTACAAACTCCAAAGCTCAGTGAGCTGCTCCGCATTCCAGTTTCACAGGAAGCACAATCCGAGCTTGCCAAGTACACCGCTCGGCATCCCAAATTCCTGTGCCGGGCAGCAGGAGGTTATGTAACGGGAGCACACCGGGCCCGTGGCTGTCAGAGGGAAAAAAAGACATGAGTGAGTGTGATGTGGCAGGAAGCAGCTTGTGGGGCACAGGCAAGTGGAGTCTGAAAGGTGGCAGCAATGTGTGTTCAATACAAAGTTAAAACAACAAAATACTCGCTTGGACAGCAAAGCTGAGGTCCCTCAGGCTGCTTTTAGAAGGTATAAATGGAGCAAACCTCAAAAATTTCACAGTGAATTTATTTGACAGCTTAAATTAACCTAGCAGCTGGATAAGGAACTGTTCTAAGAGTGACAGAAATTTTGTGGCAGCTGTCTTTCTTTTTGAAGGCACAGTGATAAAAGCAATGGGGTTACAGTAGTTTTAAAGTCTACTGAGGACATGGGGCACCGGGGGATGAAAGTGTTGGATCCAGACCCAAGCGCCACCCAGGTCCCTGCCACAGCCCAGGCCTGCGGTTTGGCTCAGGCTCCGTTCCTGCAAGGAGCAGGGCAGCTGGCAGGCAGCGGTGTTGTGCACTGCAGCTAGCTGCTGAAGCTGGTGGCAGTCACCTCATCTGAGTGGACAACACTGCTTGTGCTCCTAGGGGCAACAGTGCTTGTTGAGGTCTGGCTGTGCTTGCGCTCAAGCTAAGCTGCTTACCAGCATGTTTCCAAACCTGTCTGTCAGAGTGTCCTTTTTGCCATGTGCAGGGGCACTGATTGCTTCATGGGATGAGATCAGGCTTTTGTATAAACAGATTTCCTGCTGCAAGGACCAGAACAGGAGTAATATTCAATTCCTTCTGTGTTACGTTACAAGGCTTTGGGCCTCCTGCTGCAAGTGTGAACCTTGGTGCTGGCTGCTGAGAAGTACTTCATGGTCTGTAGTGATAGCTGGAGCTCCTGTGGGCTCAGTAGCTGTATATGTATATGCAGATATGGCCCAAACTCCCAAATCCCATGCTCACCTGCCAGGGCTGTGCTGCTGCACCACACAGGCTGCTCATACCTGTGCAAGGCTTCCTCTGGTGAGGAAGAGACCCATTTCCATCTGGGTTTGAAAGGAATAGTAGCAAAACATGGCTCCCACAGATATGAAGTATTGCAGCGTGGCCCTTCCTAAGGATTAGTTGAAAACAGCAGCAAGAAGGAGCAGCCAGCCTGTTTTGTAACATGCAAAAAGATGGGGGAAAGTGGACTGTAATTAATTTACCAGGATTCTACAGCTCCCATTTCACTAAGTAATAGCTGAATGGAAATCCAGATTGTCTGAGCAGATGAAGAAATAAGCAGATCCTGTGCATTTCATAGAAGAATGAATTTTATGTTTCTGTGGTTCTGTTGTTCCTCGATTTACTTAGAGACTGTCATTATCAGAATACTACGTTCCTTAAAGGTGAATTAAACCTGTTTGTGTTTTGAGATAGCATACTTGTATCGTCATCAACACCGTAAGCAAGCTGCTTCGTAAACTTTTTGTGTCACAGTTTTATAACAACAAGAAGGCTAAAGTTCATGCACATGGAATCACAAAGGTCTTGAGGCACAGCCCACAGATGTCAGGTGAGCTCTCTGCTCCCTGAGGCTGCTAACCAGACTGGGAGAGAGCTGGTACTTCCATTGCTGCCTATCTGAGAGATCACTTATGCAGTGTGGCTCTCCAGGGAGGAGAAGTATCTAACTTCTAGCACTGTTTGTTACTATGAGACCTAATGGAAAAGTCAGTTTGGAAAAGACATTATACAGACTGTGTGCTATTAGATCTGCCTCCGGCATTTTCATAGGGAATCTGAATCCTTCTGCTAGAGATCTCCTTTTTATTCCCTTGCATTTGCTGCAAGTTCTCATTATACAAAAGCCGTAGAATTTTTGTAAGCTTTCAAGCTGCACATTGGACCTTCACTCTGGCAAGAACAAGGTGGGCCTCGGCTGTGAGTGGCACCTCATGGGGTCAGACCAGCAGGCCTGGGCACAGCCCTGTCCCCTGGCATCATGGCCTCCTCACCCAGCTTGTCCTACCGCCTGACCTGCAGGGCTGGGAGGGTTAGTCCCTGGCCAAACCTTTTGTTTAGCTTTGTAATTTTATGAGAAATGTTTGCTTTTATTTTGCTGTTTGTTTGTTTTGTTCTCTGTAATCACTGTTGCATGGAGTTCCACAGGATACTTTTTTGGTGTTAGGAAGGGAAAGGCAAGAGAGTATTTCCTAAAGGAGATAGAATTAAAGTTCGTGCTCTGTGAACTACGCAGATTGCTTATACTTATGAGTGTGCATGCATCTGTGATGGATGATCTCAGTTTTTGGGGACCAGTGTGTTTCAGCAAACTCAGCCAGTTTGGGAAGGAAACTTCCAGGAAAGGAAGGCACTGCAGCTTTGACGCACAAAAGGAGCAAACTCATGTAACCTTTTAAGAGAAATGCTTAGGCTTTCTTCCCTAGGTTCTATGCTTGAGATAATAGGAAGGAATAAAAAATACTTATATGCGGCTAGGCTTGTACATGTTATGAACCTCTTACTTCTTCCTCCCAAAGGATTTGTGTATCTGCAACTTTTCAAAAAAGAAAACTGTAAGAAAGAGGTCTTTACAGCGTAACTTGAATAGCAAGTTGGTTACTGTGCATGTGAGGCACCAGCTAAGGGTCTCATACGTTTTATCTACACAACCACTTTTTGCATGGATATGCTCATTTCTTCACTGCATGTTTGTGTACCTATGACATAGACATTTTTTATTTGCATGAAAACAAAGCAAAATCAGCAGATCTTTCCACCTCTTTCACAGCCACCCTTGTCTCCTATATGTGTTCTTGCCAACTGTAAAAAATGGACAGTTTTTTACAGACAATGCATGACACATACTCTATATATGTCCTAATTCTGGCAAAGTTGCCTACCCAGGCCTCAGTCTGAACTGTATTTCTGTATGAAATGTGTGTGTGCTGAGCAGGCTGCTGAGACGACTGTTGGAAACTTATCTTTAAAACTTTATTGCAAGCCAGAATATTCTAAAACTTGGCATGCTGCTTTCAGAGAGGGTGCAGTTCATTTAGTTAAATCTGGGTCTGTCTCCTGCTCTCATTCAGGTTCCCTAGGGTAGAGAGAAGTACCTAATTGCAAGGCTGTTTGCCAAGACTTGGCAATGGGAGCTTCCCCGTGATGCAGTTTGTCTCTAAAGCAGATAAAGTCCGTTTGGAATAGTCTGCTGCTTTAGGGTAGCAAAGGGCAAAGAGTTTTCAAGAACAGTTTAGAATTTAAATTCAAGCATTTATAACACATGTATTCATTTCTAAACACTATCAATAAGGTGCCTTCTTAGCATGTCAGTAGTTGAGAAGTATTTTGTAACTATCTTCATTCTACTTTCACTTCCCCTTGTGCTTTCTTTCTTGCTCACAGTTGGTTTAATGCGAAGTTTTGGTTTTATTGAGTCAATAATCATGTTATGAAAACATTTTGTGCTTAGGCAGCACACAAATACATGTAGATATTTCATACCAAGAAATGCAAATGCTTTATTCAAGCCTAATAAGCTGCTGGAGATTGAAAAGTACTTCTATGGCTTTCCATATGTTAAGAAGTCTGTCATGCGAGGCAGAGGGTGCGTACCAAGGAGCGTGTATCAGCAGGGCAGAGGTACCAGCAGCGTTAGGGGACAGCGCTGCTGCTGGCTGCTCTTGCAAATCTGCAGTACTGCAGAGTCAGCACAGGCCCTACTCAGTCAAAAACCTAAACATCTGTTTAACTTAAGGCATGTGCTTACACTTCTTTGGCATGGGCTTCTAACGGAGGGGGATGTTTTTGTTTTTCTGAGTGTTTTACTTCACGAGGTTATGCTTAGGAAGCACTTTTCAACCAAGATAGAGATTCTTTTCCCTAGCCTGCCTTCCCATAAAGGGGTAAGATGTAGATATGCAGTCCCAAAACTTGTGCTCTGTTTCTGTCCTTCCATACACTTTTTCAGAGGAGGGAACCTTGGGTGTCCCAGCCTCAAAGAGACCTTCAGCTTGTTCATGTGGGTTCCTGGTCTGGGCAGCCAGGGCTGGGGCCTCAGGACTGTTAGGTGCATGTCAGCCCCTCATAGGGAAATAGCAGACAGCATCACTGCTGTTAGTTCACTTTCAAATGATTTAGTGCATTCAGTAATGCATGGGTGCATAAGCTGATCAGTATTTCTTCAATTACCTGGGGGATTCTGTCTATGAAAACCTGCAGTGGACTTGTTCCTTCCTCGTACTCTAAGCTATGGAAGCAAATAACTCTTCCTCTTGTACTGAAATCAATTTCATTTAGTTGCTGCTTTCGTCTACTTTCTGCTTGTTGCCTACTTAGATTCTTCCCGTACTCATACTGATCGTTAGCTGGAATAGTTCATGTATGCGTATTTTATATATTATTCTGTAACAAATATCTGACTTAAAAACTCACTTGACCTAGCTCTGGTGATACTGGGGGCAAAGTGAAACTTTCAGTTCTCTTTGAGAATGAGACGCACCTGAAAATTTGTGGAGGAAATCACATTCTTGCCCTGACACTCATAGGAAATCTGAGAGCTACTGGCAAACCACCACTGGTCTGTTAGAGTCTTTCTATTGAGCTCTGTTACCTCCAGCAATGAGAATTGTTGCAATGCTTCAGACAAGAAAAGTGAAGAATCAAGGAGCTTTGCTTGGAGACCTACACTAATTCTCTGATAACCACAGCAAGTTTGGGAAGAGTTGTTGAAGATCTTGAGTTGTTAAAGATTTTACTTAAAGATCCTGTGTTTCGGTTTGGGGTATTTAATTGCATATTAAATTCGATAAATGCATTTTCAGGGAGGAGCATGTAGAAGTCAAAGGAGAGGGGAAGGAAAAAGCAACCATTCTTATTGCTGTTATAAAGACTTCCACATGAACAACTAGAAATAAGTCCTGGATCACACTGTCTTCTTTGTCATTTATCAGCAGGATTTACCTTCTGTTGGCTACGTGGTGTGGTTCAAGGCAGCAGTCACCCTAGTGTGGGAGCACAGGGCAGCAGGAAGATCTCACTCCCTCAGAGCTGGGGATGTTACTGGCTGCTGAGGTTTATTTGATGGGAATTTGAATTTATTGCAGTATCTGGTAGCATCCATCTTTCACTTCTTCGGCTGTTTTGATAAGGAAAAAATCCTGTGCTGCTGCAGCCAGCTCTGCTGCTCCTGATAAATAAGCTGCATATCTTTAAGAGCTATTTATTACTCTCTGTTTGTCAGTTTTGTAAACTGGAAATGATTAGTGGGATGAGAAGGGGGGGGCTGCTGCTCCGCACAGGCTACTCCCTGGGCCAGGGGGATGGAGTGGGATGTAGCGGGGGTCCCAGCATTTCCCTGCACTCCCCCCCCAGCAGCCCTGCATGGCCACAGGCAGAGCCAGGCTGGAAGCACCCCCCTGTGATTCGTATGTGGTATAACTACTTCTTTTGAATAATTAATACATTATAGAATCAAGCATTACCATTTCACAAACCACATTTATGGACAGTCAATATTTGAAGAGTACTTGTTTTGGTAGAGTGTTTGTTGTTTTTTTTTTTTTTACCCTATGTTTTATAGGCAGGCCACAGGCAGAGTGCAGCATCTCAAGAGCCAGAACAGAATCCTAGAGGCAATACGATCACAGAAGGTATGTGGTGCAGGAGCAGTTAGCTTAAGAGGGAAGTGATGTCCTTCCTACCAAATTCATTAGGATCTACATTGCCTAGAAGCAGTAAGTGTGTCACGGAGTTGACCAGATCAATCTATGTCCGTGACAGGGGCGACAAGCCTCTGCCCTCCCAGTGCTTAAATGTTCCACCACCCAGTGCTTTTAGCATCATTTTTAACAATCCATTGTATCGTTCAATTTTACCAGAGGCTGGTGCATGATAGGGAATATGGTAAATCCACTCAGTGCCATGATCTTTGGCCCAAGTATTTACAAGAGAATTTTTGAAATGAGTCCCATTATCTGACTCAATCCTTTCTGGGGTGCCATGTCGCCACAGGACTTGTTTCTCGAGACCCAGTATGGTGTTTCGGGCGGTAGCATGGGGTACTGCATATGTTTCAGGCCACCCAGTGGTTGCCTCCACCATGGTGAGCACATAATGCTTACCATTGCGAGATCGTGGCAAGGTGATATAATCAACCTGCCATGCCTCCCCATATTTGTACTTTTGCCATCGCCCTTCCTCCCAGAGAGGTTTCATCCTCTTGGCTTGTTTGATGATGGCACATGTTTCACAGTTATGAATAACCTGTGCAATGGCATCCATAGTTAAGTCCACCCCTCGGTCTCTAGCCCATTTGTATGTTGCATCTCTCCCTTGATGACCTGAGGTCTCATGGGCCCACCGAGCCAGAAATAATTCACCCTTGTTCTGCCAGTCCAGGTCTATTTGAGCCACCTCAATTTTTGCAGCTCGATCTACCTGATGGTTATTTTGCTGTTCTTCAGTAGCCCGACTCTTGGGCACATGAGCATCTACGTGGCGCACCTTTACAACTATAGTCTTTGTTCGGGCAGCAATGTCTTTCCACAGTTCAGCAGCCCAAATAGGTTTACCCCTTCTTTGCCAGTTATTTTGCTCCCACTGCTGTATGGGGGTGCTGTAACCACCCCCATAAGGCATTTGCTACCATCCATGAGTCAGTGTAAAGATAGAGCATTGGCCACCTCTCCCGCTCAGCGACATCTAAGGCCAGTTGGACAGCCTTTACCTCTGCAAATTGGCTTGATTCTCCGTTCCCT
The DNA here is from genome assembly GCF_019238085.1 of Lagopus leucura. Taxonomy (NCBI): domain Eukaryota; kingdom Metazoa; phylum Chordata; class Aves; order Galliformes; family Phasianidae; genus Lagopus; species Lagopus leucura. The sequence continues at coordinate 13,794,857 of NW_024962266.1, forward strand.
TCGGTGGCCTCTGCAACTTGTCGTGTGGGGCTCCACACAGCAGATTTCCATCTGCGATGCTTTCCCACAGTACGACACGATCCATCTGTGAACAGGGCATATTTCTTTTCATTCTCTGGTAGTTCATTGTATGGTGGGGCTTCTTTAGCACGTGATACTTCTTCTCCTGGTGGTGTTCCAAACTTTTTACCTTCAGGCCAGTCCATGATGACCTCTAGGATTCCTGGATGGCTGAGGTTCCCCATCCGCGCTCGCTGTGTAATCAACGCAATCCACTTACTCCAAGTGGCATCAGTAGCATGATGGGTGGAGGGAACCTTTCCTTTAAACATCCAGTTCAGCACTGGCAGTCGAGGTGCCAGAAGGAGCTGTGTTTCAGTACCGACTACTTCAGAAGCAGCCCGAACCCCCTCATATGCAGCTAAGATCTTCTTTTCAGTTGGAGTGTAGCCTTCTTCAGACCCCCTGTAGACTCGACTCCAGAATCCCAGGGGTCGGCCTCGGGTCTCTCCTGAGGCTCTTTGCCACAAACTCCAAGTGGGACCGTTCTCTCCAGCAGCAGTGTAGAGGATGTTCTTTATACCCTGTCCAGTCCGTACTGGCCCTAGGGCCACGGCACGGGCTATCTCCTGTTTAATCTGTTCAAAAGCCTGCTGCTGCTCAGGGCCCCATGTAAACTCATTTCTCATTCGCGTCACATAATAAAGGGGGCTTACAATGAGGCTGTAGTTTGGAACATGCATTCTCCAAAAGCCCACTGCACCCAGAAAAGATTGTGTCTCTCTTTTGCTAGTGGGTGGAGACATAGCAGTGATTTTGTCGATCACATCTGTCGGGATGTGACGACGGCCATCTTGCCACTTTATACCTAGGAACTGAATTTCCTGGGCAGGTCCTTTCACTTTGCTTCACTTAATAGCAAAACCAGCACTCAGAAGAATTTGGATCATTCGCTCTCCTTTTGTAAAAACTTCTTCTGCTGTATCGCCCCACACAATGATGTCATCAATGTACTGCAGGTGCTCAAAGTTTACAAATATCCCAGAACGCTGGCAGTACGCCTAATCTTTCAAGGTCAGGTTTTCCAGCACAGAAACCTGAACTACTGATAATGCTCCCTAACGAAGCTCTCTAAGAGCAGAGAGAAAAAGAGATTTGTTCTAAAAGCTAAAAAGCAGTCTTGCCCCACGTTGGGCGCCAAAATCTGTCACGGAGTTGACCAGATCAATCTATGTCCGTGACAGGGGCGACAGGCCTCTGCCCTCCCCCCCCACCCCAGTCCCACAAAAAATGGGAAGGAAGGAAGGGAGGAAAAGAACAGCGGCAACAATCTATGGAGGAAAACTTATTTTACTATAATATCGGAATACAAGATAACACAATATATACAATTTAATTGAAATTGAGATGAATAAATCAGACAAGGTGAGAGAGGGAAACCTGAAAAGCTTGGAACGGCTAGGAAAGCACCCTCCAGCACCCACTGCCAGGCAGCAAGAGAGCGCCCCCCCCACCCGGAAGGGCCAGATCCCATGACTGCTGTAATGTACAGGGATAGGTACCTGGAATTGGGGCAGTGACACTTTAATGCCCCGTACACTACATGATGTTTTGATGTGGAATACTGAAATCCAAAAACAAAAACAAAAAAACAAAAACATAGAACCATGACAAAGTGTTATGTGCTCTATGAAATGAATCTTCATAGGAATGTTTTATTTTATATGCCCTGAAGGAAGGCCAGAGAATGCAGTTCTGGAGCCGTGTTAGTCCAGTATAATTTCATCCATCCCCAAAATAATTTTCGAAGCATTTTGCAGCTCTCATTCTTCTGGCTGTTCAGAGATTAACCAGATCAAAGTTACAATGCATCAGATTAATCAAATCATTGATTTAAACAAAGGAAGTCATAGCAATCAGCAGGTACCTTGATCCTCTCCTCTCTCAGAATGGGCTGTTAGTGAATATTCAGTACATGGTGATTTTTTTTTATTTTTTTATTTTTTACAAGGACAACTGGGGGAAATACCTATAAATTTGGACTACGTGTTACTTTATTCATAGTAAATGTGGCTCAAGTTACAGAGCCAATTGCAAGCAGACCAGCAGTGGAAAACATAAGCCAAAAGGCACACATGAGGAATCCCAACAGGTGAAAACTGCTTGGTTGTACGCTGCATGCAGGACTAATCTGTGCTGCATGAACTATCCACGATCAATTATCTCACCAAAATCCATCACAGCAAAAAGTGGTAGAGGAACAAGGCCACCCCCCGTCTGAGTCCTGCAGTGAGGTTTATTTTTGGAAAGTGAAGAGGGCCCCATGAGGAGCTAAGGCAGCCCATGGGAATGGGCTGGATATCACAGGGCAGAATAGATTTTTGGAGAGTTTAGAAAGCAAGTTTGAGATAACTTTCATAGCTAGATATGGATGTGTTGGAGGAAAATGAAGTGGTTGATTTGTTACAAATTCAGCATTACTGTCTCATTTTACCACTTTCTTTCAGAGTAAGGCAAACAAGTGTGTAGATATCTGGTAGAAGTTTCAACAGAAGATAGATTTTCTCCCATGTTTAAAACTGATATTCAAGATCAGATATAATAAGAATACAGACTAGAAAAATGCAATAGTAGTGAGAATTCTAGAATATCTTACCTGTACAAGTCAAGTGTTTTGATGAGGAAGACTGAAATCTCCAAAACAAGCTGAAGGGTAGTAGAACAGAGGCAGGATTTGAAAGATGGCCCACAGGATGACTGGAAATGGAAGTGATTGTGTGCTTGCATTTAATGCACAGCAACATACAAAATCATGAAAATCACTGAAGACCAACACTTCTCAGCAACACAGTGCAGGGAATCCAATCTTCTAGTAGGATTTTTTTGAGAGAGCTGGTGAGAAGAAAGACAAGAGATCTTATCAATAAGCTGCCTCCTTCTGGGTATTAATTAGATCAACTTATACAAACTCTAATCACAGAAAAAGGTAATATTTTTCAAGTATTACAATTGCTAGGCTTCATCCTTAGCTCTTCACATTAAGAAGTAAAACCACCTATGCACTAACTGTTATAAATTGTATGATTATGCCATATAAAGGAAAATGCTCATGAAAATACTTCTTAAGCACTAGTATTTTTGTGACAAACACGTAATGAAGGCTTAGATTAGAATCTGACTTCTCTGAAAACCATGGCAGTTTATGCAAGAAAGCAAATGACATGTAACAAAAGCACCATCTTCCCTGCCTTAGTCCCACAGGAGAACTTCAATCTTTCCAGAAATGGAATGAACTGGGGATAGCAGGAATGCTTTCAGTGCTTAGTTTTGAACATGATACAATGGTGTATTGTATAGAGGCAACATTCTTGCAGAGTCAGAACATGAAAGTAGAACTGGTTGAGTCATGGAGAGGCAGAACTAAGTACCTGACCAAAGGTTTTTGGATGTTCAGTCATGCTGTGCCCTGTTTCAAAACATCCATTCACCAGGAATGCTCAGAGTAACAAAGCTGTATGCGCCCGCCTTCACAAGCATCTGATCAAAGGGCCCATCCAGTTTCCACCCACTGTGTGCAGGCAGCCAACTTCAATATTTACCACCCTTTGAACTGGTCAACCAGGAATGCAGCAGTAGAAAGGAGTGTGAACCTCCTTTACGCTGCCACTGATCTGGAACATATACTGTGTTCTGGAAAAGGGACAAGATGAAGTGAACACGCAGTGGCTGCACGAGTAGTAAAATTAATTTTAGGCCACATAGTTTGAATAGAAAATAAATAATTTAAAAAGGGACCCATTGCAACTATTTACATAAAAATTGAGTAATGTCTTGGGAAACAGTCTTTGCTATGAGCCTACCAACTGAGAATGATATTGTTTGGTTATAGAATAAGAATCTACAAAGCCATAGAAAATATTAATTTCGTTTTAAACGCTGTTGTTCTCTTAAGTGCTTTGGGTGCTTAGTGATTTTTTTTTTCCCCTTCAGGAAAAGTGTCTTTGAAGTAAGATGATAAAGAAAAAGGAGAAAGCTGACTTGCCTGAATCCCACTGTACTGTATGGTCTGTTCCGAGCACACAAGAAAATTTCAGGTGTGCTGTATTAATTACAAACACATTTTTTAAAACATGCCATCTAGTTGAGAAGAAAGTGCCTCTTCAGCACTGATAACTACCTCTGATGGAAGATTTGAGATTTCTCCATTGTATTTTGCTAACCAGCAGGACTAGTAAGAAATCTGCTAAGAAAATAAATCATCTTGGTAAAGGAAATGCTTTTTGTTTGGCAGTTGTAATTAAAGCAGGAAGTTGCACAGTAGCCTGACCGGATTACAAAGCCTACATTGACTTTGATGTGAATTTTTTTAAATTCTTGCAAAATCACAATGCCTTGATTACCAGATTGGCCATGTCAGGGGCTCTCTGGAATGAAAATTTCTTTATGTTCTATCTTGAAGTGCAGTTTAGCTCTTCAGCTTAGGAACTTGGCTAGATATTGGACAGTTATGGAAACATTTTCATCAGACCCAGTGGCCTCCAAAGGCCACTCAAGATCATCAAAATTCTTTTGCACCTGCACGTGAAGCTTTGGCTGCATATTGGTCTTAAATTGCTTTTACTATTTGAATAGCAAAGACTGTGTAAACTCTAGGTATGGCAAATGCATAAAATAAGGAGGATACTGAATATTCTGATAGAATATTGATGCATGATTTATTTATTTATCCACATAACAATTTGCTTTATGTAAGCCTTTTACTACTTAAGTCCTATCTCAAAAGCCATTGAGTCTGATCTCAAAAAGGAGAGCACTACAATCTCAGTAGGATTTGGAAATTCATTTCTACTTTATTGTCAGTATTATCCAGAAAAACTTGTTGCTGGTTTGCTGGTGCTTCTTCAACCATGTCTACTGAGATGACTTCCCCTTCCCTAATTGTCATTTACAACAAGAAAACATACTGTAAGCTTAAAATGTGCCACCATTTCCTCACTTAGACTTACGTGGGACCAGGAATAAGCTTGTCTTCCCTACACTAGATACACAAATGTATTTAGATTTGCTCCCAACATTTTGTTCTCAGGATTATTCCTATCAGTTTTTCTTTATCCGACTAAGTCTATGCTTATTTTTGCTGCCTTATTTGGTTTCTTTCTAATGTATTAACATCCTTGTTATAGCACAATGTCCAGAACTTAACAGTGCTCCAGCTGTTTCTTGCAACTGCTTGAATATGTGTTGTATCACTCTTGGTTCTGCATGCAGTTCATCCTAATTGCAGTTATCATGACACAAAATTCACATCCACTTTATAAACATGTCAAGTAATTTAACTTAAAGAAATCTTTTATCTTGGCTCTTACCTGTAGGACCATTGGAGAGATAAGGAGAATTCAGTGGCAACTAGTTGTTCATCTCTAGTGTTTTCTTGCTGTTTTCCAACATTTTTCTTTGTTTTATCCCACTCCCAGGTAATGTCTGACGTTTTAAATAAATAGCTATCTGGAGGAATAATAACAATGCTTTGTTCTAGCTTGTTATCAAATAATCTAAGCTTAGAATTGTTACTTGCAAAATTTTATTTACCGTTAACAATAGTAAAAGCACCATCAGCAGGAATATTCCTGCTCTGATTATTAAACTTACATGGTGGTTAATGATTGCAGTGCCTGCTGCAAGCATCTGATCAATGCAGTGGTGAGCAGGAGGGCTGAAAAAGCAGAAGTGATTTAGAAAGTTCACAATAGATAGTTGGCATTTTTTTTTCCATCAACTAGTGCTCTCATGAGACTACAGACAGCATGAGTGAACGTAGGAGGAAACAATACATCTGCAGACACTGGCAGACAGTATCGCTTGCCAAATTTGGCCACAGTTCCTCTAGATAAATAATTTCTCAGTGACGTGCTGGGTTGAAATTATATAAACAGCAAAAGTTACTAAGACCTGGGCCCCAGAGTACTGTGGGTTTCAAGATTTTCTGAAACCCACCATTAGTAGTCTGACATCTACAGATATTTTTCTTTAACAGCTGACACCAGGGACAGGGCAATATTACCATCACTTTGTACTGGAGATTTTGAATGTACTGAAATAATCACTCTTCAGGCACAGCACTGGTCATGACGTAACTACCAGCTTCTTTGTGAAGGCTTATATAAAAGTTATCAAAGCAGCAATCTTTTCCTGGAGTGGCTGTAACCTTTTATAGCAACAACTACATGAGCGTTTCAAGAAATGTAATTGGAAAAACACTATATTAAATTTCAGTCTCCAAAAGCATGATGGGTTTCCAAAGAGGTAACTGCTGAGAATGACTTACTTCACACAATGAATTCATGAAACTAGAGGGTACCAGGGATGGGAGGGGGGGATTCCTACTTGTGACCAGACATTTAGCTAGCTTTTAATGTAAGGCAGTAAGATTTCCTTGATAATTAAGATACTTCCGCTATGACAGCTCTATACACTGGTCTATCTGAAAAGTATTGTACATCACTGAGGAACTTATGCAGAAAAGAAAGCTGCATAATTCTTCCTGAACAGAAGTATCCCACAGGGAAACCTTACCTAACTATTTTTATAGAATCATCTCTAGACACACTTCTGAAGTTATAAAAACAAATCCTTTATTTAAAAGATGTTCTGTGAAAATCAGTTTCCATAACAGAAATCAAACGTACATGTCACTCAAGACATTCTGAAGGCAACAGTTGTTGTGTATGGACAGCAACCAATGGCATAGAAGAAATACAAGCTATGCAAAATGAGTAACTGCAGTCATCACTATTGCCTACGTAGAAAGGAACAGACGGGGAAAAGAAGTACTTTTAAAACAGTGATGCTTTTGTTTTGATGATAAAACTTCACTATCTAGCCCCTGTTCCATCAACACTCCTGAAGTAAAGCTGTTCTCTGAAAACCATCTCAACAAAATTAGTGCACTTTAGTCTCCCAGGTACTAATTGGAAGCAAAGCAGGGGTATGCAATTATGGAAAAAAATCCCTCGAGCACTTTTTCATTTCAGTCGTACTTCAATGCAAATTTCTATGTTTTGAGAGAGTGTCTTGAGCATTAATGTTATTGTGAGAAACTCTTTAGTTGTAAATCAAAGTTAATTTTCTTAGAGAACAGGTATGCACAGTAATAACACCTCAAAAGCATCTCAGGATTTGACCATTTCAATAACGTTTATGTAATATTTACATCTGCAAGCATTTTTTAAGAAGTTGCATTTGCAGTCCAATTGTGAGACAATTTCAGTAGTGCTGTGCACAGTGTAATAGCACTTCAATGAGTGTAAGGGCAACGGATTAAAACTCCTTAATTATCTCATTTTCACATAAAATGTACAAAAGCATGAACAGAGCATGTTCTCATAGTCTCATGTCTTTAAAAAAGGGATGCAGCAAAGCATCTTTTGCAGTTATTCTTGTTGCAGGGTTTAAGTCTAGTAGCTTATCAAGTAGGTCGTATGCTTCATCAGGAACCTGATCCCATCCCTTCATGTCTGTTGCCTTATTTTCTGAAGCATCATCTTCCTGACAGCTCTTTAAGTGCTGAATTTCTTTTCTGATTGTCTCAGGAACAGATTGTTTGTCTACTTCAACTGGCAAAGCTGAGTTGTCTCCAGATTTGCTGGGCACGTCACCGTGGGATCTGTTAGAGCTGCTATTTGTTCCTCTCAGCTTCTCACAGAGGGTTCGTAAGTTTTGTGCTGGAACAATGTGGGTACACAGAACTGATTTACCTAAGAGAAAAATAGTTTTTACAGTCAGCGACATTTTATTTTACGTGCTCTATGACTCAACTTTTAAGTTTGTTTCAGAGAAATTTCAAGTACTGAAGCTTAACTGACATTAGTTCAAAGCTAATTAAAAAAAAAACCAAATCAGCCATGTTTGACAGTAAGGGCCCCAGAAAGCCAGAAGTAGCTCTGCTTAGAACAGAACTGTGTTTCTACATGAAGTTATAAATTGACAAGTCGTCTCTCAGTCCACACAGCACCATTTGCCATTTCACCCTCATCTTAACAGAACTGAAAACTTAAAACCCAGTTCAGTTCATTGCTTATATTACTGATTTAAACACCTGTTTGGAGAATTAAAATTGATGCTGTCGGTTACACTTCCAGGTACCAAGTGCTTTAATGTTTGGCTTGCAGTCAAGGAAAATGGCTATTTCTATTTTTGTGCTTTTTCTTCTCCCTCCAAACAGGCCCTCTTGCATTTCCTACTGTTTTTTTTTGTTTGGTTGGTTGGTTTTTTCTGGTCCTTCTTGAAGTTGGATAAAAATGCAAGATTTACATCCTCTAAATATTAAGTCAATACAACTTAAGGCTCCATAGCAAATTTTGCAGGAATAAATATTACTTCAAGAATTCTAAGAAGTAGGAAACATTTAGTTGGCGTATTTCACCTCAAGTGGCCCTGAGTTACTGAAAGGCAGCAAAGTTAGGAAATCCACGGAATGAATTACTCCTCATAAAAAATTATAAAAGATAGACAAATAAAAGCTTTCCTAAAACTCTGTATATATGTATAAATAAGTGTTATTTTGCATGCAAGAAGTGTGACTTACCTCCAAAGTGACTCCCAAAGTTAAAAGTTTGTTTAAAAAAAAAACAAGTCACAACTAGATCATAAATCATTGTATTAAACAGCAGACCAGGCATTCATTTTCCCCTCCTCCCCATAATTAAGGTTTGCATACCAAAAGTTTTAGCAGCCTGAATGGTTTCTCGAGATCCACGAACTGTCATGATTTGTGCCAAAGCAGTTAAATCATCGCTCGCTTTGTAAAATGGATACCGTCCACTGAGCAGAGAAAGGAATACAATTCCTGCAGACCACATGTCAATTGCTGTAATGGAAAGCAAGCTTAGTAACAAATAAGCAAGCAAAACAAGTAAAGTTTCATCAAAAGCAAAATCCCAAATTCTTGAAAAAGAAATTATGACCAGAAGTGTTGTCATCAGAGAAATCAATGTTCTGAATTACCTACAGACTGTGGTCACAATGATAACACTTCAGCAAGCAGTGCAAATTGGTATACTTGTAAATAAAGTCAGATGCCTTCTTTTATAGAGAATGTTTGTCTATAGAATTTCTCACATGAGTAATTTCATTAAGTTGCTTTAAGAAATGTACTGAAACAGTATTTGAAGTTATTCTGATCAGGGAGCTGAGAGAGGAAAAAATGGCTAGTTTTGATACTTCAATAAGTTTGGTTAGATTGGAGAAAACTTTGTACAAAAGTTCATGAATACAAAACAATTCAGAATTGAATGTAAATCTTACTTTTCTGGGACTGAGGTTGCCAGTTAGATGTACTAAAAGGCTTGTCTTACTACAGACTTGCTTGCTCTCTAATATGAAACCACTTGACAAGATTGTTTAAGAACTGTAAGAGTTATTCATCACTTTCGTTGTGTTATGAAGAGTACAGGGAGTTCTCTGATGGAAAAAGCCAAAGCATGATGGAAACTTTAATACTGAAAGTTATAAGAATACCTGTCTGCTGTAATTTTTTGGCTAAGTTGCACATTTTGAGAGATGGCAAGGAAAGTGAAGGAGAGAGTCTGAAGAACTCTCAAATTCTAAAGAGAAAAATTAAGTTGGGAAACAAACCTCTACTCATCCTGCATATCTTCCAAAAATAGGCAGTAAAATATGCAGTAATTAAGTCTGACATTTTAGCTAGAAACGGCAAAGAGCTCTGAAACTTCTAAGTTGGTCGACAAACACAGGTTTCAAGTCTTTTACAAAAATCAAAATCCAAGTTATTTATGGGTACAATAATTCAGTGTGCAAGAATTCTGCATCTTATCTTCAATGAAAAAGTTTTAGCAGTACTGTATTGATGTTGGTCACACTAGCTGCTTACAGTGTTATGCATCACCCTTAGTATGTGGTTGGGAAGGACAGTCATTAAGGTGAAGACTTTTAAAGATAATTATTTAGCTCTTCCTGATATTGTCAGACAATTATATAGTGAAATTACTACTAAATCCTACAGTTCTGATAGGGTTGGCATCTTCAGCAGACTGTGGGATCTTGTGCAATGACATCAAAATCATGATTCCTCTCTGCATTTGCCTAGTGGTTAATATCTAACTAGTGAGGGATACCATCTCAAAGGGAAACAAAGGAACAAATCAAGTTAAAAAATGTAACTGGATCTGCTTAGGGCCGAGATGTAGGTCTGGGTTGTATTCTCTGTGTTTTAAACCTGGCTCACTTATTTAAGGTAGCTCTGGACAGCCATCTGGATCCAGCTGATAACTTGGTCTCGGCACAAAGACCAAAACTAGTAGCAAGATTGGCAGGAGTACAAGGAGGTGACTACAGCAGTCCCAGATGTTATTGGGTAAGATTTGTTAGCTCAAATATAGCATTATCTCATAAATATTAGCATTATTCTACCCAGTTCTAATTAAGCACTTTGTTGACCTATTACAGAAGCTTTGCAGCACTGACTCAATACCTTCAGGGCCACACCCAAGGGTTTCCAGATTTACCCATATTTTCTGTAATCCTGCCCTCCGTTACCCTAGAGAACAGAAAACTGTCTGAAAGCACACTGAAGACAACCCTGTGTCCAAAATTTCTTAAGTATGTCTTCTTTCTGCATAAATTCTGTCTAGACAGATTTAGGGATTGTCTAAACTTGTCCTGGATTTCTGGATGTCTCCTAGCTCACAAAGCTGGCTGTTACTGCACAGGCACAGTGACTCCAAGTAGGCTGCCATTCCTCTTGAAATCCCAGCCATGCCCACAGCACAGATCCTGTCTCAAACAGCATTAAGCTATCAAGGGATATGATGATCAAATGTATTGTAAGGCTAGTCTGAGTGTGTATAAGCACTTTCAAATGCTGCAAATTGACTATTTTCTTACAAAGTGCTCAGCAAAAAAGATGGCTATCAACTTATTTTAAATACAGATTTTGAGAATGTTGGTTTCTATCCTTCATTTTCATAATCAAAACCTCTGGTCACACATGACATGTTTAACTTTGTATCAGTCCTCCAATTCTCCATGTACGCAGAGTTTCTCCCAGCCTACTTGTGTCAGCTAATGCATTAACCACCCCTTTGTTCTGCCCCAATATTTACCAGATTACTGAAACGTATAGGTTTTAGCCCTGAAAAATTAAAAATCTTAGTAAGAAAAAATCATGAAATGTACAGATTATCTATTTAAAGCATTAGTAAAGAAGAAAAAAAAATCCAGTGAAAAGTACAGATTAACTAACACTTCATAAAAAACATAAAAATTGCACTCATACAATTAATTATGCCTGTGACAGCAAAATACATGTGGCAAACAGTCTAGAAAAGTCTAAAGCATATCTCTCTAAGATTTATTTAAGATTTTTCTTGAATAAATAAGCCAACGAGCCAAGAAACTTGATAAAACTTACAACTTTGTTTTCTTTTAAAACATGTGCTATTGAACTCCTGCATATGGCAGTACCCCTCAAAGGGATAAAGACATTCAAGTTTCAAACACGGGAAAATATTCCTAGTTCCTTCTTATTCTGAGTAATGAACTTTAAATTAAAATTGGGAAATGGTTGATAAATGTTAAAGGGATAATAAAACGAATTTCATGTGTAAACAGCCTCCTATACAAAAGATGATGTCAGTGCATAAATGATAGGTTTGAAAAAAAGAAAGACATGTAGTACCTGTTGTCTGAGTGGGGCACTTTGTCAGTACTTCTGGTGCTCTGAATCCAGGTGTTCCTGCTCTGGGAGCAACTTGTTGACACCTTGTTGTAAGAGACAAATACGTTTAGAATATATGCATTCAGAAATAGATAAGTTCTAATTATAATGATGTTTAATATTTTTAGAATATACTTTTGTCAGATGTGCAAATCTGCATTATTCAGTTTTTGCAGTTATTCTTGTTGCAGGGTTTAAGTCTAGTAGTAGGTCGTATGCTTCATCAGGAACCTGATCCCATCCTTTCATGTCTGTTGCCTTATTTTCTGAAGCATCATCTTCCTGACAGCTCTTTAAGTGCTGAATTTCTTTTCTGAGTGTCTCAGGAACACATTGTTTGTCTACTTCAACTGGCAAAGCTGTCATCTCCAGACTTGCTGGGCACGTCATCTTGGGATCTGTTACAGCTTCTATTAATTCTAATTATAATGATGTTTAATATTTTCAGAATATACTTTTGTGAGATGTGTAAATGTCTCATTCAGTTTTTATGTCTGAAGCATCTTATAATCATCTAGTGTATAATTATTAGCTCATATGAAATAACCTTATTATAATTACCAATTATATTATTGGTCTTGTTATAATACATAGAAAGAATACTTACTGCATACTTCAGTCACAATATTTTCAGTTTCATTCAGTGACAACACGTGTTTTCAAAGGAACTTTCAAGTTAAGACTAATTAACTAATGGCACAAAATGCATTGGTTTCTTGGGTGTGGATGTTATGGCTTTCTATTTATCCAGAGCAAACTAAGGCTCACTATTTCTGAGTGTTGACAAGAATTTACTTCTTGTTAGATTAACTAAAAGTTGTGAGATCATTATTAAAAGTCTTTCTTGAAAAGAAGGTCCAAAGTGCCTTCCTTCTACAGGCCAGCTTTTTTGTGAGTCTAGCAAATTCCTCATGTTTAATTTCAGAACTGACTTTGATACCATTGTATTTTGACAGTCAGGGGAGAGGTACCACACAGTTTCATGACTACCAAGCAGATTTCTCTGCATAAATTTCTGTCCCCTAAATGAACTACAGAGGAATTGATCTGAACTGTGCTATTTAGATTCTCTGGCCTGTTCACTATTAAAATATTTCAAATTAAGTAATACAGCACTGTCATCTTTCCTTTTTATTCTATGTTTCATGATTTCCAGAATGCAAACAGCCTGATGAATGTATTTAACCTTAAGTTCTCAGAAAGCAAGAGTCCAATCACTGAATTTCAATGCAGTTGGCGTAATTTAGGCCTATTAGATAACTGTTCAATGACAGACTGTTGTCTAAGTGTTGCAACTCAGGTTATTTTCTACAACACATGTAGGCAGATAATTAAATACAACAGCAACAGAAAATCATTAACAGGGAATCTCTTACTGCAGACAGCAGTGAACTAATTACTCCACAAATTCCACGAACTGTTCTTTTTGAAGAGCACACCTAGTGTCGTAAGGGCTGCACAAATGCTGTCTTTCATCTACTAAAACAGCTCTCCAGTAAATTCAAGCTTTTTGACCTTGTTTGACAGCATAGTAAGTAATTTTACAGCATTGTTGAAGCAAATTACCTTGAAAGGCAAACACTGCAAACTCTGTCCGTTGCGTAACAGTCACAGATCAGGTTTGATGGACAACCACTGGCAGCTTTCCTGCTCACTGCTTTGGTAGAAATAATCTTCTTCTTTGTTACTAACTTTCTAGATGAAACATCTATCATCTTAGATTGTTTAATGAGCTGCAAAACAGATATTTTTTTTAGAAGGTGAACTATTTAAGAAGCTTCCCTTTATACATAGATACCTGTCTCAAAACTACTGAAAAGACTCTCATCAGCAAGGAGCTCCAATTCTGAAACAGGAGATAGCAAATCTTTCTACCAAATCATAATATCTATAAATGTACTTCATTTTTCAGTGGCTACAAAAATTAATATCCAGTAGATATTTTGAAACTTCAAAGCTTTTTTTTTTTAAGTTAGCATAATTTTTCAAGTATTCTTTTGATTCAACATTTGTAAAAAAAACGTGTACAAAATAGTTAATGCCACAACCAAAGTAGTACTAGTTTTAATTCTACAGTAAGATGATCATTGCTAGACAAGCCTTCTAATTTACTTGGGGTTTTTCTCCATATCAAATTAATTCTTAACAACAAAATGAAAACATTTATTACATACTTGTTTTCTCTACAACTTCAGTTGCAAAATAACAAGCTAAAGCTTCACGAACTAAGGATATCTTGGGGGAAAGGTACATGTGTAGGAAAGATACCAACTAGCATACAGAGAAGATGAGTTGGGGAGACATACAAATAACACCTCTTCAGGAGTTTCAAAAGGGACTGAAACAAGTGAAAAACTCTTCAAGCCTTTCAGTGAGGTCACACTTAATAATCTGTATTCTTAATTGTCAGCTGAGAACTTTAGTTTCACAGGGTTCTGCCCAATCTTATAGAACTAGTTCTATAATTTCTCTAAGACGTAACAAATTGCTCTTACTGATGAGTCATGTTTCTTACTTTTGTATTTGAGTTCTCCTGGTATGTGGAACAATAGATGTTGAAATTCCTCTCTCCAAAGACAGAGCGTTGGGCAGAATGGTGCACAGAATCCTCCTGCAACATCAACAAAGAATACAGTAAGGATCTTATCCAGTGCTCAGCTGGATACTGGGAGTTCAAGAACTGTGTTCAGTGACATAAAACTGAAACACCTACGCGGTAAGTCATTTTCAGGCATCAGTTCACTGTGAAGAAAACATCATCTAGACAGAACAACAAACGTGCTCACAGAGTTAATCACAACTCATGTGCCCCAAGCTGATTTGAAATGCCATCTGTTTTGCATTTGTTATATATATACAAGTAAGCATACACAAATAATTACTGGTTTGGGGAGGAGTTTAACAGCATGTGGGCTTAAAAAAAAAAGATCTAGGGTTGTCTAGAGTAACTCATGCTAGAGTTTCAATGCTGAATTATATCTAACAGATACTGGATGACGCCAACAGTGTTACATAAAACTAGCCGCTCCAATGTGAAAATTGGTTCAGTGCATCAAATCTGCAAGATCAGCACAGCTTTTGTTCAGGTATTACATCTCCCCCTGTTGGATAAAAAAATACATTAAACATGCAAAAATATTAATGAAAGCAACTGATAACCTTTCCTCCTCTTCCTTGTTTAATCTGTGTTTTTGAGTGTGAGCTGGAGAGTGAGCTTTTGTCAGATGCTCTTGACGCTAACTGTTGAGCAATCTGTTTAGGTGCTGTGACAGCGACAGAATCCCCATTTCCCAAAGCTATGCTGTGATTGTTTTGTGAGTAACTTCCCTGCTGGCCTTCAGAACGGGCAGTTTTGAGAAGTTCAATTTTTGTATCAGGAGTTCCTTGTGCCAAGCCAAAATCTACCAAGGCATACCTAAAAGAAACAAAGTTAGAATCAAGAGTCAAAAAGTATCAACCAGTTTTATCAACTACTTATTACTTGTTTATTCACATTTTACTACTCATGTTGCTTATGTGCTGCCGCCAGCAACTCTGTTCTTTTTTTCCTTGTGCTGTTTGTCTCATCTGTCTGGCTCTGTTTGTCCCTTCACTTTTACACCACACCTATTTCTCTTACTTTGCTGTTTCTTGTAAGCTTTTCAAGTGTACTTTCACCGCTGACATTTTGAAAATTATACCCAGTAATCTCTTTTTTGGGTTCTCATTCTGCAGTTCCAAATTACCTCAAAAAGCAGCCAAGTGAACTGACCTGTCATGGACAGAGGCACAATGCAGCAGTGAAGACAGCTGGAATAATAACAATGCTAAGAGTTTGCCAAACCTCAAGCAATGCCACTGTAAATCACTTATCTTTAATCAGATTGTTTCTCCACCAGACCTTCACTAATTGCACCCTTCTCACTAGTCACCACAGGATCGCTAGCAATGAAACATTACTCAATCCATTCCAAAAAAAAAGCAGTATGTGACTTCTTAGTCTTCAGATACCAAATACATTAGTTATGAAAATTCATGAGTAGAAAGTTACAAATACCAGCCTATGCTTAACAAGTACCTATTAGCTTTTTTCCAGACTGTTACTGATTTTATTCTCATTTTTATTAAAAAATGTTGTATCTATACTCAACAGTAAATTTTCACTTTTTCAGGTACTTGACACTCTGTAAGGCAGACATTAAATTAAATGCTAAAAAAAATCTTTCCATTCTCAAATCCCTAAACACAGAAATAAAAGTTTTACGAATAAGAAGCCTTTTTTAGCTTTATTAGTTAAGCACATGTTAGGCAGCTGGAAGGAAGAAAACCAAAAGCCTCATTTAATCTGTTCTGCCAAGACACACGTCCCCAGACGAGATCACACTATGGACATCTGGACAGACTTACTGCTTCAGCCTCCTGTTGTAGAGGAAGTTACTGGGTTTGACGTCACGATGAACAATACCAAAGTGATGAATGCGCCTCAGTGCTTTAAACAGATTAAACATGTATTCTTTCGCTTCTTCAAAGGAAAGAGAATTCAGAATGTCCTGAAAGATTATTTGGATACTATTATTATGCAACTACGTTCAATTAAGAAGTTCTATTACACATAAGAAGTCTGGGACTCACCAAGAAGGATTCATGTTCCAGATAAGGCATAACAATAACCACGTGATCATTCTTCCTAAAGCAATATTTAACTCCCATAACATTGTCTTGTCCCCTAAAAAAGAGAAGTAACGTCATTGAACAAAGACCAGAAGATGAATTTTGATTTTCCTTTATTTCCTGTAAACTTCAGTCTGGCTTTCTTGTAATATCTGATTTATACTTTGGCAACAGTCTTATTAGCAGTAATTATGTTGTACTTGTGTTCCATTTGAATTCTGCAGTTTGAGATGAGGGCTCTACAGATCAGGGGGCCACAGTTTGTAGTTACCACTGCATTTAGATGTAGGAGTTCACAATGCTGGCTACTCTAAAAACACTGGCTACTCTAAAAATGTGCAATTGAGCACATTGGTGACTAGAATTCATTTCTAAAACTTTAATTTCTTAAGAGATTATTTTTTCCAAGCAGCTGTTCCCACATACATACAAATTATGGAACTTCTCAGATGGAAAATGTAGTATGGTCTGCAAACTGAGACCAGCAAAAAAGGACATTCCTTACAGATAAGAATCCATTTCTTATTTGCTCCTGCTATAAGTCTCAAACATTTCTGAGATTAAAAAGAATAAAAATGCAAGTGAAGCGCCTAAACTTTACATACATAAATGCAGAGCAGCAAGACAATATTCAGCATTTTAATCATGACAATCATAATTTTTTTTAAGTACCCTGCTACTGTAAGGCACTGAAGTTCAGCAGCAATTCGCAGAGGGTGACTGGTTGGAATCAAGTGCTTCAGAGCCATTTTTTCTTCACATCCTGTTTGTAGTTGCGCTGTGGCCAAGTAAACAGAACTAAAAGTACCTGTAAAAAAGGGAGAAAAGCAACTTTAATTAAGTCAATTCAGATTTTTACAGAAATGATCTAAATGTTCACAGTCTTACAGCACATCTGACACTACGTCAAAAGCAGATTTTAGAAGAGAGAATAGGCAGTTTCTTTTTTCTATTACTGAATTCAGTGAACTTGTATACAATTTTTTTAATGTCAGTAAAAATGCAAATGTTACACTGTCTAACTTGCCGGGGACATAGAGCTCTTTGAATGTAGATTTTCCTGTCTTTGATTTGCTTTCTTGTTTAGGTAGCTCTCTTTCATCTGACATCCAACTCTTCTTTCTCTGCAATGTAAGTCAGCTATCTAATGCTAATCTGGCTAGCACTGCTTTTGCTACTCAAGGAACTTCTGACATCATTACATTTTCCTTAATTCTGTTATCTTATTTATAAAGTAAGGCTTCTTTCCTACCTTATAAAGGTATAGCTTTACTATTTGTTGGCCTCCAGCATTACCACATAGACAGAACATTATAGACTCCTTTGAGAAAGAGAGCATTCACACTGTACAATAATATTACAGCTTTAAGTTTTATTATTACAGTTTTATCTGTTACAGTTTTAAGGATATCCTAAAATATCTCTGGGAAGGTTAATT
Organism: Lagopus leucura; assembly: GCF_019238085.1. Lineage (NCBI taxonomy): Eukaryota > Metazoa > Chordata > Aves > Galliformes > Phasianidae > Lagopus > Lagopus leucura. The sequence continues at coordinate 13,812,679 of NW_024962266.1, forward strand.
TATCCTAATGATCTGAGACACCTGAACATACAAGTCAGAGCATTCTTCCCTATGAACACGCAGTTCAAATTTACTTTTGATTATATTTTAACTACCGTGTTTGTGTCACATTAAATTTAACAGTCTGTAATCATATACATACATCAAAATGCCAGGAAAACTTCTAAATACTTCTTGCAGTCGTAAAAAAACCTAGTGTCCCATAAATCAAATAGAATTGCTCATAGCAACATGGGTTACTAAGTTGACCTAAGACCTTCTTTTTGGTGGTGAGAACTGCTAAAACAAAACAGACTCCTGAATGGAATCCTAAGTTGAAGCTTGTCTTGTCTTTATGCCACAGAACTGCTAGTGGTATTTTTGGCTTTCAAGAGCATTGTTTGCTCCCAGGAGAGAAATTGGAGTACTATTCATAACTGGAGATTTAGCTTGACTATCTTATTTATGACAGAGAGAACTGTACGTTTTCTAGAAATTTTGGATCACTGTGCAGAATGGCGCTTTTTACTTTCTTTGACAGACAAACTTTAAGCCCCCTGGTTTGCCATCGCTGTTATTCCATTGCAAAACAGCTACAAAGCTGCCCTGCTTCTCATACACATCTTTGCTGGAGTGTCATTCCTGAGTAAAGTTTCAAAAAGTGCTGAAGTCCCAGACTCAGAAGGCACTAGGAATCTACTTGCAGTCGTACCTACCTTCTAATAGAGTATCTACAATAGTATCCACTGAAGGTCAGGAGTACCTAAGTGTTCCAAAATTTGATCCTGTATATCCTAAAAACAAAACCCAGCAACAACAACAAAGAAACTAAAGCAGCTATAATATTCTAGCCTCCTCCTCCACTTCTGCCCTCAGTTTCAGCAGAAACAAACCTAGTAATTAAATATGTCAAAACATAAATGCACATAAATAGATTTTCCATGTAAAAAAAAGAACGGAGTACTGTATACACCTAAAAGTAAATCAAAAGGCATCTGGCTTAAATAGCTTGTATTGGCATCTTAGATTTATATCTGCTAAGTTATACATTTCAAAAGAGAAGTAAGTTTAAGTATGCTACAATAAAACATTTACCTTCTCCAATTTTTTCCTTAATTTTGAACACATTTACAAGCTGTGGCACTGCTTCATAAAGTTTTTCGATATCTTTTTTTATTCCTGCTGTGGAAAGAATGGGGAAATTCAGTTGAGAATTTTATTGCTCGATTCAGTATCTGGTCTGTAGTTCAGATCATAAATCATACATCAATTTCTGGTACTGCAACTTGACACACTGAAGGAAAAACAGACGAGGGGTACCTATCCTTGCTGGCATTACTGTCTGCCTAATTGATCATCTTCTTCACATTCCCTTCCATGCTGCAGCATTTCAAAAAATTTTACCTACCTGCCACCTAGAAATTCCTGAGGGAGGAAAAGCTGTTTTTGTAAAACTTCACATGATTAATGCTCACTGATTAATGTTCCCTAAGACATGCAATGTCAACGCCACAAAAGACAAAACTATAATAGTTGTTTATGTAAGCAAAGGAGCACATCCATGAGATGCAAACCAAGAATCAAAAATGTAGGAAAATTATTATTATTTAAGATCACCAATATAATCTCTTAAACTGTTATAATAGTAAATGCCAAAAAGCATATTTGCTTTGCATTTAAATTATTGTACTTTGTGCTGCAATCACTAGATGGCAGGACAAGGATGTTGTACTGCATTCCTCCCAAAACTTAGCTTTCCATTCAGTTCCTGAATGCTTCTATTTTAATTGTTCTCTATTTCTCTTGAAGCTGCGTATGAAGCAGGGTTAAAGAACATTTGATTATGCAGAAGTGTGAAAAAAATGCTATTTGGAAACTACATCAAATGGAAAAAAACCCAAAAGTTTATTATTTTCATCCTAAAAATGAATAATAAATTCAATTTAATAAAAATATAAATTCTTTCGCATTGGTAAAACATGGGTCTTACTGCTCAAGATAGGAACATTATTAGTTCTGTAATATCCTAGACAGACCTTCATGCCTAGAGGCTGTGTGCCATAGGACAGGCATAACAAATGGTTCAAAATGCTGATATGCATCTTAACAGCTCTGTCAGAATTGCCTTGTTTAGAACTAGATTGCTATGCAACCTGCTCTAAATAAAGCAACCTACAGTTTTGTTCCAGCACTCATATCTGAGTTTGGCTTCTGAAAAGAGGAGCTTAAGCTTCAATTCTTACTGATTACACTGAATTTGCACTGGAAATACTCCAGTAAAATTGTTTGGTTGAAAAAAAGGACTTAACCTTGACAAAATGCAAATGACTCCAATAAAGACTTGAAGCCCACATCTTTTAAGTCTTCAGAAACTAGCAGATCAGACTTAAAGCTGACTTTAACTTGTCACCAGGCCAATGGCCCTATGGTAGATAGCAGCAGTAATGAAAAGCTCTTGCAACTGCTGCAGTACAATCTGCCAGCTACTTGGTTTTGTGCAACCGAGTTGAAGGAGTTGAATGTTATCAGAGCTCTAATAGCTGAGTGATCCTACACCAGAGGAGTACATATCTTAGGCACTGAGAAAATTTAGCAACTCAACATAGCTTCGCATGTGAAAGACCCCCAAAGCAAACAAACATTGACTGTCCTTGTTGATAGCTGCACACACATCATCCATTCTCTTCCAGGAGTCTGAATCCCCAGCTGGGCATAGTGCTCGCTCCATTGTTGGCACAACACAATTTAAAAATGCAGCCATTCTTTGCAATGTTTTCTGTTAGATTTTAAAGCAATTTATTTACTTCCCAGAATTAAAAGCATTTGCAAAGTGAGACATCAAATGTTATTCAGCATTGCTCTAATTATGGACACGGATGTGCAGCAAAATGACAGAGGACTATTTCTAGGAAAATCAGTAGCCATTATATATAAACTGTCTGACCACCAGCAATTACTGAGCAAGGATGGTGCCTGTGTACAGAACACCCAGATTTAAGTCATAAACAAACAAAATAAAAACAGCAACAAAACCACTATCAGTGCACGTGTCTGTAGTTTAGCTTCTCTTGCATGAGCAAGAACAGTGTGTTTGTGCACACCGACACATCTACAGATATTTAAGGCCAAGGCTGGTGATTTTATTTTAAAAGACAAATATTACTGTTGAGACACTGTCTGGTAAGGGAATTTTATTCTCAAGAAGTCCCTTTTGGAATTATATTATCCCTTAAAATAATATATTCTGTAATAAATAAATGGGATAAAGGAATTGTGACAAACTACTGCTGATGAACTGTAGCCACGTGGAAAGCAAGAATATGCTTGATGTCAACAGCAATTTCAAATGTTCTCATTTCATTAATTCTTTATACAATATGACAGTTGATATTAAAACTTCCTGAAGTGATGAAGAAGCACATCAACACCAAAACGTATTGTTAGCAGTCCCTGTTTAAGCACGTACCTGAAAGCTTACTGTTCGGCGCAAGCTTTCTGCTTGTGTCTTCAGCCTGATGAGGGTGCTGCTCATCACAGTGAGACTTGGACTCTGTCTCCATCACAAAACTAAAGAAAAAAAATCCAAGACCCTGAAAACCACTTCTGGACACTTGAGGGAGCAAACTTATGTGATAATACACTCAGTGCCCTGCACTCAGAGTGTGAGGAATTCCTCTGCGCTGCCTAAAATTGCAAGGCACATACAATCCCAGAAAAAATCAAACCAGTAAACCCACTTGATCTCCAGTAAAAGGTAAGAAAGGGGAAGAGAAGGAAGAAAGCAGGATAAGCTTAGAGACAAATGATTTTCTTCTATGTAGAGTGTTTGCTCATTCATGTTAAAGCTATGTATTTTTTCTGAAATTTGCTTTGAAAAGTGGGGAACTGGTCCACAAGAAATTAGCTGCAAGACAGAAAACCTGAAAACCTGAAATCTCAATATGTGAGATATCCCCCTCTTCTAGAGAACATAACCCAAAAGCATGATTATTTGTTCTAATCTCTCATATAAATAATAGAGCGTATTTATTTTGAAATGATTCTTCCCAAATCTTGCAAGAAAAGGTGTAAATTATTGTACTAATGTACAATTTAAAAAAAAAAGATAATCCTATTTCATGAAGAAAAGAGATGCAGAGCACCAGTGAAGGACAAACAGCGACAAAGGAGCTCAACACCACTGCCTCTCACAGTAGCACCATTTTTTCTCGAGGATCTTCCTTGCTTGTACCTTTGCCAAGCCCACAAAGTTCTGCCTGAACTATCCTACAAGAGGGGAACGTATTCTGAAAAACATCAGATGAAAGATTCATCGATTTCAGCAAGCTAGAAATACATTTTGTCCCCTGAGAATCCTGGCTACCTTTATTCTGTCATTTTCAGGCAGCAGAATGGGGACAGGCGACAGCCTCTTTCTGTGAGGGAACTCTGCTGGAGAATGCAACTTGGAGACTCATGGAGCGAGGCAGCACTCTGCAGCCTTTCACAGGTAGGCACTGCCCTGCTAGTGCTGAGCAGGCAGACGAGCCTGTTCCAAACCTGCAATGGCATGGCCTCATTAGCAGAGCAAGAAGTGCCCTGAACATGGCCTCGTTAGCAGAGCAAGGACAGCCCATCAGCGCATGGCAGAGCTTGCTGTAACCAGCATGCTGAAATGGAGTCCCAGCTCCAGCTTCTGCCAGCGCAAGGCTGACACGTTCAGGAAGCTGGAAGCAAAACTGCTCAGCCTGCAGGACCTCGGGAACACGGGCAGGGCAGAGGGGGCTCAGTAACACAGGGTGCCCCTTCCATTGCTTTGTGTTAAACAGGTGCTGATGGCTGCAGAACAGAATGCCGGGAATACCTGAATATATTTTAAAACAGTTTACAAACTTGGAAGTGGGCCTCGCGGTTGTAAAATGGAACCTGATGGAGTTTCAAGTCAGGCATCCAGTTTTTACGTTACAAAACATTCAAAAGGGATCATCTGAGAGAAAAAAAGAGGAAGATGGAGATGATGCAAAGTTTCAGCTCAATTCACCCTCACGTGTTCCAGCTTCCATCACAGAAAAAAAGTTCTGCACGGCCTGGAAATGAGCGAGGTGCAGGTGGTGGCGGCCATACGGCTCACACAGCTCCAGGGCCTCTCGGGTCAGGTCCCGAGCGCTTAGCGGCCGTCCTCGGCTGCAGCATCGCCAACTGCCACAGAGCCACCGGGAGCACCGCGACTCGAGCAGCACCAACAGCGCACGCAGGACTCGAGCTAGAGAAGGCCGGTACTCGCAGACAAAGGGCGCACACGCGGAACGTGTCACGGCGGGTTAGCATTATGCGCAGCCCTCGCAGCGAGGCTCCCGGTCAGACACGCCATGCCGCGGGCACCAATAGCGGCGGGCCGGAGCTTCGAGGCACGCGCCGTGCGGGAAACGGGGCCGGACCCCGCGGGCTGCTCCCCCGTCGGGCACGGAGAAGCGGGGCCGCCGGCCCACGTCCCGCAGCCCTCCCGCCCCGCCCTGCCGGGATCACACGCGGGCATCGGCCCGGCGCGGCGGGGCCTCCCCAGGACGGGCTGCAGGAGAAGCGCCGAGGGACCGCAGCGGAGGCGGGGGACGAGCGAGCCGCGTCGATGCCTAACAGAAGGCCGCGCGGGACCGGCCGCAGTGCAGCGAGGAGCGGGGGCGCGAGGGGGCTCGGGGACGCGCGCGGGACTCACTCACGCGGCCGCCGCGACGCGCCGAAGTTTTGCCCGCTGCCGCCTTTTGCCGACCGCCCCTCCGCGACCAATCCCGGCCCTCGGCGGAAGCCGCGGCCGCGGCCAATGGGACGGCGGGCCGCGGGGAGACGCGCTGCTATTGGTAGGCAGCGCAGGAGGCCCGCCCCAAGAGGCGGCCGGCCGGCAGCGGAGGTGGCGAGTTGTGCGCTTGCCGGTCCGCGCTGATCCGTGCCGTCCTGCGGCCGCGGGGCTGCCCTGGGATCTGCTGGAGCGGGGGGAGAGCTGTGTGGCGGCGGGGCCCTGCTGGGCCTCCCGTGTGGGTCGCAGTGTCTGCGGGATAACGGCCCGCGTAAATCTTGTTCTCTGTGTGTGGGGTTATTGCGAAATAATTGCCAGCCGGGGGTAAGATCTGGTTCTCTTCAGATCTGCCTTCAATTCAGCTCAATTCTTCGGGAGTCCGTGAAGCTGCTCCATGTACGTTGTTGTTTGTGTGGAGTTTGGTTTGGGTTTTTTGTTATTGTTTTTTTTTTCTTTTATCCAGACTTTTTGTCGTTATTTTGAGGTGAAAAATAAGCGTCGTTTTTATTAAAGACTGTCTCTTCTGCATTTGTGCACAAGTAACTTCATCCCTCGGTGAAGAACAGGAACCCCTGACGCTGCCGAGGTTCCCAGGGCAGCGCTGCCATTCGCCTGCCGCCTCACAGCACGCAGAGAACTTCAAAGCAGAAACAGGTTCCGCTGCCTTTACCGAGCTGCGTGGTCTCCTGTTATACGGTTTCGAAAGAGGGTGCCCAGATATGTTGCTCAGCTGCTTTTGTGTTTTCTGTGGGACGGGTTATCTTTTTCCCCAGCAGTTCTAATTGGCACCTTTTGTTCAGACATCTTAACAAAGCAGTGCAGCAGCTTTTGCTCAGAGGTTTTGCTCAGTTAAATTACAGTAAGGCTTAACAATTTAGGTTAAGGGTGAGGGTATTTAAGAGCAGATTATAGCAAATATGAATTAAATGAGGGATAATGACAAATTCTGCTTTCTTTTATCCATGTAATCTTCTAGAAGTTGGAAGCGTTATGTAAGTGTTCATTCGAGCAGGACTGTCCTGCTGCTAGCATCAGGCACTGCCATTTTCAGTTAACCTGGTGGGGCAGTGTTACCTGCTGAGCATTCCATTGCACTGTATAGCCATAACTTTCAAATTCATATTTGCAAAAGATCTGGTGATTATGTGTGTTCAGCCCTGCTGCCTCATGGCCAGAATTGCAGCCTGCCTCTTGCCCTGTCTGCTTTTGTGCTGTGGGAATCTACGTACTGAACCATCACCCCTTCTATGAAGCTTCCGTTGTTGGCATTTCTGTTAGCAATACCGATACTACTTTTCTCACTATTGCTTCGCTTGCGTTCATGGGCAGTGACAAATCCCTTTCATTTTATCTTCTAAAATAGGTTCTACAGAGCTGTGGTTTCTTTCTCTGTTGTACCTCTAGTTTCTTCCTTCCAGCACCTAAAAGCTTTTTCATTTAGACCCTCATCATTTATCTTTCTTGATCACTTGTTCCTCTCCATTTTCTTATTTCCTATTGGTGTAAATGCATTGTATTCCCTTGTGCTGTCTTTCCATTTTCTTCTTCTCCGTTATGTCCAATTTACTAGTATTTCTTTCACAAGCATAACTGCACTTGCAATATAATGTAATATTGTCTCTTATTTTATTGTCGTCCTTAGTCTGCCAGAAATGCCAACCTTAATGCTCACCTTCATTTATCTCTAAAAGTGCTTTTTACGTTCTAGCTTCTCATCTGCTTAAGAGAGAAGTTCAGTCAAGCTGGCTGTGACTTTCATAAAAATATCTTCCCAAAATTCACCCCTTCAACAGTGTCTTTCTTCATGTACATCCTAACAAAAAAAATAATAGATCATGTATACCGTTTTCACTCAATTTCCTTAATCCTTGCTTAAGTATCTCTAGCTAATTTTATTCAGAATGACTGTAAAATACGTAAAACAGCTTCTGTGCCTTTGCTAAAGCATGAGAAATGCTCCTTTTATGCTGGCTTGGGAAAGCAGAAATCCCTTTCCTTCTTTGCTGTTGGGACAGAGAAGTCTCCCTCTTCTCATTCAACATTGAATTTCCACTTCTAACAATGTACTAAGGCAGAGCTTCTCAGAACAAAAGAGAAGAAATTGCATCAGCCAAATATGACAAACAAAGCAGCATGTCTAATGCTGTCTAATGCAAGTCAAAGTGCTGAACTGTCCCCTCTTTGTGGCTTTATCTCTAGGTTGGATCTGTAGGATGAGAAGCCAAATGACAAGCCAGGCCCAAGAAGAACGTTGCTTAAGGCTGACAAGCAATTGCCAAAGCCAACCTCTGGGAGCTCTCCAAGAAAGGATCAAAACTTTACTGTGAGATTGCATCTCTACTGCTGCCAGAATCTGCAGGTGAATCAATTTTTGTTGTTGTTGTTGTTGTTGTTGTTGACAGATCTAAAATAGTCTGTGTCGATGCCAGAACACAGCTATTAACTTCTTCTTAGGTCAGTTAAGCTAGCATGACTCTCCTTGTACTTCTACTGTGCTTCAGTCTCAAAGGAAAGATCTCAAAAAGATAACTGAGGAATGTTTCCAGCACAGACAGAGGTAGGAGATCCTTCCATCCCATTAGTCCCAAAAGTATTTACTCATAAATTAGAAACTTAAGAGTGAGAAATTAGGAACTATTTAGTATACTAATAGTATATTACAAGTTTTTATTGCCCTGACAATGCATGTGTATACCAGTGTGTACACTTTAATGTTAATATAGGCTGTTGAATATGTTATTCAGTCTTCATTAGCCTAAATGTCATGTTTCCTAACTTAATTCCTCTTATTGTCAAGCAACATGATTCTATGGCAGAATTTTCTCTCTTTAGCACCAGGTTGAGACAAATCTCTTCATGCTATTGTGCCCTTTAGGAATACTGTCAAATTCAATCATTCAGGACTCATGAGTCTTGCACTAACACGAAGAGATTGATTTGAAAACCATGGGACTAGGCTTTTTCTTTCTGTTTTTCATTTTCCATTTCCATACCTTAACCATTTTACATGAAAGCTGAGATTGCCAGCTTTGCTCTCACATGCAAATGAGTTTATTTTGTGATGCTAGGGAGCCCAAGAATAATGCACTTGGATGTGGCAATGACTGTCTATGCCAGTATTTTCTGATCAGTTAGACCTATCTGAAATGTCAAAAAATATTGTGTCAGAAAATATACTATAATATAGCAGCTTCTACAGCCTATTTAGAGAGAGTTAAAAATAGACATAAAAATTACCCCAAAGATACAGAGGAATTCTTGACCTTTCATAATCTAGGTCCCATTCAAATAAATTATGTTTTAATAAGGTCAGTAAAAGACACATACCTAAGAATAAGTAATCTTATGTGGTTATCCTACACAATGGAAAAGTTTGAAGAGGGCCAGTAAGTCAACTGGCAAATAACTGAAGACAAGTTCCAAGTGTGATGTTGTAGCAAAAAGGGTCCGTGCAAACCTTGTTGCATAGGCAGAGTGCAGATGTTAATGGTGGCAATTTTTACATATGTGTAGAAATCATGAAGGTGATTCAAGCATAATGTGCTCTGCAAGATAGATACCAGAAGAATGAAATGAGTACAGAAAAGACCTGTCAAAGAAAATGCTATGTAATTGAAGAATTAAAATTTTAATTTAAATACTGAACCAAATGGATTGAAAGTTGAGTTCACAGCAGTGTATACGTAAATGTACAGAAAAAAATATTTGAATGTTAGGGCTCTTTAAATCTACCAAAAAGCGATGTAGGAGGGAATAATTCCTGGTAGGTGGACCCAAGCAAGTTCAGATAGTGTTGTCTATCAGTACTCAACTCAGCACTGCTAACAACAATTAACTCTTGGAAAAAAAAAAAAAGCAGATGAGGGCTGTGGTGGATTTCTTGGCTCTTGATGTCTCATCTTTGCTATATTTTGTAAATAAATTTCTATATTTACAAGCTCTTCACAAACTCAATAAATAATTTTTTCTTACTACCGCCCCACATCTGACTTTCCTTTCTTTGTATGCCTTTTCCATCTTTGATTGCCTTGTCCCTCTTGCTCAGCACTGCGCTGTGGGATGGGAAAGAAAAATTGTAGGTAAAGGGGAGATGACTGCACCCACTTTGTATCTCAGATTACTCAATATCTCTCAGAGCACTTCAAGGAGAGTCTCCAGCCCTTGCCTTTATTTGCCACATAGAAGAATGCACTTTGTGCACCCGAGCTCTTTCTACCCAAATCTTGTCCTTCCATACTCTGCGGTGCCTCGACAAAAGACTGAGACGTACAGCCAAAAGCAAAGCAGTATAGCTGGTCTGGAGTGATGCTTCAGAGACTTTTTCAACTTTTAGACAAAACTAAAGCTTTCCTTGGCAGCAACTATCCATTTAAAGTAATTTGAATATTCTTGTATGTGCTGCAATTTCTGTGATTGCTTATAGCTTAACAGGAATACAGTGCCTGGCCAAAATGGTTCCTACGTGGCTAAGGGGAAAACTGGCATCTTATGAATATTAAACTGAGTGCTTTTCTTTTGCCTGTATTATATATTACTGGTATGTGAAACATCTGTTTGAATGTAGAGCTACAGTTGTCATTGTTTTCTACATTTCACCAGCATATAAGGTGTGCTTTTTTAATAGTTAAATGATTCTGTTCTCCTAATAGATACGTCGATAACACTGTGCTTTTGCTCCTTTATCTGACATAAAGCTGAATCTGGTAACCTCACTTACTGCATAATTATGTTGTCATTGGGAATACTCACACATGTAAAATGAGAAGAACTTGGCCCTTTGGTCATATTTTTGTAATAAAAGATAAAATGAGATTTTAGGAAACTGCAACTTATGACCGTGATATTTATGAGGCTGTCAGGATTGCACTGTAAGAATTCATATTATTTAATTCTTCACTCTGACACTAAAGCATCATTTCATCTATATGCAAATAAGAGCATACTCTACTGCTGTTTCTTCACTGAAGAAGCCGTTTGAATTATTCACATTTTATTAATAAAACTTCATAAATAAGTATTTTTTTTCTACTCAATTGGTAGTGGCCAGGGAGAGAATCTATTTATCAGATTTTGTTATTATGAGCTTCATAACAAAATATGAAGATTTATGGAGTACATAATTAGATATTATATTATTGTAATTGTAGCATTGGGTTATACAGATGAAATACACTTTTCTTTGTATGTTTCTTCTTGGTAGAGGCACTTTGTGGGAAATGGACTAAACCCAGTCCCCATCACTGTGTTCCAAGCACTGCGTATGAAAGGAACAAAGCAATTTAATACCTGTGTGTTATCATACATGCTGAAATAATTTTGAGTAATGAGGATATGGCTAAGAAAGACTAATGTGGTGAAAACATTCTCTTCTGTGCAGAGGTGCTGGTGTGCAGACCTAGCATAGCTGCGTGTATGATGTTACAATGCAGAGCCTGAAGCTCTCTGGTCTTTAAACCATCAGCATTTAATTTTCCCTTCAGCTACAGATCGTGGTTAAAATACTCCAGAGGTGAACTCAAATCCACCAGAGCTGTGAATGAGGCTTGGCTGCCTGTGGGACTGAGCCCTGGCACTGAAACCTGGCCTCCTGATATGTTTATGTAGAGCAGAGATGCCCTGATGCTCTTAGTCAAGATATCAGCCTCTTCAAGTGTACATTAGGGGGACTTTAGGAACTCAGGTGTTTTCTTCAGCAATATCAGGCTAGAGAGACCAAGTGAAATTTGTGTAAATTGCTTTGTTAGAGTTGGGTATCTATACTGCACTTTAAATAGGCACTTTCTGAAATACTGGCACTGAATTCTCCTTGAAGTTTTGCAGTATGAGACACAGAGAACAATGCAGACATGAGGTGTTCAATTCTATTACACAACAGTACCTAAATGCAATACCTGCTGAGTATTACCATTCAGCCCTTAGAGTTTTGTTTCATTTTATCACTATATGCTGTAATCCAAGCAGCATTTTAGTCTCCTGTACATTTGAAATCTGCCATAGCAAAACTAATGCAAATTAGAAGTAGTCCAGTAAATCTAAGCTGCTTAAGTTTGTGTCAAGAGCTGAAGATATTTTGTGGGAAAAATTGTATTCTGTCATTGTCAATTAGATATACATTGAATTTTGTGTTTCTGTAGAAACAAGACCATGGAGCACATCTTGTAGAAGCCTCTCAACATCTGAGAGTTATCAAGACTATTAACCTGTAAACATATACATTACTGTTCTTAAAATAATTTATTTTGCATTTGAAATAAGAATTTGTGAGCTGCACTGAACATAATCCAACCAAGCAATTCAGTGGGCAGTTAACTTTAAGCATATGTAACCATCCTGAAGGCACTGAATTGGGTTGTGTGTGCTTGGTAGGCATGTGTGTTTAGAAGAGCAGCAATGAATGTTCCTTAGTAATTATTTTCCTCCGAAGGATACAGTATTGGCTGACAGAGTCAGTGAGATAACAGGTGTTCTGAAAATGTTTACCTGCATGTAGCTGTTATGGACATACCTAATGCTAGTCAGAGCAAAATGTAATCATACATCAATTCTGATCCATTCTGCACATGATCTTCTTAGGAAGTTCAAGAAACATCTTTTATGCTAGCTCATTGTAGCAGAAGTGCAAGTCACAGCCTGAAACAGTGATTGAGTACCTGTGGGAGAAGCAGGGTCAATCCAGGTGAGCTCAGGTGCATTCAATGCCTCTGAGTGACCAGAAGGATTGAAGCCAGGATCCAGCCCTTCCCAGAGCTCATTTAAGGGTTGGCAGTGGAGACAAGGGTGTATCACTGGAGATCTCTGCATACCTGAAGCCTTCTGCAGGTAAGCAGCTTCTTTCCTTTGTTTCTGTGACTACAGCTGTTGCATTTGAGCAAGTCCTCACTTGCTAAAACCTAGGACCTTGCTGCTCTGCTCTCACTGCACTTCCCATTGCATTACACGTGTATGACCACAGGCTTTATTGCTATCTGTTTTGATAATATTGAATAAGCTCTGAAAGTAGTAAATCTAAAGTACTCACTGTGTTATTTTTTGAAGAATGAATAATTGTAGTATGGTAGCTTTCATTTCTGGAGTTTGTTTTTATTTTGAAAACAATACAGTTAGCTTTTTTCCAGGAGATTCTTTAATTCTCTTCATGTTGAATACTAGCTAAAGTATTAAGACAGAAGAATGCCATTATTCCTCCAACAATATGTGTTTGCTGCCTGTTCATGATATTATTTACAATAAGCAGAATCAAACCACGGGATAGTGTAAGTATAAACATTTGTTTTGCTGGGTTGTCTATGACAGCTTTGTAGCCAAGGATAGCAACTTCTGAGGTTTACAAACATTTGATAAGCCAAAAAAATTCTCTTTTAAAACAGACACAAATTCTAATTCCTAAGAAGCTTTATTTGCAAAAAAAGGAAAGGAAAAAAAAATCTTGAGGTGCAAAAATCTTGTGCACCCATCTTTGGGTTTGATCGTTGGGAAAAAAATATCTTGTAAATCATCTAGAAAGTAGAATTGTAGACTATTGTGGTATTCTAATAAGGCTGGCAGCAGAAGTTGAGGCCAACTCAGAAAATGTGCCTGTGGTATTCAGTTACATTTCATCTACTGAAAGTGTAAATGCAGAATGTTACAGCATGAGTGTTCTGCACATTAAATCATCTTGTAGGCTGGAGTGTAAGGGGTAAGCTGTACTGATCCAAACATCTAGAGACAGTTCCTTTTTTTCTCTCCTGATAGGGGATAGATGCTAATTTGCATTACTGAGATTGATGGGAATCCTACTCCTACCTCTCCAAAGGGAGGAAAGTCAGGGACATTGTTAGGGTGATTTTATTATTGTCTTCTCCTCACTGTGAAGCTGTTTTGAAGTGGTAAAGATATTCAGACTTGCTAGGGTCCAGAAAGCACTGCTGGGCCCTGTTTAGTCCTAGCTTGGTACCCAGGACTCTGCTTAGGCTGCTGCTCTGAACTAGACAGGACTCGGGTCCTGACATCCTGGCACAACCTTGGGCTGTCACAACCCAGGGAGGTGCCAGGTGAGGGCTGGGGCTGTCTTGGCTCCCCAGGATTCTCCCTGCCCTGCTCCCAGCTGTGGTGGTGGGATGTGTCCTGCCCAACCCCAGCATCCCTCCTTACTGCCACCAGTGGAGCTGCTGGCTTTCTGTGTGCCCTGACACAGATGTAATAATGGCTGAATTTTATTGAGGAAGAAGTACAGTGACTGCCATTTCGCTTCTCCAGTACCTCTCTTTTACAGGTAATGTATACGAGAGGCTCTCTGTGAAAGCATTCTTTATAGGTAGCTCTTGGTGTCTGTTTTTCTAGCCTGGCATCTGTGTGTAGCTGTATGTATTCATGGTTCACATTCCCAGGTCCTTTTGCCAAAAGACAAATATAGAAATTTACATTGGGTACCTCAAGCCCTAGTCTAGGCAACTAAATAACATGATTGTAAGATCTCCCAATGCAGCAGTAAATCAGAACAACTATCAGTGCTGATTGTCATATACTTAATTCTTCTGTCATTACTTTGTTTTCTCCTTGGGGTAACAATGCTAAAATCTAAGAAAAGCAGTTAATTTCTTGCAATGTGTTCATACTTGATGTAGTTGTACCTTTAAGTCTCCAGTACTACTGCAATGCATGGCTGCAGAGGTGATAGTTACTGAACTTAGATACATAGATATGGGTAGCTTACTGTGGGCTTTTTTTTTCTTCTTTGTTTTTTTTTTGCTTTCATTAAAAGGAGAGGATAACATGTCTTGGAAAAGCATTATTTAAAGTGTGCACTGGTACACTGCTGAGCTTATACTATATTAAATTTCAAGGATGAGTTCTCTCGTGAGAATTCAGCAACTTGACTGATCCATTCATTTTTCAAGAAAATTGTCTGATATTGTTCTTTTTTTTTTCTTTTACTCTCAGCTACAAGTAATCACAGCAATGAAATTGTTTTTGTTTTTATGTGGAAAGCTGTAACAACCAACTTAGCTAATTAAATGAAAAGGTGATAACTTCTCCAGGCTGGCACAGGAAAACATTGAAGTTTATTGTGGCTTCTGTCCTGTGAAATGTTTGTGTTAAAATGCTGCAGAAGTCCTTTTTTCAGGCTCCAGCACATGGCCAGCAATGCAATGATGTGAGAATCCTGTTTGGTTTCTTCTGCCACCTCCTTGTTCCCATCCCAAACATACAGAAGTGTCAAAATAGGCAGCCTGTGATTAGAAAATAAGTCCAAATCCTCAGAAACTTTCAGCTCTGTTGTTATTTCAGTGGAGAAACTTGCAAGATGAGGAACAGCTTGGGATTTCTGACAGGCAGCTCAACATTTCCACTATCTGCTCAGGGTGTCAGGCTTCCTCATGGTGACCAGCAATCAGGTGCACACCTCAGTTCAGTACCACACAGAGCTGTCCTTTGCCACTCTTCTAAGAGCACACGTGCTACAAGTACACAGTGCACGTGCACTTGTGAGCTGGAGCATGTGAAACAGCTCTTTCTGTTTCTCCGTGTGGTGAGTCCCTGTGTGATAAAGTGGCAGACAAGTGGTCTCCAGACACATCAGGGACAGTACAAGCAGAAAAGATGGCTGTATCTGGAATAGGTGGGACAGCCATTTAAAAACAAACTTTTTGAACCCTCAAATGCTGTAAGTCTCTAATGCTCCACTAAGCAGCAGAAGCTTATCTGGAAAACATTATTGTTGTCATGTTGTCTGTAACTGGTTGCTTGCTTTGTTTATGTTTTTGAGGGGCAGGATGTAGTACATTAGTTTTTGTTGTTGTTTTTTTTTTTTTTCCAAAAGTACTCCTACATTTCCTCAAGTCAAAACCCAATTTTCAGACTTTGTGTCTTTCCTTCATGTCCTCTGTGAGGAAATATTTTAATACTGCAATTTGGTGTAGCTGTGTTCCAGATAGAATGTGTGCAAGCCAAACACTTTGCTTTCTGGGCAGAATTTGGATGACTGCATTTCAGTTATTTTGTTCTTCAGTCTGCAGTATGCAAACCACAGGACCATATGGCATAGCTACAGAAACGTGTGAGCTCGTTATGCAACTGCTTCCTATTATAGCTACAAAACATGGAGGTGATGAGTTAAATGGATCAAAAATAATGTTGCTTTTTGAGAAGGCAGCAAAGCCCAAGCACTTACCTCTGGGAAATGAAATACTGCTATCCAACAGACGTTCCCAAAACATGTAATGTTAAGATAACTGAAATAAATTCATGAGCATTCTGGTTTCAGCAGAGATAGAGTCAATTTTCTTCCTAGTAGCTGGCACAGTGCTGTGCTTTGGCTTTGAGATGACAATAATGTTGGTAATACCACAGTGTTAGTTATTGCTGAGCACTGCTCGTACCCAGTCAAGGACTTCTCTGCTTCTGACACTGCCCTGCCAGTAAGCTCACTGCCGTGGCAGAAACTGATCCGGTGGCCTCAGCCTACTGAAGGAGTGCCTGTCCATATGGCAGTGGCAGGGGTGGCTGCTGCTGCTGCTTGGGGCCTGTTTGGACGTGGCTTGGCTGGAGGTCAGCAATTGCCTTGTGCATCAATTACTAACGCATCACTTACTCATTTGTTTTTGTGTTGTTTTTTCCCCTTTTGTGTGCTGTGGTTTGGTGGTTTTTTCAATGGTTGGTTGTGTTGTTTTTATATTTATTGTTGAAGTGCCCTTACCTCAGCTGATAAGTTCTCCTCCTTTTCCCCTTTTCCATTCTCTCGGCCATCCCATGGCACTGTGGTGTGTAACTACCAGCCAGGTTAAACCACAAAAATGAGTACTTCAGTTCTTTTGTCTACCAAAAAAATGGAGTTCCTGAAAGGAAGCATATCATGATGATCATATGTTGTACATCAGAATTGTCAGCTATGTGGCTACCCACACATGCTCCATACAAGTAAGGTGTTGAGATGTCACTGGTTTTGTACAAATTTGGTAATAAACTGTCACTTGTGTGCGTTCCTCAAGTGTTGCTCGCTTTCATACTGATCATTGGTTTTTACTGTCCCTCTGCTAAATGGAATTTTTAGCAAAATAAAAGGAGTCATTTAGAAATGGGTATTATCCTACAGGCTTCATAAGAAATTGGAAATGAGTAGGATTAGATGGAAGGATCAAAAATAAATTTTTTTGGATGGAAGGATTTAAAATTTTTTTAGACATCAAAAACAGCTTGCTGCAGTTTCTTAAAGAATGTCAGTAAAATTAACAAAGGACAGAATGGAAAATAGTGCTAATCAGGGAAAAATTGCTAGAAGATTATGGTGTTAATTTGGTAGTTGCTGAGGAAAACTGTGAAGGCTTCATGTTTGTCCTAGTTACAAGAATCTTGAGGCTGTTGCGGAAACCCACGACTTAGCAAGCTGTCTTATGAGTAAAGCAAAGAAATAAGGCAACTGCAATGCTCCACTTCCCTATGAACACTGTCTTTCATGCCAGAAGAAAGGCTGAGAGGTTATTCCATCACAATCCCTACTACATTCAATCTTCTTGTAGCCACAGGCTTTGTGTCCTAAACAGTTCCTCTTGGCTTTGAAAACCCAATTTCCTTTTGCTTTTACCAAAAATATACCCCTCAGTCACAGTTAAGGATACTCTGTGTTGTGAGTGGTTTGTTTATCCCAGGGCACTTTTGCATGGTACTGGCCAGTGGGAACTTATTCCCTGCTAACCTTATTTGTATATATGCAATGCAAAGCAGTACATACTGTGTGTGTGACACAGCCTTACTTGATAGTGTTTGGTGCCCACGGAACTCTGATGAAAATTTCTTCCCAAGGAAAGGTGGAATGGAAAGTCAAACCCTTTAGATAAAAGGGGAGTCTGGAGAAAATCCATGGAGGAAAGGAAAGAAACTTTGAATAGATCCTGAAATCAATGAAGAGCCTGTGGGGATAGCTGAGGATTTAAAAACAAAAACAAACAAACAAGTCTATTTTTACCTTAAAATTTGTCTTCAACTGATTTATTTCAAAGTGTCTACTGTGTGCTTATAATGGGGAAACAATGAAGTCAAAATACAAACATCTCACATTAGGAATGCAAATAGATCTCATGATAGCTTCAATAGATTTCTTAATGGGAGATTACAATGAGGATGAAACTGGTAGAAAAACAGATGGACAAAGCAATGAAAGTAGTAATACACAGGAAAAGGAAGCTATCTGGGATCAAGGATGAAGTCCGCATTGCAGACAAGGGGGGGGCGGCAACTATTAGGTCAGAATAAAACAGAACAGAAGAAGAGAACAAGCAGTGCATGTATAATATATGTGATAGAACCCAATTCTGCCCTACCTTACACTGGTGCAACTTCTTTGGCTGAATCCTTTTAGCACTATGTCACTTTCAATATGATCTAACAACATGCATGCAAGCTTGCTTCCCCTTGTTTTTTTTTTTTCTTTAATCAGTGCACAGAGCTAAGTTTTCATTGTCGTAAACTGTTTCTAGGCAATTGTAATTTCACTTTTCCACTGTTGTTACTTCTGTGATCCTTTAGATACTGCAGATTTCTTCTGTGCACCTTCCATGAGCAAACGTTTCTCTGTTTCAAGTCTGTGTTCTGCTCCAGCGAAATTAAATTGTTTAAGTTAAAGGTCATTTGGGGAAAACAAGACTCTTGCTTGATTAGTGTACTGTTTTATGCATTTTTAAAATCTATGAATTCTAGGTACATTCCACCTATTGATCCTCATTTTAAAATATTTAGGTGTTGGGTTTTATTTTGTTTTGCTTTTTTTGCATTGTCAGTATTCCTGTTTTCCATATTTTGGCATCAGTGGTGCGAAAAGGACCAAAGAGGAAAATCCGCTCCCAGAACAAATAAGCAGAAAAACAGACTTGGCTTGAAACCTTTCCTTATTGCATCTTTTATACTTCCAGCACTTACATTATTTTTAAAGTTCTAACCCCCAGGGAACTTTGCCTCTAACCTCTGGAATTTTAAAAATAAAAACCAACCTTTAAAACCTGTCAACTCCTCTTCTTTCCCCAAAACTCCAGGCTTCTGCTCCTCTTGTTACACGTTTATTTCATATTACTTTAGTGTTATAGGCAATGTTGTATTTACTGCTCGTATGCTCACCATAACAGAAGTAGTGTTAAACCCTCTGTTCACTGATTAATGAAAAGTACCAACAGCATACTTGTTGTTTTCCATTTGTCTACTGCGCTTCCAGTTCTGAAGAGCTACCCATGCAAGAACAAAGAGTTGCAGCTCCTAAGAAAACTGTTTCATAGCCCTACACAGAGGAACAAAGAAATACATACAAAGAAAGCTGTGCCGTACGCCACTCCAGCAGGCCTGGCTGAGGTGTGCTGAATCCCAGCAGGCTGAGAAGCGCTTGTGGAGCCCCCAGCAGACAGCAGCACTGGGGCCCCGAGACCAAAGCAGCCCATCAAAGATAGGGATTTCATACTGAAAGGAAAGTAATACATATATCACTTAAGGCATCTAGCTTGAAATATTAAAAAGGAGGACAGAACTATGGAAAGAGGAGTTCTTTTAGAAGATTGCCTGTGGACTGTATTTTAATGTTCTGAAGCTGCTCCCTGCAGCTATTTTATACAATACCCAGTTTTCTCGAGTTTCAGAAGTACTAATGATTCAATGGATGCAGAATCACAGAAAGCTCCTGAACTCAGCTTATGCTTCCCTCTACTGCCTTGAAGTCCTATTTCCAGCCAGTGTTTTAGAACTAGACAGCTTAGCAAGAGGGTAAAAATCCCTTAGCAATATTAACTGTTAACTTCTTTGAAAGGAGTTCATTTTAAGCCAGAGAAATTGGCTGTGTGTGATGGAAATATTGTTTTTTTTTCTAAGAACTGCTAGATTATTAACCTAAAAGCTTGCTTTATTGCAACGATCATAGTAATGAAATGCAGTACCTCCTTTGGTGTTTAGTATCAGGTTTTTTTTCTCTATTCTCCAATATTTCTACAGATATTTCATGTGGGTTTTGATGTTTAAAACAGCACTCATTTGAAATGTCATGAATACACAACAGAAATTTGGTATGTAGCAAGCCCCACTCCCCAGTTTAATGGGGGATAATGCTTTTTTAATCCTTTTCAAACACATGGCCAACAGTTTTTTCTATAATATCAAAATATGATATAAAAATACCATTTCATGCAAATTTCAACTACCTGTGGCTTCAGGAATAGATGCTACGTACTCTATAGCTGTGGAAATCATTGTGGTAAAAAGATGGCTTGTTTTTAAGACTGGAATGTATAAATATGTAATATATAACTGCCAGGATTTCCACTATGAGACTGAAACTAAGAAAATTGTAGATGTTGCAAAAATATAACTGAAATCAAGAAAAGAATGCTGCACCTTCAAAGTCTCATTTGAATACTTTTTTTTTTTCTACAAGGTTCTCATGAGTGAATTAGAAACCACTGAAATGCTTTTGAAGCAAAGCCATGATCTGTTGAAATTTCACCATAATCAGAATGTTCAGCTTCTTTGCCCAAGGTTTTGATGACATGAAAGTCATGAAACAACTGAAGTATTTTAAAAGCAAAACAGTCTGAGGTATCTGAGTTTTACCAGGAGGAGAACTCTCTTTTCTGACCAACTCTAAGTGGAAACATGCTTCTTATTGCTCCCTTCCTCTGTTTTAATGCGAGTCATGGTTTTGCTGACCTTAGTATTTCAGTAGCTCTTACTTACCTGTCCTCTTTGTCTGGATGCCTGCTCCAGGACTCTCTCAGCCACTCTCAGAGCCCTTCCCTCTGGTCTTCCTTTTTTCCCTTTCTTCTAATGAGTAAATCTCTTTCACTGATCTGATGTCCACTGTTTTATTGCACAGTTGTTACTGTTACACTATTACTGATAGATCTTGCCTCCATCACAATAATTGCCTTGTCTCTCTTTACCTTCCTATGGCATTCCTGAAAGCAGTAGCTAGACGAGAGCAGCAGAGCTGTCAGATGCAGTTTGCTGATAGGCAACACCATAAATAAGTGCTTTAAAATTTTATCAGCACCAGCCTTATGCCTTAACACTTTAGTGCAATTCTTTCTCACACTCAATTTTTTTTAATGACTGTTATTTCTAATGGCTAATGTAGGTTTATGTAAGTTCAGTCTTAAGTTCCTGAAGGTCTATATTGTATGCCTTATGTGCTGGTGATTAAGATTCTTCCCTGTGGTATGTAGTAGCTGGGAGGAATAGCTTAACACTGTGTTGTATTTATTTTTATTTTATTTTTTTAGAGGAGATTTATCCTAATGCTTTGTTCTCCCTGGTACTCCTGCTGTTGCCACTTCTACTGCCTGAGGAAATATTTCTGTCTCAAATCCCCCCACTTCCAAAGTCAATGTACAGACCATGAATACAGTCCAAAGGTCATGCTTTGGAGAAAACAAGAAAGAGTGGAGAGAAAAGGAAAAGTTGTTCTTAAAAGGTGGTGACTTGATGAAATTTTCTGAGTTTTTACACACAGGGGCTCTTGTTGGAGATTAACATGGCCTCCTTGGTCTTACAACTCTGGCTCTGCAAAAGCCAAGAGAAAAACAAGATAAAACAAGGTGACACTGACAGATGATAGATTTTCTTTTTATATATATGTTGGCAGTGCTACAACAGCAGTTTACTTGATCTTACTAATTTTTGTAAGTTAGTATGAGTTCCAAAAGCATTTTGTTAAGGTAGTTCTTAATTTTCCATTTCTTTCATCATACTTTAAACAGTTTTTAAAGTTACATAGAACCTGCTCCTGAAATTTAGAGTTATTAGAATGTGATCAAATTTTCCACTCTTAAATATTGATTTGACCCTTTGTTTCTCCTTGCGAATGTGAACCAAATGTCACTAGACCTACTTTGCTTAATTACAGTGGGTATCTGGTTGGGCTCTTTTGCATGAATTAAATATTTGGACAAGTGAGCACAAGACTGTATTCTCTCATAGCCTAGGGGAATGCTGTGGCTTGGCTGGAGGAGCCTCCCAATCCTCAGGTGACTTTCCTCATGCTTCCACATACACACTCTTCCTACATAAGGTTTAATTATTCCATACCATTTTGGGCAGTTTTACCACAGAGAGATGAAGCAAACCTGGACCACAAAACCTAGTAACTGAGTGCCTAAGAATTCTCACTTAAAGTGGGAGATGTGTGCTTAAATTGCTTTACACAAAAGGAAGAATTCTTCAGTGAGTGCTGTGGTAACAATGTTGTCTGGAAAAAATGGGAATGGAGAAGACGACTATGCTTTGTAGGAACTTGTTTGTTTCTTTAAGTTCCCAAATCTTCCCCAGAATCGAAAGCTAAGGCTTTCAATTTTCAATAGACTATTCCAATAGAAAACATATAAAACACCTTCAGAAGAAGGCTGACAAAGCTGTCAGTGTGGAGTGTTATGACATCCTCTGTTCTTCCATAATTACAGTCTTCAATCCACTGACCATTTCATCTTTATTTAAACATGTCCCCTTCTTTGTATCTTAAAAAAAAAAAAATAATAACAATAGTAAATTTATATAGCTTGAATTAAGAAGTGTCAGGACTGATTAGTGACTATCTGGACTAAATATGCACATTGCAAAGTTTTCTTCATGGTTTTATATAAGAAGATGTTTTAAAAACTTTATCAATGTCAATGTGTCAGCCTGCATTTCTCTGTGAAATCTTGAAACTGCTCTTTCATCTATGTTGTAAACACATCAACAAGTATGTAGAATGTCTTGACTTTGAAATGCTGTCACCTACTTTCTGTATCGTTGTCAGTAGTCAGCTTGTTATAAAAGTGTTTCATTTCTAGCTCTGTTTCTTTTGGTAGTGTGTCGGCATACTGCATTTTTCAACAGTGTTCTTTGCTGCCTCTTCCATTTTTATCAATAAATGTAGTTTGACAGAAGTTCTCCTCCTTTGCAACATGTTGCTATCTCTGACTCTCCACTGTCACCAAAGCTGTTGTGTTACTTTGAGGCTAAGCTGAGTGCATGTAAACCATCTTCAACATTTTGTGCCAAAGTACACAGGGAATTTGAACTCAAAGGTTTCTGTGATGGTGAGAAATCCCTAAGCTTCAGTCACTGCCTTTACTTTTCAGTTGGAACTTTCCCAGAACATGTTCAGTTTGATGCAATACCTGTTTCTGACGTCTTGCAATATGGAGTCTGCACTTTGCTTGGAATAAACACATCTGGTGATGGACAGTTTCTTAAATGTGAGTGTATTCAGGCTTTTAATTCTGCTGCTTCTCATATAACCTTATTTTTTTCAGAAGATAATATGTCAAAACGGGTGAAATTGCCTCAAGTCCCATAGCTTAAAGCTGAATTACCTGAACAGCTCACTGCATATGAATGTAAGACACTATTTTCAAATTTTGAACTACACTTATTTCAAGAAGATTTTCTAACCAAATATACATCACTGAAATTTAAATAGATACACATTTGGTTAAACTGGGAAAAATATCCTGTTCAAATGATTTCAAGACTCGTGCAATAGATATGTAGAAGAAAGTCAGTGCGACCAATAGCTATGATATAATAGATGCTTTAATATTAGATACTTACACCATTCTTGTGTGCACTAGAATGTCAACCTCTTTTTGCATTTACAGCAGTATGGCTTCCTTGCACCTTTCAAAGGCCCACATTGTGACAGTTCATGCATGAACTCTTTCTCACTCTATCAGTATAGATTACATTCTTGATAACTAACATATCATAAAGAACTATCTTCTAGTTGCAGTTTGTTTCAAAACCAGGCTGACATGGAACAGAGATCAAACAAAATCTGTATACACGGACCTAGTTTGAAAAAGCTAAGGATCTGTAGTGCGTTCTGATGACATACTCTGCAGAAACTTAATTGGCACATTGTTGCTGTCTAACTTAAAATGCACTGCACAGCTACAGCACAGAAGATTATTAGAAATAACTGAGTAAGCAGACTGTCACCTCAGGAAAGATGGTAAGAACTATCAGAATTATCTTGAATACATATGTGTCTTTGACCTGACTACGTCAAGCTGTTAATCATACAGGCTGAATGCATTTCACCTTACACATGCATCATGTTGATTCTTTAAACACAGTCTGTGTGTTTCAAGAACTTAATCAAATCGAGCTTACTAAGGGAATGGGATCAAGGAAGGAAAGGAGAGAGTAGAAACAGCTTCTCTAGGAATCTTTGTATTTGTGTTTATTTTCAGAAGGCAATGGAGTGTGGATGAATATCTTGAAGAGGTCAGTACCTACTTGCTGTCTTTTTGGTGTGTTTTTTTTTTTTTTTTTTCCCTAGAGAAAATGGAATGGACACAGAATGACAAACATAATTTTTTTTCAAGAGAAGGAATCAGACATACAGATGACTAAGTGGCCAGAATGTCACACCAAGGATGGAGGTCTCCTTACCTCTGGTCTATTCCAGATGCCATTATATGTCAAATAAAAAAAAAAAAAAATCTCATTAAACAGAAACTCATGTGATAAATAAAAATGCCATGTGAAAAACAACATATGTATTCATTTTTTATTAGACTCATATTTTCAAAACTGTTCCTTTAACACTGACAAATGTCTCAGTGATGTTAAAATGTTTGTATGAGCAACTTTTCCAAGGTAAGATCTTATTTCCCTTATTTTCCTGCATATCCTGACTGACTTTGTGGGCGACTTCTTTCCATAGTTCTTGGGCTGGGTTTTTTTTGCCAGTTTAATTAGCAGCTGCAAGTTAGCAAGCTTTTGGTTATAATCTGAACTCACAGTTAACTGTTCTGCAGGTGGTGTTTGGGAATAGGTGTAGAACTAAAGACTTGGAAGACTGGATGTAATTTTCAAAATTCTCCTTTACCTGGTGATTTGGATTGATCTTTGAAGATTGCTCTGTTTGTTTTCATAATTGAAGCTGAAAATCCATAAACAGTTCACACTACTTCAAAACATGAGCAAAATAGGCTATTTCGCAGGGAACCAATTTGATAAAATTATGAATAGGTTCACACTGCAAAAATCAAATATGACTTAAGTTTTGTGCAGGAACGGGGATCTTACTGTAGAACTTAAGAGTATTCATGATGTTATTTTTGTTAAAAGTGCTTCTGTTTTTTACAAATGATAAAATTATTCCAGAAGGAGAATCTGTACATTTTATAATACATTAGAGAAAAAGAAGAAACATACGGATGTATTACTTTTCAGGATCTTCTGAATCATTCTTCCCAATGGAATACCATAGTCTCCAGTGCAAAACAAGAAATGCTGACAGGATTTTGTGACAGTGAACAAACCATCAGAGAATTCAGCATCCAGATGTTACATAGATCAATATATCATTGATCCACAACAATTTAGAGCAAAAAGCTAATAAATTGAGGGGTTTTTATACTTTTTGCTTCTATTAAGCTCTGACTGCAACAAATTTTTGTAGTCTCCGTCCTCATATTTAAAAAAAAAATAAAAAGATAGCAGATTGTTGGAAATGACAAGATGAAAATAGCAGTTGTTTTCCAAAACAGTTGCAGATACAACTTTCAGCTTTATTTGCTATTTATTAAAAATCTGAATCCACCTGGACTTTATCAATGGGAGATTCCACATATGTTAAGGGAAGCAGCAATGACTTGCCTCCTAGCGAGTGCACACTGATGAAACATGCTCCCACAGCACTGATCTCATTTTATTTCCTCTGTCTGTACCTCGTGTTATCAACTGAGCCAACAGATTAAACATACAAAAACTACAGAGTATCAGCTCTGTGAACCATAAGATCTATTCTCAGTATTATCTCTTCTGTGTGCAAAATTGCTACTCTCTAAACACTGAGTGATATGACATTTGTACATGATGAGATTTGTTCAGGGTGGAGTTCTAAATATGGAATGTGGTTCTTTTGTTAATTAGAAGTAAGATACAAATACTATACATAATAAAAACGGTCCTTGGTGGCTAGTCTGCTTGACAGCTTTTGTAGGAGAAGTTCATGTCTGAAAAAATGTATGGATGAGAAAGTAAAAACAGGGAACGAAGGTAAAGAAGTACAGGAATAAAAAATATTTCACCCAACTCATTGTGAAAAACCATATGCTAAATATATTTAGCCGCATAAAAATCAAAGTTCAAGACCTACACTTCCTGGGAAAGCATATGTTAGGGGCAAGGCACTAACAGCCTGCTCAGTGGGACCCAGGGGAGCAGCGCCGTGTATCAGTCTGGGAGATCCCCTCTGGCTGACATGCAGGGCAGCACTGCCAGCTTCCAGGGGAAGCTGCGTTTAGCTCTCTTAAGACCCAATCTTGCAAACGCTTATGCACATGAGTAACTTTAGTTTCCATGAGTCAAGTTACTTACATGTTTAAGTTTCTGCAGGGGTGCGACAACAGGGCCAAGTAAGTGCTAGTCAGCAGGACAAAACAGAAGAAATTCACCCCTGCTTTTCCTCAACTAGGCAACCTAGTTTGTGCTATATTTTTATTGCCTGGTTTTGACTGAAAAGAATGTTACAACTGCAGATATTTTTTAAATTCTTAAGTTTTACTATGATTTCTTTAATAAACGAGTCATTGCCACAATCTCAAGCACATGGTACAAAATCATAAGGTTTGTATGTGATTTGAAGACCTTCTGATATTTCACAGTGATTTGCTATGAGGGGAGGCACTTTTTAGAGACCAGTGTTTATGCTGTCACGTCCTTGAAATTGTGGATAAAGCTGGACAAAGGAAACTAAGATAGGATACTGGCAACTGTCATTCTTAGGTCTCGTTGTTTTTCTGCTTTTAATTTGTTCTTAATTGATCTGTTCACTTTGTAAGTTCTGGAGAAAACTGATGCTTCTAACAAATTTGTGTTTAGTGTGAGGATTACTCTGTTATCATATGGATCACTGACCAATGTCTGGTGGTCACGATTTTTTTTAGTTGCATTCTCCAGAATATGGAGGTTTATGGCTTAGTATGTATCTCTATGAGCTGGAAAGACTCAAAGCATATGGCAGATCAGATGTTAGGCTTGAGGGAAATCAAAAATTAAACTGTCTCAGAGCTGTTGAGAGACTGCTTTGCTATATATTTTATGTGATTTGTGTATGTGTGTTGAGGGAGATGTCACCTAGGGAAGGGAATCGAAGAAAAAATAGCTTTAAAAATGAACTGTTTGTATTATCGCTTTAAACTTTTAAAGTCTGGTCAGATAAAAGCAGATGTTGTGAACTAAGATGGAAACTTGCCTGAGGCCAGAATTGAAGCAGGCATTCTTTAATAGTAAGAAGTAAAAATGTTTTCTGGTTTCAGAATTTATTGCAAGAATACAATGAGTAGTCCTCAAAAACGTTCCCATTGTTATATAAACTAGTGAATAATTCTGGTGGTTTCAGAATTTAATTTCAGACAATGTGTTCATCAGCAATCTTGTTTGCATTCTAAGCTGTTTATCATAAAATCTTTTGTTTCTCTGTGCTGGCCAAAATCCTGTCATGTTGGAAGTAGGAACGAAGTGTTTCTTGCCCTTGGCTCTTTGCCCAGTCATTAGATGAGAGGTGGATGAAAGCATCTACACGTGGTGCCAGCTTTGGAATACTGTAATATTAAAGAGTTTTGATGTGAGTCAAATAATCGGCAATCAGAAGTAATAATAAAGGGGGGGAAAAAAAAATCCTATACAAAGAATTGTAAAAATGAATATAGCCTTTCCTGCACACTTTCAATTGACCAGGCACTTCCACAGCACTAGAGAATATACATATGTAAACGATGTCTACAAATCTGAAATCGAAAGTTAAAAATTAATATTTTCAAGAAAGTGAAACAAAAAAGTTGCTTAAATAAAAATTATTTATGTTAAAATCAATCAATATTTGAGAAAATCTTATGTCTCCTTTTCATCTATTTATGTATGAGGAAATACATATTTACAGTTGCTGCCTCTATAGTATTTGTTGAATGGCACGAAGCTTTGAACCAGCTCAAAATTGAGTCTTTCTGAGACAGTTCTGCAATTTATTTTAAATTGACTTGTTTGGAAGCTGTGCTCTAACGGCAAGTCCTGAACTGCAAGCTCCAGCATTTCTGGGGGAGAATAATAGCAACCCACTTCTGCATTTCACAAATCCTTCACATGGTGCTGGTTCAGTGCATGTAATTTGTCTGAGGCACCTTTGCTGCTCTAATGCAGCAGCAAGAATGTATCTACACAATTTTTCGGAAATCCACTAGAAAATATTTTAAGGAGCAGTATTTCCAGTGTATTCATTTCTCCCTCCTGTAGGAACCCTTTCAATAATGCAGTCACACGATATCAGCCTCCTATGCTGATTTGTGTCAGGGTAAAAACTAGGAAGGGCTTTCCGACAACAGAATAATTTCAGGTAAGTCCGTGTTTGGCCAAGCCCTAAATCTGGCATCCGCAGCGCGGAGCGCGTGCATGGAGCTCTGACCGCAGCGGGCTGAGGGGAAGCGAGCGCGCTCCATCACCGCTTCTCCCTCACCGCCGCCGCCATTTTGTGCGGGGGTGACGGGAGGAGCGCTGACAGCTTCGCCCTCCTCGGTCGAGGGAGGAGAGCAGAGGGAGGCCTCGGCCTTGTGGGAGCGGGGAGTGAGCCTGGCAGGTGCGGATGACCCCTGCCTCCAGCCCAAGGGCACCTCGCACGGCTGGGAGCGACCACGAACGTTTGTTTAGGTCGGCGTCCCTGCAGGTGGGGACCTTCCATTGGCGCCCCCTGGAGAATTCGCTGAGGTGAAGGCGGCCGGCTGAGGCAGGCACTGAGGCTTAGGGGGAAATAAAGAGCAGCGCAGCTTCAAAACAGAAGAAAATCCCATGTGTCTGTAGAAAGCTATTTCTTTAAGCAGATACACAAAAAGGTCTTTGCTTACAGGAGTTGGCACGTGTCCCTTTGTAAGTGAATCAATACTTGGTGGTGCTCCTGCAGACACCTGCACATCTTTGTTTTGCCATCTTGAGTGTTTTTTCCCTGTGCTAACTGACAGCATTAAGTGTTGAGGCCTCCTTGGTTTTGTTTGGTTTTGGTTTTTTGGTTTATTGCACATAAGAATCTGAGAAACTTTTCACAATTTCTTGGCTCAGGATTCTTGTGGAGATATCCTGACGGTCAGGCAGTGAGCAGATGTGTGAATACAGCAACACATAAAGGAGCGGTGAGCCAGGGTTTTCCCCTCAATGTGTATCATTTTGAGTCACTGAGCAATTGGAGTTAACAGAGCCAGTCAAAGAATGAAGGCTGTGTAGAGAGGGAGCCTGGAGCGCCTTGGAGTTTAACTAATGTGAATAACAAAGACTACTCAAAGGTGGGAAGCATACAGAAAAAGTGTTCAGATGGTGTTGCACAACCTTGGCTTGCACATTCTGTACTTTATGCATGAAAACCATTTAATACTGCTCAGCCGTGTTTGCAGCTCGGTGGAGCTGATGGAGAGGTGCTTATTTCTTCAGTGGCCCTTCACTGATTGAATGCAGCTTGGTGGCACTATTGGATGCTTTATGCTGCCCTTATACCCAAAGAGACAACTCCTGCTTTTGATTACTGGCATTGCATATGCCACAGAATGGTGGCAAAATTAGCCTGTCTTGTTACATTACTATGATTTCTAATGCCGCTGCTGCTGGAAGAAATGGCAAAACCCAGTGTTGGGGAATGACAGAGGTTTACAGAAATGTTGCAGGTTTGCACTGAAAAGGAATGCGGTGGGGGCATTGACAGGTTTCTTGTTTGAAATTCTGGAATCTAAATCACTGTAGTCACAGTTATGATTATACACTCAATATTCTGCTCATATTGTGAAATGTTTTCTGTTTTAAATTTGAAAGATTTTTATGGAGTATTTGAAGTTTTGCAGCTTCTGTGGAAGGAAAATATATCTTTTTAATTTACATTCACAAGTGACAGTACACAGTAATTAAGTGAACCTGAATTCTATTTGCAAAGCATTGTAAGATTTTTTTATTTTTTTTTATGTTACTATAATGAGATGCTGGAGCAAAAAAGAACCAACAAAGATCATCATCTTTAGTTTGTCTTTATAGGCAAAGAAGGTATGTTTGCTTTGTTATTTTATTATCAGAGTTGTCTTAAATTGGCATTTCTAAATTGTTAAAGTTGATTTGCTATTTTACTAAGTATAAGTGAACCTAAAGTTTTGACTCATAAGATCATTTCTGTGCTATTCTTCTAGTGAGATCTTTGCTTTTTCAGTCCATCCTTAAGCAAAATAAAGAGCAATGGAACTTTTCAACGCAACATGTAAACATAGCATAGTGCCTAGAGGTGGTACTAACAGTATGATACTTTTATTAATGTATGTTTTAAAAACAATTTGTGAATTGTGATTCTGCTGTTTTCTAACAAATCTCATTAAGGAATTGGGCCCACAGTCCAGTTAACCAGGTGAGTATCTTGCTTATAAGTGAAAAAGAAGTCTGATTCACTTGTGAAATAATATATATGTACTTAAAATAATAGAGCCATTCATTTATTTTGTAAAATTGACGGTCTGTTCCAGTGGTAAATGTTGTATTTTTTTTTCCATCAAAATGGAAACAGTCCGAGAAAAGAATGAGTCTGCAAATGTCTAAACAAATTTCAGCATTAGTTTTAAAAATGAGATAGAGAAAGCTCTACCTGGATCGTCAGTATTAACCAGTTATTTCCTACTGACACATGGTAAGGTGAAGGTTGTTTGAAGTACTGTCCTAAAGGATGTTTTGGTCATAGTTGATAGGATCTATATTATGTCATGAGGGAGATTCTCTTTATGAAGCCTCATTAAGGGTTCAGACAAGATCTCTAAAAGCAAAAGTAAATTTAGAGATGAAATATTGGCACATGTATCTCTGGTGAAATGCATGTTCCTTGTACAGGCCCAGTTCTAGAAACCTAATTTCAGTTACTTGTACTGCCTTTTACAGGTCTAGAGATTAACATTCAATCTAAAAATGTTCAGCTCTGTGGACGAGGTTTTTTCACTGGATAATTTATTTTATGAAAGACCAGATACAAACAAAAGGTAAATATTTACAGTTAAATACATATAATTGTTTCCCAAGTATTTCCAGACTGTGAATTGCTTAGCAGCAGATTTTTGAAATGTAACTTCCATTTCCACTTCTTAATAGAAATCTGAGGCTAGAAATTTCATGGTTCCAGGAACTCATACTTTCAAATATTTTTCTCAGGTTAGCTAACAAGATTTGGATAATGCAGGTGTATCTTCTGAGTGTAAGAAGAATTTAGCTGAATTTTTGCCTCTTAAATTTACTGTGATTAAAAATCACATGAGTTTAAAAGTTTTTTAGCAGGAGAAACGGTTGTTTTAATCTAGGTGTTGCTTTAAGAATGGTTTTTCCTTGCATTTTTTATGATAGAGATCTAGAAAATAACAAGTCAAACATTTGGTGGATTGCACCTGCTCCAGCAATTGATGAAATTCCACCTGCAGAGGAGTTACAGAGGGAGCTTGAAAAAAACACAGCCAGCAGTTGCATGGGTAAAATATTTGGCATTCCTTTTAAATGACTTGACAGATAATTAACTTGACATACAATTCCTCCTCTTTCTTCTAATGCAGTGAATTATTGAGTATTGTATGTATGCAAATGCAAACATATTTTAGTTCAGAGGAATGGTCCTGGTTATAGGAAAGGTTTGGCCTAGTTCCCTTTGTACACATACAGCCTGCAAGTTCACTGTGCAGAAGTGGGCGATGGAAGGAGTAAGCTATTTTGTTTTGTGTTACGGTGCTTCATGGAAAGGTGGGAAGCAACTACAAGAATAATGCAGCACGTGAACCTGTTGACCTTCTCCCACCCAAGACACAGATTTGTATGAACCTAACTTTTCTCCCCCCTTGTATTTTCCTCTTCCCTTTTTTTTCTTCTCTTGCTGTCCTCTCACTCTCCCTCCTCTTTTACTTTCCCACATTCATGCTCAGAAGTCTAAACAAATAAATAAATAAATTAGAACCTGGTTGTTGTTAAAGGATTAGCAGGTCAAAATGAAGGCTGTGTAATACAGCTATCCTTTAATCTTTTTGCATTCAATTGTTCATTTCTGCTATTGCCTCTTTTGCTGAGTATAGAGAATGAGAATGCTTGTAAAGTCACTCAGATCAGGACACTGCTTCCACCAAGAGCTATGTGTACAAATCATAAATAAGATGACTTGACTTCATTAGGAATTTTGGCTGTTGAGATCTCAGGTCTTATCTCACAGCTGTTCTTAGCAGGTACTTCGAGTCTAGTCATTGAATCGTTTTTTAAAACAGATTGTCTACGTGTTGAGGCACAGTAACAGTTTTCCATTTCACAAATTTCTGGGATTAAAGTGAAATATGTGTCTGGAAGTAATTTTCATCTACTTTGTAGTGCTCAGGAGTGGCTTTATTCCATTATTTTAAATAACAAACAAGGAAAGTGGCCCTAATTTTTAACTGTCAGGAGATGTATTTGTCAGAATGAGTCATAAAATGCAGAGAGTTCTTGCAATAAAGTAGGAGGGTAAGTTCATGTAATAAATGTGAAGTTGACTGATTTTTATCTGGAAGATGTTTAAGGAAATGAGTATAAATAGGAATATGAATGAATATTCTTGTCTATTCTAGGAGGGGTAAAGAACCAAAAGTTCATACAACAATGTAAGAGTAACACTGAGGAAGTAAATGACAAATCACCAGCACCTACTCATTTTGGCATAGCCTCTGAAAAAGAAATGTTCCAGTTATGTGTAGGAGAAAGAACAAAAAAGCATGGAAGTCGGGAAATGGCTTCAATGTCTCTCTCTCCCAATCAAGCTAAATATAAAATAGGAACAGAGATTTTTCAGCAGCCCGATTCAGATTTCTCACAGACTAAAATATTAACCAACTTTCCAGAAATTGGTGATGATGAGAGCGTTCACTCAGCATTTCGAAAGAGGTACGTTTGCAGTCAGTTCTGATAACTCAGCGATTGTAGGATTGTTTTAGGTCTGTTTCTCAAATGCAGAGTTTTTGATCCTCTGCGTACTTCAACAGGGCTCCAGACATTAAATCCTTTCAGTGTAAAGAAAAAAAAGTTTCCTTTTGGCAGTATTTTAGTACTGTAATTAAATGTGTCCTGAGTTCAGGCTCTTCTATGAGGAAGATAAGCATGTTGTTGTTTTATTAATGTTAATAATTTTTTAGATAGGACAGGTTATTGAAAATACCATTTCAAATTCATTATCTATTGTGAAGAGCAAGACGACAGATCAGAGAGGAATATCTTTAACAGTTCACAGCACGATTTCAGTGCTGCCTAGGAGATGAGGTTTTACAGATAAGCACCTCTCCTATGCCCAGTTCTTCTCAGTCCTTGAACCTCGTATGTCTCTCTCTCTCTGTCTTTTTTTTTTTTTTTCTTTTTTTCTTTTTTTCTAATTATGCAGAGATTGGCAGTTAATGTACTATTGGGATTCAGAATGCATCTGGACAAGGAGTTCACTTTTTTTTCAGATTCTTTCTGAAATGAAATTGAAGTTAAAATGTACCCTGAAAGGAGTCTTCTTCATGTAGAGGAATGTCAGATCCAATAAAACTAGATACAAACTTTTCTTATTATTGTAACATTTTAGTTGTGTTTCTAATATAAATATGCTTATTTTTCAAATATTGGAGAAACTATTTAACATACAACATGGTAATAAAAATCCTGCATCTTTTGCAGCTTATTTAAAATGCCTGATTGTATTTATAAAAATACAGAATTTAAAGATAGTTCAATGGATGTGAAAGAATTTGTTACTCACTTTAATACGAGTGAAAACGTGACAGAAGTGAAAAAAAATACGTGGAGAGAAAATCATCAGCTTCCAGTAACTACAGACTCAGGTTTTACCCTACGTAGGGTAAATGATGGGGACATGGCATCTAAAATTGGAATTAAAATAAAATCATTGTCCAGTGCTTCAAAGATTCTGGATATGACAGGTAATTATTATTGTTCTATTGAAAGTAGGAAGAGAAATTTGGAGGCTGGCCAGGAATGGCTTCCTGTCTGATTGCTTGCTGCGCTGAGTTACTAGACACTAGTCAACTATGAGAGGATAAGATGAGAGCACTACATGTCACTGAGTTCAGCAAGGGTTTTTGTGGGATCTTAGAGTTGAGGAACACTGTTTTCTGCAATGGTTTTGCATCTAGATCAGGATATTAAGGTCTGAGTGAGTTACAAATCCATTACAAGTGTGTTACAAAATGGTTGGCTGAGAGAGGCAGGTTAGTGGGTTGTGCTCTGCTCGTATGCCTGCCTCCAGTGCAGAAGCAGGGCTTTGTCCTGGCACTTGGGCTGCACAACATCCCTCTCAGTGACCTGGGGAAGTGGTGCAGTGAGCTTGAGGAATTATTAATGTCATTAAATGGGGGTGGACACCAGTGAGCGCACCTGAGAGCCAGGCTGCTCTTCAGAGAGACCCATCCGTGGAGGAGGGACCAGCAGGGACCTGGTGAAATTCAGTGGGGTAAAAAGCCAAGTCCTGCCCTGAGGAAGGAGGAATCCCTGTGGAATGGGCTGACTAGGAAATAAATAAATAAATAAATAAATCAATGTCAGGAAATAAATATGGATGAAGTGGATTCTCCCCTTCTTCTCAGCACATTTACATGACTTTTAACTCGCTTCTCAGATGTGTAGGTACTGCATTCAGATTTAGCTCTCTGATACAAGCTAGACACCCTGGAACCAGAGTTCAGCAAAGGGCTACAAAGTGATTCTTTCAGATGATAGGCTTCTGTCCTCTGTGTCCTGTCAGCTCCTTCTGTGTCACCTGTTCCTTGTTCCATACAGCCTTGCAGCACCTCACAAAATGCATAGCTTAGAGTCAGGATTTCATGGCTATTGGTTGAAAATAATGAAATCTGGTTTTATAAATGTATCTACTTTTATTTAGGAACTACGGGAAGAAGCTTGGAAATTTTGAGGGCTGTTACAGAAATACGTATCTTTTATCTGTTGTATCTGGTCTACTGATCTACAATGCTTCTATGTCTACAAAATTACAGGTTTAATTTGCAGCCATAGGAACTCATGCATTACTCTGCAATAGTTTTGAATTGCAACTTAGTACCAGGGGGAATCAAATGATGAATGGGTGTTTATGCCTGGGATTTCCTAAGCTAGAGTGAAAATAGGACAATTTATAATAAACATATTCATTGCTAAGCAAATTGGCTCTTATTTCAAATGTTCACATTTTATCCTCAGAGCAACTTATTTTTAAAATGAAAAATGTGAAAATTTTAGTTTGCAGAATATATTTTTAAGGCTACATTATATATGCTGACACACATAAACATACATTATCTCTAATATTTTAAATAAATAAAAAAGTAAATCAGTATTTAGAGTTATTAGGAAAAATGAATCCTACTTCTTGCCCCAAATTCTCAAGAGAAAACAGGCTTTACATGTGAGGGCTGCTCTGAAAGCAAAGCCTGCTATTTTATGATGGTGGCCCATGATATCAGAGGTGGATGTCGGTGGTGTCGCAGCAGAGGTTGATCCTTCCCACCAATATTCTGTTTCAGTTTGTTGCTGTACGACAGATGGCAGCAGAGGGGCAGTCTGACAGAACGACCTTCCATGTGGAAGTGTGTATGAAGCAAAGGTGTTCGTTGAATGTTTCCGTGTGGAAAAAAATCGAACCTTTGAAATTCATTGATGCCAGCTGAACGTGTATGGAGACCACACAGCAGATGTGACCACAGTGAGGTGGTTGGTGCTGCATTTCAGCAGTGCAACAACAATGCCTCCACTCGTGCATTTTTACAAGCATGGCATGTGGGCTCTTCTTTTTGGCTGGCAAAAATGCACAGCTGATGGTGGTGTCTACGTTGAAAAACAGTATTTTGTAGCTTTTGCTCAATCAGGTGGCATTATCACACTCTTTTATCTGTGGAAATAAATAGAAGGCATTACTTTCAGAGTGACCGGCATACTTCTTACAGATCATTGGTCTTGTGCAGATATTTGGTCTTGTATGCATATGGTATATTTCCATTCATTAATTTTAAGCAGATTTTATGCAAATTATTATTATTCCTGCTTTGAATCCTTAACATAAGTAACTAACATTGGTATAACAAACTGCTTTTTTGCATTTTTCACTCTTAAATATTTTGTTGCTAGTAAGATATCAAATGATAGGCTAAATATCATGAAGAGTAAATGGCTACATTAGCCACTGAATTCAGGTGAACAGTTAGAGAACTGACATAGTATTCCAAACAAGCAACTGTTCAGTAGTTCTGATGCTTCCTGTTGCAGATGGTTGATGTTTATCCTTTTGAAAATGGGTCATTTATTTACGGGAGTAATTTTAGAGAAGCCTTTAAAAGAAATCTTTTTTTTTTTTCTTAATTTAATTAATTTCTTATTTTAATTCTTCCTTTTTCTTTATGTTTTTATTGAGTCTTTTTAAATGGATTTAACATTCATCTAACTCCTCAGCTGTTCATTGTTGGTGTTGCTGTTGGTGTTACATCCAGCTGTGTTTGCATTCACCTGCAGCCTGATCAGATGGTTGTGGTTAGACTGCTTGTGTGGCTTCAGTGCAAGTCCAGGCGAGGATCAACTTGCTCATTTGGATCTATAATGAAACAATGCTCTCCTTCCTCTTGCTTGTATTATGGATAGGAACATATTTGTCTGAAAAATACATAATATTAGCCATTGAAAATACTTTTAAAACCACCATTAGCATTAAGATATCATAGGTGGATTTCTTTACAACTGGGCACACAATACTGTGCTTGTTAATTACATTTGTTATGTAGCAGAAATGTGGCAGTTGACACTGCAAATACTTTTAACAGCAGTGCTCTGCTTGCTCTTATAAATGCTTTCGCATGACATAATTGCATGCACTTCCATAATGCTTCTATGGAGGAGGTTCTTGATTTGTGGTATAATCCTGAGATCTTTTAGATAGGTGCTGGGTTTATTTTCTTTGTAAAGTGAAATACTTGGTATCTAAATCTAAACAAAGCTACTGAATCATTTAATGAGTTCCTTTTTTATAACTGTGATGTATTTTAGACTTGAATTTAAATTGCAAGAAAAGCCTCCGTTTCACAGTTTTAAAAGAAATGTTAAACTTTTCACTCTGTTGTTTTCAATTCCTTAATGCTCTCAAGCAACCCAATTTAGGTGTATTTTTAAGGAGTTTCCATACTTTAACTATGCACAGTCTAAAGCTTTGGATGATGTAAGTATGAAACATTAGCTGCAGCTGTAAGTAGTACTTTGCAGATAAACATATTGCATAAATGTAAATGAAATTTTAATATTCAAAACTGAAAAGGAAATTGAAAGCTACAAGATATCTCGAATCTCTTCCTGAAGTAGTTAAGCAGGATTCTGCTCAGTGTGTACTTACACTAATGGTTTTAAATGGTTTTCGAAGGAGTATAAAGGAGAACTTTAGTGAAGGATGTCCGTTTGGGAAAGTGCCTTTTACCCATCCTTTATTCTTATCAGGTATGCTTTTTTAAAAGCAAATAACTTGAGATTGTGACATATTGCGGAGAGGGGAAATCAGTCTTAGCAGTCTCTAAAAGCATTTAAAAATTTTATCCGACTCTATGGGAAACACCAGCATCATTCATCACAGCTTCTAAGAGCGATTTTTTAAGCTACTGGCATTTTTGTGCTTGTCACAGAATGGTAGATTTGCATTAATAACCTTAGAGAAGCAACATTTTTCTTGTTTGTGTGGCAGGTGTATAGCAAACACATTTATTTTGCTCTAATTCAAGTTTTGCACCTCATACAAAATTCACTATGGAACTATGTATATCAATGTAATATTTGTGTGTGTGTGTGTATGTCCTTTTCACCTAGACAATTCTTTTGGAGTGTGTGAACAGGTACAATAGCTATGTTATATTTACTGCTATGCCGTTCTTTCCCAGCTTCTTTATACAGACAGAAATTTTGTGATTTGTGCTCCAACTGGCTCTGGAAAAACTGTAATGTTTGAACTAGCTATTACCAGATTACTTATGGAAGTCCCGCTGCCTTGGTTAAATACTAAAGTTGTTTATAGTAAGTATTATGCAGCTTTGAGCATTTTGATGACAGCAGTAAAATTGTCATTCTATGAGTGTGGAGGTATAGATCGAGTGCTTTAATAATACTGAAGTTATGTAAGTAACAGTAGTGTATAAATATAGTGACCACCATAGCTTAATACAGATAAAAATAAAAATCCTGTAAAGAATTTGTTCTCTTATGAGGCAAAATGTACATGAAAAGGAGAGAATTAAGCAAATGAAACTAAATCAAATGCATGTGGGCAGAGCCAGAATTTAAGCAGTATCTTTTGTGTGCCTGTCTGCTGCTTTAAGAGAATACATTTTCTGTATTTGCTTATCTGGAAAGGTTTCATACTGTTGCTTTCTGTCTATTCTTTCTGTTGTTCAAAGGCAACAGAGCCATGGTTCTTGGCCTAAAGCTCCAAACTGATCTACACACAAGGAGTATGATAACCTGTTGTTACTGTTATGGATTTGAGAACGAAACTGAAAATTGGAGAATTCGTGAACGCATCTGCACTTAGAATTTGTATCAGTACTGCTGAAGGTCTGGTGTTCGTGATGTAACTGATCATTTCATGTTATTTTTAGTGGCGCCAATAAAAGCTCTATGCAGTCAACGTTTTGATGATTGGAAAGAAAAATTTGGACCCATAGGACTCAGCTGCAAGGAACTGACAGGAGATACAGTGGTGGACGATTTATTTGAAATACATCATGCTCATATTATTATCACAACACCTGTAGGTTTCAGTTCAAGTTCTTACAGAAAGAGAATAAGCAGATTTAGTGGTCAACCAATCATATGCTGCCAGGTCTGCTTTTCATTTTTTTTCAACAAAAAGTAGCAATTTTCAGAACATTGTTATGATCTTTATAGTTGTCTGTAAACTGCTGTTGCATGCTTTTGCTTCATATATCAGCAAATAATATAACGGCATGTCAGATGAAACCTA
The DNA here is from genome assembly GCF_019238085.1 of Lagopus leucura. Classification (NCBI taxonomy): domain Eukaryota; kingdom Metazoa; phylum Chordata; class Aves; order Galliformes; family Phasianidae; genus Lagopus; species Lagopus leucura. Next base: position 13,851,411 of record NW_024962266.1, read on the forward strand.
CATGATAGGTTAGCTTGAAGTTAGCTTGGCTTTATTTAACAGATTTTATTTAAAGATATGTTAAAAGTTAAGCATGCCTACATGTACTTTATTTCAGGCATATGTTTGTCTTTTGAACATCGTTTTCCTCTTGACATTTTGTATCCTAGGAAAAATGGGATAGCATGACTAGGAGGTGGAAAGACAACTCTATAGTTCAGCTTGTGCGACTGTTTCTCATAGATGAGGCAAGAAAATTAATGATCCTATACGCTCTTTTTCTTCTTGAAGAAGAAAGGAAAACTCTTAGAAAGTAAAACATTTAACAAGCATCTGGAGTATAACGAGAAATATTTTGCAAATGTTTTTTGGAATTCCTGATAGGTGCATGTCATAAAGCATGAAAGCCGTGGCGCAACGTTGGAAGTTGTGGTCAGTCGGATGAAGACGGTTCAGTCTTCTCTTTGGCGTCTTTCAGAGAATAGCCATGTTCCTCCTTTGAGATTTGTAGCTGTTTCAGCAACAATTCCAAACGCCGAAGATGTAAGAGTTGCATTTTAACCGCATTTGAATTAATATAAAATAGAGTTCTAAGTAAAGATTGAATAACAGAGTTGTCATTTTGAAGCTGTCAGCTGATGGCAGCTACATGGTTGATGTTATCATAAGAAATGGTTTTCAGCCATAGAGAAGTATCAGCCAAAAGTGGCTATGCTTTTGTTTTAGATATCTGGGATTTTTTTATCTTTAGTACTTTAATATCTAAACAGACTTGAGATTACAGTCCCAATTATACTGGTCTAGTAGAACTTCACCTATGATTTTAATGGTGAGAGCACTGTGCAATGCAGTAGTAGTTTGTGTGATAAAAAGAAAATTAATTATTGTGTAATGCAGGTAGAGTAAAGCATGATTGAAAACAAAAAATGATTATTTAAATTCTTTTTCTTCTTTTTCAAAGATTGCAGAATGGCTTTCAGATGGGAAGATCCCTGCTGTATGTCACAAAGTAGATGAGGATCAACGACCAGTGAAGCTACGCAAAATTGTTCTTGGTTTTCCTTGCAGTGACAGTCAGACAGAATTCAAATTTGACTTAACACTGAACTACAAAATTGCTAGTGTTATACAAGCATACTCTAATCAAAAACCAGTGCTGGTGGTATGAGTTGTTTTTTAGTTACATTTGAAATTGTTTCTTACTCACAAGTGTTGATTTTAAAAAATAAAATTTTTCTTACTTACAGTTCTGTGCCACAAGAAAAGGAGTGCAGCAAGCTGCTTCTGTTCTTTCAAAAGATGCCAAATTTCTACTGAGTGTAGAGCAGAAACAAAGGTATTTTTATGTTTAAGTTTTTGATCTATGTTTCTGTGTTCTACTAAGCTTATGACATTTGCAAAGATGCTGACCTAATACATCTTCTAGCAGAGGAGTATCTGCAACAAAATCATCACAGCTGACATTTCTGTTGCTAAACTGGCACTTTTTTGGGGATACTTTGTTGTTTCTAAAAACTCATTTTTGCAACATAAAATGTTAATCTCCATGGACCTGTAAGATCTTGTATTATGCAGACTAAGTATACAAGATCTTACTAGTGCAGTAAATTAAGCTCATGAGAAGTCTACGCATTATCAGATACCTTTAATAAATGTATATTATTCATCAACTTCACAACCACAGAAGCTACTTCCCAATTTTTGGAATCCAACTTTTGCCCTCTCCATGTTTCACAAGCAATACATCTCTGTTGCATTCCTTGTTTCCCACATTTCTGCCAACCCTATCTATATTTGATTTCTGTGTCTGAGTCAGAGAGCTGTATTGTGTGTCGTGTCTTGGAAAGATAACTGGGCTGGAAAGGGTGCAGCAGCTGTTCCAAACAATCAGTTTGTTTGCTTTGAGAAAAGTGGAGATTGAAAGTATGCTAAAAATGTGTGGTTAAGAAGTTATTTTAAGACAATATCCTTTTGATAGTCTAAAATGTAGTCATAAGCTAAGAACATATTTTAAAAATGCAAATACAGTAGTACTATGAGAATGTATGTAAAAAAATGTACTTGCCAAGGAGTGCTTCTTATAATCTTTAAAGGTGCGATTGTGCATCTAGTTTTATGTGAAGCTCTGTCTTTGCATGCTGACATTAATGAATCTGTTTTGTAATTTATTTATTCTTTTTTGTGCAGATTACAGAAGTCTGCCAATTCGTTGAAAGATTCCAAGCTCAGAGGTAAGTATAACCTATTACTTCTCTACCTTGTGAATGAATATTTGCATGAGTGAACTTAATCAGGTAACGGATGTAATTACTACATTATCAGATCTTTTGATGTATGGTGTGGCTTATCATCATGCGGGTATGGAGCTTTCTGACAGAAAAATAATTGAAGGAGCCTTTACTGCAGGAGATGTACCCGTACTTTGTAAGTAAATTTAAATTTGAAAGTCAAAATGTCCTGAATATATTCTGAAAAGATGGAGTTTGGAATTGGTAACATTTTATGATTCTAGTGTTTCTGTTTAACCTTAGGAATTCTTTAGTAGAATGCAGGTCAAGATGCCTTTGTATTTCATACATACTTTGGCTCTTTGAGTATACATATTACTGAAATATACATATATTACTAAAATCCAGAGAACTTCTTTTCTGCATACATAGAGGTCATCTTCCTTGATATGTTGGTTCAGGGCTGGCTCATAGTACTTACCTTCTTGTTCAGATGAGCAATCCTGTTGACATGGAATTCTCTGCTAATGTTTCCTTTCTCAGCTTTCATATGATGTTTTCTTGGCTTGTGCTTTGCAGCCATGGGTTCCCTGAACAGGGAGGTTGCTATGAAATATTTCATCTATTGTTATGTAAAATGAAAAGATATCTGTTTGAGACATGATAGTCTTGTTAAGGCCTCCTCTTTTCATATCCAGGAATTCAGACCCTGTGAAAATTGACTGTGTTGCTTATGTACTACAGTGAAATCTTGGTGGATTTTTCAATCTGTGCAATAGTCTTGATTCACTATTAAATGTTAAGGTAGATCCTTTGCTATGATCTAGCAAAACTTATAGGAGTGCTATTTCTGAAACCCCAGGAGACAGTAGTTCAAAAATTGCTCTTTGCAATGAAAACTAGAGAACCCTGTGCCACAGTTCGAACACAGTGTGAATGCACAAATGGACTACCAATAAAAGAATGCAAAGTTGCTTAATTAATTTGCATGTAAACGAGTCTTCCATGAAAGTGTGTATTGGTAGAGAATTATGATAGTATTGGTGATTATACATTTTTTTTTGCTACCATGAATACAAATAATACTGATGGTGGATGACTTGAAACAAAACTCTTAAAGATACTGATTGTGAAGAACTACAGATGATATTTCCTCAACGTTTGTGTTTTACTGAAGACAGATTGTGTTCTGGATTATTTGAAAAAATTCCTTAACATTTACAGATAATCCAAAGTATATATTCTGTTAATTAATATTTGAACATTTGCTTTTAAACAGATGTATTCTGGTAAAGAATTCTCGATAATACTTGACAATCAGGTACAGAATTCTTATGCAAATGTGTGTCAGTATCCTAGATTTAATTCTTTCTAGTGCGTAATGTCCCCATTTTCACTGGCTACGCTAGAAAATATGAGTTCTTCATGATGAAAATTAGGTGCTTATTTGTTTAATATATGTGTAACAGCGGTGTTCATCCTGATGTCAATATACTTTGATCTGGTCTAGTTACTACTAGCACCTTAGCTATGGGAGTCAATCTGCCTGCACATCTAGTGGTTATAAAATCCACAATGCACTATGTTGGAGGAATGTTTGAAGAGTACAGTGAAACTGATATTCTGCAAATGATTGGGAGAGCAGGAAGGCCTCAAGTAAGTTACTGCTGTGTTACAGCAATTCTTTCTAAAGGCAGATAAGTAGAAACTAACTTTGCCAAAGAAACAATTCCAAAACTTTCATTGCAGCATTTGTTGTTTTTTTTTTCAAGTTTTGTTGTTAATAGTTAATGAGAGAGAAATATTTGTTTTTCTGTTATCTGTTAAAAAAAAAATATTGTTTCACCTTGCTGTAGTAAAAGATCCAAAGATTACACTTGAATTGTGTGTGGAGTAAGGATTGGAGAACAATTAGGAAGCTGGCACACAATTTACAGATTGGATGATAAAAATATCTGAAACATTTAACAGCATACTTTGCATGTACTTCTCATGACTTCAGAATAAGAAAACATTAAGTTAGAAGAAGAGAGGAGCAGTTTGGAAACACTGCCTTCACAATATCCCAATTCATTTTGCTCCCACAAGAGGAGGGCAGGGTTGTTGTTGGGTTTGTTTGTTGATTTATGTATTTATTTTTGCAGTTTGACACAACGGCTACAGCAGTAATTATGACTCGTTTGAGTACAAGGGAGAAGTATATACAAATGCTAAATGGTGCAGATATAATAGAGAGCAGGTAATTACTTTTTCATAAAATGAAATAGGTGGAAGAAACATTTCATATTTTCTACACAATGTATTTTCTCTGAATTTTTTCCTCTGTTTAGAAGAAATTTAAGGACCCAAAAGAAAGAAAGAAAACTAGAAAGCTAATCAGAGATAACAGCCTCTGCTTTAATAGATAAAAACATATTTTAGGTCATCTTAAAGCTAGCTCTAGATTCCTGCTGGAAAACTTAAGAAACCTAAATTATTTATATTACAAAGACGAACAGCAAGAGCTGAAGCCAGATCATGTATCTGAATTTTTAGACAATAGAGCTTAGAAAATAGCAGGCTACAGAGTCCACTTGAGATGAATGAAATATCAGGAGAGACACATATACCAAAGTTAAGATGCTAACCTTAACTCTGAAACACAAAATTTTAGTCACAGATGTTTGGGTTTTTTATGGTTCAATTTTTCAAATATGTTCAAAATATCAATACTGCACTGTAACTTTGAAATGCATGTAGCTTTTTTTCTAAATACTTATGAAAGTTCATAGTTCCCAAGATGATTATTTTTGTTCTCTGGATGCTAAGCCACATTGTGAATTACATTATTGATTGTTTACTTTTTAAAACTATTTCCTGTTGATTTCACTGATTAAAATGAATAGTTTAAGCAAAAAAAAGAAAAAAAAGTTTCTTTTTTTTTTTGTATTACTAATTGATAAATATACTTACAGAGGTTTTTTTTTTGTTTCTTTGGTTTTGACAGCTTGCACAAACATCTTGTGGAGCATTTAAATGCAGAAATAGCATTACATACTATCACAGATGTCACTGTAGCTTTGGAATGGATACGATCAACATTCTTGTACATTAGAGCTTTAAAAAATCCAGCTCATTATGGTTTGTTTGTTTGCAGTTGTTCTACGTTTCGACATTGGCCTGTGTTAAATCAGTATTATTTGTTTTTTTTTGTTTTCTTACGGGCCATTGTTTTTTGAGGGGTTGAAGACAAGCTGTGTAATGTGGTCCATAACACTTCATGGAAAAGTGATCTTATTTGCATTAATACAAATAGTAGGAATTTCAGTGTGATATAATGTTAAAAACTATGAAGAAGCCATTTACAGCTTCATAGTGATCTATTTGTTTCATTCTAATACACTCAGCCATGTATGCGTACAGTATCTAGTCATAATGTGCTTTTCAGCACTGAATAGGTAGCCTGTAGCTATGAAGACTTTGTCTAGCATTTCATAGTTTTGCTAAGACAAAATTTTAATACGCTCCTTTCTTCAATTTGTCTTGTCCAGAGCAGCAACTTAATTGCCAGCCATGACCGTATCCTTGTTATTATTGACACCTGTACTACATCCAATTATGAAGTGGTTATTCACTTGCTAAAAACAACTCCAAAAAAAAAAAAAAAGAATGTAATGGAATAGACCATAGTATATGTACTACTTGAACAAGTGTTACAGTTTAGGAAGCTTCCTGTATTCTACAGTAGGAAGATTCCATATGTGAATTTGGCACTCTGCTAATGTTTACGGATGTTTCTACAACTGTTAGGACTCTGATATGTGTCTCAGAGGAGCATGTAGAGCATTAATCCTTTTGTATCTGTTCTAACAAACACTTGTTGAAACTTGGATATTGTTTGAGGCTCTTTATTTGTTCCTGGAATAATAGAAACATTTAGCAGTTCTTCATTTTGGCCATCTAGCTCCTAAAAAATTAGGAAATTGTTTTTGATTTGTTATGATATTAAGGAGAAAGTATATAATTGTATTAAATTTTTAAAAAGAAATTGTTGTTTTCTTGAAGGTTTTTCGTCTGGGTTGGATAAAATTGGAATTGAAGCAAAATTACAAGGTAAGTAGCTTGTTAGCTGTCTCAGTAAAATGTTATGTTTTAGGCCAGGTTCTTCCATGTTTATGCATGTTATGTAACTTTATTATTTCAATACATCCAGTCAGAGAACAAGTACACTTTACTATGCTGTGCTGTTTTATTATGTAATTATTAACACTTTGGAATATGATCAGTATGTCTTGATTGGTAGAAAAGTACTTTCAAAAAGCCCTTTCAACAAATTATCTTCCCCTATTCCAGCGTCTGTAGCTTCTTCTCCCTGCATACATGAAATATGCTGTAATAATTTTCATAGTTACTGATGTTCTCATACATCGCACGTGCAAAGTGAAATACTTCTGGTTGCATAAGCAAGAACTTAATTTGAATTCAGTGGAGTTACTGTGATATATATTTATTGTAATTGGATGATGTTGTTCTTGACTTGAACCTAAGGTAAATTTTTTTTAATATGTGCTAAAAATACGTATATTTTCAAATTGTGGACAGAACTCTGTTTGAAGAACTTGAATGATTTGTCATCTTTCAATTTGATCAGGATGGATAAAGAAAATAATTTCAAGCCAACAGGTAACTCTTCTCAAAAAAAAAATTAAATTTCAGAAGGGATGTTGAGATAATGAACTACAAAAGTTCACAGCTATTCCTGTGAACCTTTAATACAAGTACACAAATGTTACAGAGAGTAGAATCTGAAAAATTCTCTGCCTAGAAATATGTGATTTGTTTTTCCAGCAAATCATGGAAGTTCATTCTCTTAATGCCTGAACACATCTTCTCTTTTAATGTCACAGAAAATTTTGTTGCAGATAGGGGAAAATTATAGAACATTATCACAGGATAGTGGGCTATAACAAAATCCAATGAAGGAGAGGCCTTCTGGCTACCTGGTCTTCTCTACAATCCTCTAGTAGCAGTGGGTGGTTTCTCAGCAACTGCAGTTCACAGTCTGACATTAGTGTGAATTAATCTTCACTGGAGAAAAGTAAATGGTGCATATTTTTCTGTCTCTATGATGCGGTCAGTAATACCCATCACACAGCATATTGAGTCAGTGGTGTTAAATGTCATGCAGCTTTCTAATAAGAAAATTAATTCATTTTGTGACTTAAAAAATGCATACACTGAAAAAAAAAATACTTGGCATATGAATTTTTGAAGGTATGTTCTTCTTTTACAGAGACCGGAAGATTAATGGCATGGTATTATATTGCCTTTGATACAGTAAAGCAGTTTTTCAGAATTAAAGGAACCGAAACTTTGAAGGAATTGGTAATTTTAATCAAAATTCACAGATGTTCAATTGATTGTAAACAGAAACAAAAAATAATGTTCAGAATTTTTTTTATGTCTGCCAAAAAGTTTGGGCTTTGTTAACAAGATGTATAAAATTTTAGAGAATACATCTAAATAAATTCTACATGGAGCACTCCTGAGTCTTTTTAGTTGGGAGATCTTTTGACTTCCACTTCTTTCTTTCTTTCCATCACTATCCTTTCTTAGGAAAATATGAAGTTGCCAAGGCTGTTCTGCTTATGTAAAAAGTACTTTATGGAGTTATTTAGTTATCTATATTTTACTATGAATACCAGCTGTATGAAGAGCAGCTTTTATTTTTAAAGAAATGTTATTGTCTTTCTAAGTCATTTTATACTATCATTTAGCAAGTTATTATTGCAACAGTTATGTTACAAAAGGCATTTTGTTTTCAAACAGATCTTGTGGTAGATTGGCCATGAATAAATGGAATGCCTGTTCCCCTGGCTGTTTTTGTTACTAAGGGATAAAAAAAGTAAAGTGAAATAAATAAGAAATAGCAAAAACTATTTATATTTACCTTGCATTCAATAAAGTCTTGGCAATGTGTTTGGTCTTGGATAAGCTCAAGTGGAATAATCATCTGAAAACTGAAAAATCTTCCCCATCTGTCACAGAATAACCTTTATAGAAAAAAAGATAAGAAAAAAGTTAAACTGTTACAGGTTACAATGATCTCCAACTGCGCAGAATTTCTAGATGTCAAATTAAGAACAAATGAGAAGAAAATACTGAATGCTTTGAATAAAGACAAGGACAAAATAACTATCAGGTATAAAAAATTATGTACATAGGAAAAGTGAAGTTTGCTTTCAGCAACAAAAGCTATGAATAGTGAACAATAAGTATATTTTCACGTATAGGTTTCCAATGGAGGGGAGGATTAAAACAAGAGAAATGAAAGTAAACTGGTAAGTATTGCACTGTGATTACATTTTAATGAAAAGTTCTCATTTTGTCTGTTGAAATCCCTGCTACAGTGTGTCATTTCATAGTGGACCAGATCTTTTAATTTACGCTTCCAAATTTTCTTGTTTTTTTCCAGAAGAAACTTTTATGTTGTTATGTGTAGCTTAGAGTAGAGTTTATGTACCAAGAGATAAATATTTCTTTTCCAGTCTTATTCAGGCTCACCTAGGATGCATTCCTGTTCAAGACTTTACTTTGACACAAGATACTGGCAAAATATTTAGAAATGGCATAAGAGTTACTAGATGTACGGTAAAATTTGATCCTTTTCTATAACCATAATAACTAAAAATATATATTCTTTGATTGATATGTAGTAAATTTTATTTTTTCAGGGTTATCTGACTTTTTGGCGTCAAGTAAAGACAACTTTTCTGCATTATTAAACTCTTTGATTTTAGCTAAGTGTTTCAAGTGCAGACTTTGGGAAAATTCACTTCACGTGTCCAAGCAATTGGAAAAAATTGGTATGTACTTGTCAGAAATGAGATGTAAGGTGTAGAGTGAAACAGCTCCTAATTTCTGTAGTGACTGTTTGCGTAATTAAATGTCTCCCAATTGCCTGTTAGTCCACAGGTAAGTACCAAAGTTATTACAAGTTTGTCGTTACCTTCTTGGATAGAAATAGTCCATGTATTGATATTATTCATGCTTTCAGAATGTTGTTTCTTAATGTTAATCTCCATATTTTGAACAAATTTCACATTTGTATAATTGCATACCTCTCAGTGGACTTTAACTTTCTCTCTAAAAAGGTGTCTGTGTCTGTCCTACTACTCATATGCATGGAAACTACTTAATTGGCATTGAGATGGATAGGAATCATAAAATAGAAATAATTTTATAGTTCAAGGTTCTTATGCGTTCTCAAGCTTCTGATGGTGTTCTTCCTTATCAGCATGCTGTATTACTAGATAAATTTCTGTTTGGGAATTCTGATTTGTTTTAATTACTTGAAAGGGAATTCAGAAATGTTGAAGCTCTTGAACAAAAACGTATGTATGCTTAATATAATAGTGTATCTTCCTGCCATTGTCTGATGTTATCACGCTTTCATGCTTACAAAATTCACTGCAGTTCTCTGTGTTTGTTATTTAAAGACACATCTACTCTATATGAAACAGTGTAGTACAGAGGTCTGCAAATTAAGCCAGGAAATCTGTATGGTACAGTGCATGACAAATTGATCAGCTCATGTGCAGAAGCAGTATTGCTTCGTTCATGCGGATTTAAGCTAAGAGATTAAGGCGTTAGCTTCTGTGGTGGTAACTCATTTCCACTATTTCTGGATCTATGCTAAGTATCAATCCAGGATTTTATTACCTTCAGTACTTATTCGGTTCTATTTCTGTCTCCTTTTTTTTTTCTTTCTTGATTGGACATAAATTGGGGGAAAAAACCTTTTGTCATTCCTCCTCTCATTTGCAGAAGCTCTGCAAACAGTCTGAAAACTAAGGATGTCACTTATTAGTTCTGCAGCTAATTCACCTATAGTGCATTGTTTCTTTTAAGTAAAGCTGAAGGCTAGTTCTTTTGTCATAGTTCCTGAAATGGTAGAAAGGTTTCCATTAGTGAGAAGACATAAGAGACAAATGATATAAGACACTTTCTCCTCATCTGTATTTATGTCCACCCAAGAGGTGTTGAAATATACTTAAAAGGAAGAAGAGATTAACAATGTAACAATCCCTTATGTTTTTTGCAAATTGTGAAGATCTTGAGTTGAAATGAGTCATTTCTTGAAAGATTGCTTTATCAATCCTTGCTTTATCAAGTTCTCCAAAAAGCAACCTAAGAGTCTCTTGAGAAGTTTCCCACCTAATTTTCCGGTTTCTCTTACTGTTCCTATACAATTATGCATGATGAATACATCTACTCATTCTAAGTATATGATACTACCTTTTATCTAAAACTATTTTGGTCATTGGGGTAGGCTGTAGTTCTAGCTGAGAAAATGCCTCTTCATACATAGTGCACTGACTAAATCTGACTAACATTTAAAAGAATGGAGAATCATGAAGAGGAATAAGGTTGCATGTAGAATTCTCTGCCAGTCTGCTTATCATGTAACAAGAAAATATTTTGCTAAACTTGCATCAATTCCTAGCAGATTATCATAAATATTTTTTCCTGGAGTTATTTTTATTATTAATCTGCTTGAATGCGTTGAGATCCTTTTGACTTTAACATATAATTAAGTAATTCCTTGGATAGAATTGTTTGTTTCAGAAATTTTATTCCATGTGAATGACATTCTGTTTTTTAATCATACATACACAGAATGCTTGTTTGTTGACTCCTGTAGAACCTGATCTAAAATCTGTCTTACACTAGAAAATGTGTATAAAGTGGTGTTTACTCCTGTAGAAAGTGATCTAACATGATTTTTATACTAGAGAATTTATATAAAACTTGTCATTATTGTAATATTAAATATTTTCATATTTGCTTTCCATGCATTTCTTTTTGCCTTTACTAATGATGAGTGAATTTAATACTTAAATATTTAGTTGAGAAAAAGATGATTGCTATTTGCTAGGCAAAAAGATTAGAAAAAGCATACCATAAAATGTTTTCTGTTTTTACTTGCTGTAATACAGTTAGAATAATTTGAGATTAGTAATTGTCATTTAACAACATAAAACTTTTTCACAGGTGTGTCGTTGTCAAATGCTATGGTAAATGCTGGGCTCACATCATTTAAAAAAATAGAAGACATAAATGCAAGGGAACTTGAATTGGTAAGTCTTTTTGTATGCAGATAAACATTAAGAAAATAATGTATCTGCTGTATGAATGCCAGCAAAATTGAGCATTCAAAGTGATTTCTTATTTTATGCTGGAGAAGTTTAAAAGTGCAGTTACTGTTTTGTTTTGTTTTGCTTTTTCTTGAAAATGTGTATAATGCTTTAGTTTAGGAAATTTAATATGACTGACTTGGTGGGTTTGGCTAGTTTTGGAAAGTGGCTGCTTAAATACATAGAATTTCATTGTTAACACGATTTGAAACAGAAGGCGACGCTCATTCCCCTTCTAATAACATTTGTAAATATCTCTTCGCTTCTGTTTTTAATGTTATTCTTAAATAATGTTAATGATGAAAATCCTGAATTTCCATTCTTGATATTTTAATTAAAGATAGTCATAGAATAAAATGCTGCTTGAATCATCTATAAAACATCCCTAATTCTAGGCAAATTAGATTTTACACTAGAACAAGTTCTTAGGCTCTTGACTTCTTTTCTGAGGAAACTGCTTTTCCTGTGTTCTGGAACAGATTTCTAAATGAAATTTATCTTATTCAGTTATTTCTGTTCTGGCTTTAAGAATTTAATTTTTCTTTTCTACCCTTTTTTCAAGTTTTCCTTTCATTTCTGTTTTGTTTTCACTAAAGGTAGGGTAGCATAGAAGTGTCAGCACACAAAGCCTGCCTAATTCTTCAACATGTAAGCTAGTTCATTGGCTGATACCAAACAGAAGAGAGAGCACTGTGGAAAAAATGTTGGAATTTTCTTTTCTTTTGGCTATTTTTCTATACTGGATATCACTGACAGTAGAGAACTAGGAGTGATTAGGGCTTTTGTTAATGGTATAATTACTCTGGTGACTTTGATCCCTTGAATTTACTTCTGTACTAGCATCACTGATCTGTTGAATTTATCAGAAATGAAACTAAATTTTTGCAGATTTTGAACAGACATCCTCCATTTGGAAACCAGATAAAAGAATCTGTTTTGCACCTTCCAAAATATGAACTTAACATTGAACAGGTTTGGCTTTTCTATTTGTTTTATTGTTGGTTTTTTTTTCTGATATTATTAAATGAAAGCACATATGTTGCTGTTAAGAGATTCCAGCCCTCTCTGAGAGTACACTGTATACAATATCATGACCTTTCACCTTAGCATGAAACTCAAACTCTGAAGGACAGATTTTGAACAAACATTCCCTCTAGTACATTAACTTTGTTCCTTCTCCCTTCCACTGTAAATAGCATTTTATGTTAGAGTTGCAAACCAATATATTCACATTCTAGCTTTATATATAAATATCTTAAATATAATGCAAATATTTAAATATTTTTTCAAAAGACTCCATCCGAGAGACAAAAAAACAACCTTATAATAAAATTTACTGAACAAGCATTAGGTAACATTAACTTTCTGTCTCACTTAGCAACATATAGAAAGAATAAGTGATTATATTAACCTAACTGGTACCGTTTCAATGGTAGAGTGTAATCTAATGCTCTAATTCTGTGTTCTCCAAGGTTATGATAAGCATTATATCAAATAACCACTTTGCCTCAGTTTTCTGAAATAAAAAAATTATAGCATTTTGTGAGGTCAGTACAAATGAAGATGCCTTTGAGGTTAAAGGCTGTATTCTTGTGTAAAATGCTGTTTTTATAGCAAGTTCTATTTTAGTTTTTCATTTGACTTGTTGATAAGCATCCCTAAAGTTATTCACAGAAGGAAGATTCAGCAATGGCATACGTAGAGGTATGTTGGAATGTCAAACATTTGAATCTGAAAACTTTGTCAAAATACTCTTAGTTTTATTCTTTGCATTGAACAGAGAAGGTTTGTTTTTTTTTTTAGGGGACTTGATATATTCTGTTTTCTTTTCTCAGTACTTAAATACAGAGTGTTCAGCTATGGCTAAGATAGTGCCATATTATCAAATTGTTTGAGTTGGAAGGGACCTTAAAGATCATCTAATTCCACTCAACTTGCCATGGGTAGGGGTTGCCACTCACTAGCTCAGGCTGCCCAGGGCCCCATCCAACCTGGCTTTGAGCACCTCCAGGGACGGGGCATCTGCAGCTTCTCTGGGCGACTTGTTCCTGTGCCTCAACACCCTCAGAACAAAAAAATTTCTTCCTGACATCTAACCTAAATCTCCTCTCTTTTAGTTTAAAGCCATTCCCCCCGTCCTGTCACTATCAGACCATGTAAAAAGTCACTTCCCTTCCTGCTTATAAGCTCCTTTCAAGTACTGAAAGGCTTGTGAGATCTCCCCAGAACCTCTCTTCTTCAAGCTAAACAAGCTCACCTTCCTCAGCCTTTCTTCATAAGAAAGATGCTCCAGCCCTTAGATCATCTTTATGGCCTCCCTCTCAAACTGCACCAGCAGTTCCACATTTTTCTTGTGCTGGTGGGGACTCCAGGCCTGGACATGGTATTGCAGGTAGGGCCTCGTAAGTACAGAGTAGATGGAAGCAATCACTCCCTTTGCCCTGCTGGACACCCCCCTTTTGATGCAATCCAGGGTACAATTAGTCTTCTGGGGTGCAAGTGCATGCTACTGTCCAGCTTTTTGTTCACCAGGACTCAGTTCCTTCTTCACATGGCTGCTTTCTGTGAGTTCTTCTCCCAGTCTTTACCCATTTCTGGGATTGCCCCGACTCAAGTATAAGAGTCTTGACCTTGCACTTGACCTTGTTGAGTCGCATTAGGTTCACACAAGCCCACTTTTCAAGCCAGTGCAGGTCCCTCCTTCTCCTGTGTCAATTGCACCACTCAGTTTGGTGTCATCAGTGAACTTGGTGAGGGTGCACTCAATCCCACTGTCTGTTGGTAAAGATGTTGAAGAGCGCTGGTCCTGAGGAGGGTTTCTGAGGGACACCACTCGTGGCTGGCCTCCACCTGGACATATAGGAGTGTCTAGGAGTCTAAACTACATAGAAACTGTATTGCAAATTGCTCAAATTGAGCTTTTGTTGCTGTATCAACATTAAAAAATTTATGGAAGGATGTATGTTTTACTTCGCGTATTTTAGCTGTTATGTCATCTTGTATATAATCTTTTCCTAGCTTCCAAAATACAGTGATACAATGGCTGAAATTTTAGTAACCACCATATTGACAAACTTTGAGCAGCTACAGACAAGGAGAACAGCATCAGACTTTCATTATGTTACGTTGGTTGTAGGAGATGCTGACAATCAAGTAATTTTTATTCAGAAAATAATGTATGTATAATCAGTTTTTTTCATCTTTTGAGTTTGTTGCCATTTATTCCTTTTTTGTCTTGCAGTTTTTGCAATACTTTCTATTTATGCAAATATTAGTCTTTATCCTGTAGTTACTCAGTTGTCTCCTAAAATGCTGCACAACTCAATACAAAGAAAAAAAAAAGAAAAGAACATGCTTACACGGAGGGTGTGTGTAAATATCTGGACAGCAGTGATGCCATGTTGTAGAAATCTTCGACAGTCAAAATATGTAAAATATCTTAAAATACATATATATCTTTTCAGCTTGTTACTTATGAGTATTAGCAATCTTTCTTTAGTAATACGATTGTCACAACTGTTTCTGTGTCAGAGATGAAATTCAATTCTCCAGTTAGATAACTTATGTTTGGAGCAAATGGAAAAAGAGACAAAGTCATTTGTAACTGCATGATCTGCACAAGAGTCCTGGCCACTGTCTGACAGAATTTTGGCAGAATTGAAACTGATCTGCAGGATCCTGGCTTAAGACCATAGATGATATAGAATTGAAAGGTTCAATAACCTTTACATAATTACTGATACAGTCTTGTATGCAGTCTTGTTTTCACTGACCATATCTCATGAAGCTTTACTGATGCATTGCAGGGATTCTGTGCTGCTGAAAACTGGAAATTGGATGAAGAAAATTGAAGTGAAAAGAGCTCTTAAATCAGATGACATTAGTATAAATTTAATTAGTTCTGACTATGGTGAGTTAATTAACATACTTATAATAGAAAAACATCTGCATAAGATATAAAATATGTTATTAAAACACTTTACATCAGATCAAAATATAATCAACTGGAAAACAAATTCTGTTCTTTCTATAGTGTTGAGTATTACCTATCTGCCCTAATTACAAATCCATTTACTTAGTAGGATATTAACGTTCTCAAACAAAACTGTTCTTGAGAGAGAATTTTGCTCAGTTAAGACAATTTAAAATTTTCTTTTTCACATTACCTTTAAGTTGAATGAATCTATCAGCTTTATAGGTTACTTGCACTGGGAAGAACTGTATTTGCAAATGGTGAGGTTTTCTGTTCTTTGAATTTTGCATATAAAATGTATTGATGCAGATCCATCTACTCTTTAGTAGCATGAAACTTCTACAATGAAAAGTGTTGTTTCTTAAGGTGTGAAGATTTCAACATTTGTTCCCTCAGTGCCAGTTTCCATGAAGCTGAAGCTACAGGAGTAGATGAAGAACAGTAATGATATTTCAAACAACACACAATTTAACTATGTTAAAAATTGAACTGGCTGCAGTAAATTCTTCATCCTGCTCCAGTATTAAAAATATTTCTCCATGCCAGATTAACTGAAATATATTTGTTTCCTCCAGGAAACCATTAAATATTAAGACAATCACAATAATTCAGCCTAGAATAATACTTACTCCTGCGTTCAAACCTGTGTCTCAGGCAAGAAGAAGTGTTTTCCAAATAAATGAGATGGAGAAAGAGTTGTAATTTTATTAATATTTTGCTATCTACAAGTTGTACTGAGTGCAATAAATCTTGAAGAGGAAAAAATGTTAATTTTTCTGAAATTGTCCCACTGGCAACACTGAAGTTACATTAAAAGCAAGTTTTCTTAGTGCCTTCTTACTTCAGTCTGCATCTGTTTCATACATTAAGGAAATCTCACATTTTTTGAAAAGTCTGCCTTGTTTTTCAGTAATGTTTGCCTAATTGAAGTCCAAAATACTCTCTTTTTTTGTAACTGTTATCTCTCATAGTCTGTTACCAAGCTTGGTTTTGTTAAAACTGAAAACAATTAGCTTTCAAATAAAAAAATTCTACTAACATTGTCATTTCACTTCTTTGTCAGTGCAAAGCTGCAGTCACATAAGTTAGACTATACTGTTAGAATATAGAGTATAGTGCAGTTTTACAGGAAATTATATCTGCACTGCAAGTAAACCTAGTTCTATGACAATACAGGAAAGTTTTTATTAATGGAAATAATGTATTCTGTACAGTACAGCTGTATTACTCACATAGTAGTGATGGCATTAATTTCTGAAGATGTGTGATTTATTTTTTTTTAAACATTATCTACAATAAATCCATTCAAATAATAAGCTTGCTTTTAATGTTCCATATTCCTAACAAATTTCCATGGTCTTTGTTAAAGATTCATACTTCCTTGAACTCTTCAGAAAAGTGGAAATAATCAGTAGTTCAAGAAATAGTTCATAGCAGTTTGAAATACTTTTTCTTTTTTTCAAAGTTGGCCTTGATATACAGCAAACATATACAGCCTTCTACTTAACACCAAGAGCAGTGGGAAGTAAAGTAGTTATAAATAAACGGAAAGCTGAGTCTTCTGTTGATACATCTTCTGGCACAGCACAAAGCCTACCAGCAGCAAAAGTGGAGACAGGTAAACAATGATATCACAGCATCTGGCTAATTCCAAAGTCAACAGAAAGCTGAATTTTCTGTTCAGTAGAAAGTTAGTTCTCTTTTATCCATATTGTTTAGTTCTCAACTATAACAAATATGTAATGCTACTGCTTTACTGTTTCTGCTTATCAAGTACTACTATGCAATTCTTTGAATTTGAAAGTTAGAAAAATATTGTGAGCTTGCTATCTAGTGTTGCTGTTTGATTTTGGAAATAGAGCCTCTGTTTCTTCATAGTGTTTGTTAATTTGTTTCCAGTTATAGTGCTAGGGCAGCTCAATGTTCTGTTGAAGGCAACAAAATTCTAGGGATCCAGACTATTTTAGCCCATCCTACACTGCACGAGGAACTCTCTTAACAATGCATACAAAATAAAAAAATGAGCACTTTGGTATTCCATTCATCTAGGAAGCAGATGTAAAGAAGAAAATACCTATAAGAAATACAGTAACAGAGAATGTAACCATCGCTG
The DNA here is from genome assembly GCF_019238085.1 of Lagopus leucura. Taxonomy (NCBI): domain Eukaryota; kingdom Metazoa; phylum Chordata; class Aves; order Galliformes; family Phasianidae; genus Lagopus; species Lagopus leucura. The sequence continues at coordinate 13,868,880 of NW_024962266.1, forward strand.
TAAAAATAAAGATGTGTGTGGACATGAGTGCTGTGAGTTTCATTAAATACATTATTTCTGTTATTTTTTGATGATATAATTTACAGTAGTTCTGTTTATACCAATGTCTACATTAACAGCAATGACACAAGCAACTCAGGCATACGTTTTTGCTAAAAAGGCAAACAAAAAAAATCCACATTTTGTTAATATAACTTTTATAGAGATTACAATGGATATTAATGTTTTCAGATCATATAGCATATGATTTAAGAGAAATGTCAAGCTTGACCTCTCGTGTAAATATTAGTGTCTTAAATCTTTAGTATCTCTTAATAGAAGACATCCAAACTTAGTGGCAGAATATCCATTGATTTGGAAATAATTATGATTTATCCCTTTTAAACTAATTGAAGATTGTTATAATACCCTTTCTCAGGTAAAACTGGAGTACTTCCAAAGTCTGAGATGAGTGGAGATTCAAAGTTTAGTTTGTACCTGGCTGATTTAAGGAGCAGGAACTCTACTTCGTCTGTACCCCCAGTAAAGCGGTTAAAGGTTTGTTTGAATACAGTCAACATCTGCATTATTTTTTTTAATCTGTTTTGTGTTTGTATGTATTTCCTCTCATAAGGAAATACAAACTTGCAAGATTGTCTGCATGGAATGCAAAAAGTGAAGAAGTAGAAAGGTTATAAAGGTACGGACATCTTTGAGACGTTCCACTGATGTTTGGAGTACTTCCCGTGATGCAGTTCTCTCCATGTTTTTAATGTTTGCTTGTTTGTAATAGAGAAGAATGATTAGCCTGCAGCTCATATAGACAAAGTTATTGATACCTAGTCTGGCTTTTTGGATAACTGTAATAGAAGCATGTAATTCAGTATGGTATTACTATAGCTGTGTAATCTTGAGAAGTATCGTATAGCATCAAGGGAAAATATTGCTGACGAAAAAAACCTTTTTCTAAGAGATCCCAAGAGGTAACTAAATGCCAGAAAGATATAATGTGCAATTTTTAAAAAATATGCCAGCTTGATAGAATATTAATGATGTAATTCAGATTGTTAAAAAACATTTTTCAGTCTTTGTCTCATTGATTACAATAACCTGCTTTCTTTAGATGCAGATGTTAAATCAGGCTCAAAGTGTGGATCTCAAACAATTTGTTTTTGCACCCAAATCTTTGATGCCAGCATCATCAAGGTACTAATGAATATAAATAACAATAATTAATATATTTAAGTAGTAGTTCTATTTTAACTAGTGCCTGTTTTCTGAATAAAATTCTTCTTTGTTGCAGCTTTCTTCAACAGTTCCACTGACACGTCAGTGTTTTGTTTTGTTTTAAATAGGTCTGGAAATGAAGAGTCATTTTCGTCACATTCAGTGGACCAGGTAGATAGTTTTAATAACTTAGGAAGATCTCAACAACAATTCCAGTCCTGGGACTATGGAAAGAGTGGTAAGTTATGACTAATGTTTGAAATCATAACATTTGTTGTTTTGTGTTGAGCGTACCTTGTGTGTAAACTGAAACTTGCTGAAATCTCTACAGCACCCAGTACAGGGAAATAGTGTGGCCTTAATTGGCTTTCTTTCTAAAATCAGTAAGAAATGCAACTGTAGATCTAAGTCATATATCTCTAAATAAAACAATGACGATGAATTTCAAATACGAGAATGAATTTCAAATATGAGTACAAAACTAAATACTTTATGCAAGGTATTTCCACTGAAGACACTTGCAGTATGAAAGGCATTTTACCTGTGTCTCTATATCTCTTCTTCTTTCCTTCTCTACTGGAAGAAGTTGATGAAATAGGAGCTTTTGTCCATAACCAGTAAAGCATCACTATCTAGAAAAAAGAAAAAATTCTTTCTACTTATCTTTCATTGGAAAGGGCATTAAAGTTTTTTTATGTGAGGTTAAATGATCAGTCTTTGTTATTAGTATATAACCATGCTGCTCTCCTTAATGCACGCCCTTCACCATTCTACTTGGTGACTGCAGAGTTACATGACTCAGGTTTTGATTGTCTGTTGGTTAAGTAGCAGATCCAATGTTTAGATCATACTCATGCATATAAGAAACACTGTTGAGGTAGACTGATATATGTATTTTTGGCTCACGCTGCCTTAAGTGATAGCAACTGTACTATATCATTTCATTTTTACCAAATATCTTGAGGATGGAATATTCCTTTAAATTAATACTAAAGATTTGCCCGTGTACTCACCACCTGCTAAATATATATATTTTTTACCTTAGTCTTCAGATGGAAACTGTTGCTATATCATCAGTAGCTGTGTGAGCCGGTTAGTATGTGATATGATTGTGTTGTAAGGATAAACTCACAGAAAGACAGGTGAATATTCTGGTATCATTATAGCTGTGTAATCTTGAGGCAAATCATACAGCATCAAGGGAAAATATTGCCAACTGAAAAAAAACCATCTCGATTGAGTAGTACCAGAAAACATTACCTTAGCCATATAAATTGGGCCAGATACACTTTAAAAATGCACCAGAAATAATTTTAGTGAGATAAGGCCCCAAATTCTGTGATTTATGTGGGATCAACTATGTCTCTAATATGGTATGTTTCCATTCTGTATAAATAAATGCAGGAAATTGAGAATATGCTGTGAAATTGTAGTAACCTATAGTTAGGTATTTTAAACTGTGTGTATGTCTGCAGTCGTGCACCACGCTGACTTTGCATTCTCAAAATTACAATAGAAGTGCCTTCCGGGTGCTTTCTGGTGTCTCTTGAACAGTATTTTTTATTTCAGCCTGTCCTGCTTCCCCTGCGTTGCAAGGGATATCTAGATCAGAGTTCTTTTACTATATTGGGACTGTGGCAACAAAGCAAAACACTTTCTGGTGCTAGAGGGGAGGTTGAGGAGGGAGGTGGGTAAAAAGCAGAGAATTGGATTGGTGATGAAGAAAGAGAACAAAACAAAGGGAGAGAAAGTGAGGGAAGTTGACTGTGCACCAGAAAACAGTGTATTTTCAAACATCAAGTATCTCACTTTAATTAAAAATCTTAATAATGCTTGGAAATGCTTGAAAACTTATCTCAAAGTAATGCTGATGAAAAAGCACATATGTGACAGTCCTTCTTTCAATAGATTGAAGAACTGGTCTTAAAACAGAGCAGTTTCTATTGCACTTGTCCATGGATTACAGCTTTCTCTTTGAATCATTCAGTGTGTGTGAGAAAAGCTGAGAGACAATGGCGTAAAAAAGAGTCTTTCATACGTCACTTGACTGATACAGCTAAAAGCTGATCTTTTTTTCAGATGCTTTGGGTGTGAATGCTGAACTGAGAGATGACGTTTGGGATGATCTTGATGATGAAGTATTAGTAGTTGCTAGCAACCTTTTCAGTAGAGAATTAGGTAAGATTATGTACAAATTCTGTGTACAAATTATTTTACAGGATTATGGTGATTAAATACATCAGATAGCTCAGCTCCTCCATACTTTCACTCCGCTTCCTCAACAGAAAAGGGAGAGAAAATATGATGAAAAGGACCTCATGGGCTGGAATAAGGAAGGGGAGATCACTCTCCAATTATGTCATGGTCAGAATAGACTCAGCAAAAGATTTTTATTTTTATATATATATTTATCTATTGATAACAATCTAGAGCAGTGAGAAGAAAAAGCAAACTAAACACCTTCCCCTCATCCACCCTCTTCTACTTCTCTTCCTGACTGGTGCAGGGGAGTGGGAGCTGCAGTCAGTCCCAATGCTTTGTCTCTGCTGCTCCACAACGATCACTCTTTCCTTCTTCACCATGTGGGGCCCCTCCCATAGGATGCCTTCCTTCCCAAATCGATCTGTGGGCTTCCCATAAGTTGCAGCTCACCAAGCACTGCTCCAACATGGCTGCATATCATGAGGTCCATCCTTCAAGGAGCACGGTGCTCCAGCATGCATCCCCATGGGTGGCAGCTCCACCACAGGCTCTTTTCCACAGGCTGCAGCTCTGGCCTGAGGACTATTCCTGCTGGGGCACGTAGATATTTATTATTTATGATATGTAAAACATTTGCAATGTTTTTTTGTTGTTTGGTGGCTGGTTTAAAAGTTTGATTCTTAAATGGAACGTGAAAATACCTGCTTTCACATTTCAGATGAGCATGAATTGCTTCACAAGTACTCAACAAGTGAAGCCACAAGTGACATTTCAGAAGAGTAAGCATTATATAATTTATTGCAATTTTATTCGTTTTTAAAATTATCTATATTTTACATTACTTATGTTCACAGTTCAATGTTCACATGCATAACTGGATATGTAGAAGATTGTTTACTGAGAGCATGGAGTGAAATTTCAATTTTAAAACGATAGGAATTGCTGACTAATTTGAAATGACTTTTTATTTAGGTGTGGAGGGAAAATGCTGAACTGAAAAGTAAGCCATTTTGCACTTCTGTAAAAATAACTTCATTTTCTACACTTGGCATTTTCAGCTCTTGCCTATTACAAAGTGATACCAGTATTCAGAACTCAGTTCTCTCTGTGTTTAATAGCTCATCAAAGGTGGAATTATCTGTACAGAGTGGACATGTAAATACGGTAAGTGAAAATGTTTCTGTAACAGGATTTCCAGTAATTAAATTAGTCTTCCATATGAAAATGTATTTATCATATCTGACGTGAATTGAATTGAACATACAGCATTTCTGAACCTATCTGTGTTGTCCAAACTCTGAACAAGCATGCCTTCTGTGTTCAGCATGATGTTGGCATCACAAAGAACTAGGACTACAAGAACCCATCCTGCAGTTCTTTTTAACATTTTAACATTTACCTTGCAGTTCCCTTCTCAAGAAAACAAACATTCAAATCTTTCACAAGAGCTGGAAAAAACAGAATATTCTTCAATTTCAAACATAATCCCAGACTCTTCCAAATTCACTAGGAAAGAGAATTTTTTTATTTTCATGAAGGAGCAGAAAGAAGAAATGGAACCTAGGTAATAAGAAGTTGTATGTATTATTGTATTGTCTAAGTGTGAAGTGCTTATTTCTCCATGGCAATTTGTTGATTTACTACAAATTCATTTTCAAAAGATGAATTTGCATGGTAGTACTACCAGTTAACTATTCTTAGGAAGAAAATATTTTGAATAGTGTTTTTTATTTCATAAGTTTTTATGTACTGTACCTAATTTTATTTTATTTTGCTCAATATTCATTAGATATCTTCCTGATGATGAGACCAGTGATGTCAAGCCTTTACTTGGACTACTTGATGACATATTTTAAAACAGAATATATTGTAAGTGTTTAAAAAAAAAAGAAAGAAAGAAAGAAAAAAAAGAAAAAGAGAGAAAAAGAAAGAAGGACTTATTTTTCCAAAATTTCAGATACTACTAAAAGAATTTCTTTGTTTTGCAGCTATTTACCAGTAATGGGATTACTGCCATACAGTAGATCATTACATATTAAAAAAAAGAAAAAGTTGTTGTTTATTTAATGGAATTTGGGTACGTTATCTCTTTTTGAAAATTGCTTACATTTTCATTTGTTGACCTCATTGCTTTCAGGATGGAAAGAAACAACATAGGAATGTGTCAGAGGAGCTCTCATGCTGACGCTGTAAGCTATTAATTACATGGCCTGCTCCTAAGTACTGTTTAAATGAATGAAAAACTGTTTCCTCGGAAATTTCTTAAAGCTTTTTTATTTTGTTTGTCAGTTTTTTAACGCTGAATTTTTCTGATTCTGTTAAACAGTTGGATTTAAAATAAAGAGTGATGGAATAGTAAGTTACTCTAGGCTATTACTCCTTCTGATAGTACTACCAGCTTGTTTAGAAAAAAAACAACTGCAACTTCCATCATGTTAGCATCTGTCCTAGATCTCAACAGAACAGTTATTTAATGTCTATAAAAAGTATTCTAAAGCTGTATTTAACTGTTCACTTTGGTACTTGATCTCATAAAAAAGACCTGTATGCATCTCAACACATCTCAATACTTAGGCAGCCAGGTACTGGATTTGGCTATCTTCTTACAGCTCTCGTGTTTGAACAATAAACATCGCATGTTCATTGGATAGAAAAATATGATATTCTCTTCACCTGGATTTTAACTTCTAATTTCATCCATAGTCAGAACACACTATAGTAAATGCACTTCAATACTTTCAAGGCTTTTTGAAGTACACTGCATATGGTTTCTAAGATCAATTCCTGACTATTTTTCATAGGAAGCCATCCGCCTGCATATCTTACTTGGAAAATTACAAAAATGTGCTATTGTTACTGGCAACACTTCAGAAAATATATTCAATACTGCAGTGCCTTTATGATAATGTTGAACACTAATGAAAAAACATTATTTCAAAGATAAGTAGTTTATTTGTTGTTGTTTAAATTTATTATTCGCATTAGCTTGATGTCTCTTTACAGTATAAGTCACTTTCAGAGAACCAGTTTGGTGGTACAAGTGTTCACTGTCTCGAGAAGGAATGATTTTTTCATATGGTAACATCTTTTTTCTTATTGTTCCATTTTTCAAATCATAATAGTTGGAAGATCAAAACTGATAACCATAGTGTATTTCCCTGGCAATAACTGTATTCAGATACACAGTGACTATGCTTCACAACTTATGTGGACAACTGACTGCAGAATTAGAAATATCTACTCAAGGTTGGATTGTTTGTATGGGCTTTCTTGTTGTTGTTTTTTTTTTTTTTTTTTTTTTTTTCCCTTGGTATTTTTTTGTTTATTTTTTAAATTAAAACATTCAAATAGAGGTAACTCACAGTTACTGTACTAGTGCTGTGTTTAGACCAGCAGTCCCAGGTAAGCAAATCTTAGTCACGTGTTATGACACGTAAAAAGCAGAGTTTACCTCCTCCAAACCATTTCTGATTTCCATAGCAGGAACTCTGGTGTTTCTCTGCAGATGCTAGATGTGAACGACTCGGGGACCAAAATCCTACTCTTGCCCCAAAAGGAGTGCATAGACAAAGCTATTAAGAGCTCTCTAATTTTAGTCATATAACTGAATAATCTAAAGGTCATAAACCTTGTTTACCAGTTTGCCCTAAAAGAGGCAGGCAGTGTCAGAAGAGGATTCAGATTATAAGTGGGCTGAATTACTCTCTGGTGGAACCATCAAATTATGTGATGATGAAAGTGACTATGTGCAGTTAGTGTGGAAAAGCTGCTGTGCTCTAAATAGTAAATTAAATAAATATTGCTTCTCTTGCATAAACGAGGTGCTTGGGCTCTTTTACCCCCATAAGGATGTTATTTTTCTATGTTGAATGGTCCTATTTCTGGACAGCAAAAGATGGCTGTGCCCCACTGATTTTGCTGCATGCAGCTTCCTTTGAGGCGCCTCGTTGATGATAAAATATACTAATTAAATTCACTGTAAGATTGTTTCATTCAGCTGCTTCCCATTGATAAAATACTGACTTAAATAAAAATGTTGTGGAAGTATGAGGGGATCTTGTTATTTTTTTAATTTTGCATAGTGTTGTAACATTAAATAAGTGACTTGAGTTTGAATCATTTGAATTGTATAAGTAGTTCTTTCAGAATGTCACTGATTTTATTCTGTGGATGATTCTATAAAAGGTATGTTATAAAAATACTGTTTCCCACAGTGGAGCCATGAAAGAAATTCAGTGTGACAAGAAGTCAGATTTTACTGTCTTACTTGTCCGATACTCTGTAATAAAATACATGCTCATACCTGCTTTTAATTTAACTTTGTCTTCCTTATATGCTTCCTTTTCCTATCAAATGTATTGGTTTCAAAATATAAAGTAAGGTCAGCTGTGTCTGTGCTTTAAGAAAATGCAATATGCACTCAAAAGACATGATCAAAAATTACTAGCAGAAAAGTATATATAGTGTTTAAACATGTTGCCAGACACGTTTCTGTATAAGGTAAGTTTATAGCATGTGGATTACTGCAAATGTACAGTGACAAGAGTATGCATCTTGTCTCGTGTTCATTTAAATTACATGGAATTCTTTCATATATTTGAGCACTTCAATGAGTTAAACTGTACAGTAATTGTTAAAATAATAATGAAAGTTGTGGCAAGTAGGAATCTTACTTTTTTGGACTTCTTCTTACTTAAGTGAGATATAAAAGCTGGTGCTTGTAAAGGCGATTAACAATAATGAAGATTGAACAGAAACCGCTGAATTGAACCAATATGCATCTGAAAATAATTAAAGTCATTCATTTTGTGGAGCACAAATGACACCCCTAAGACACCATCATGCCGGAATTAGTGGTCTCTCATCTAAATGAAAGGGTGCCATGCTTTACCTCTTGACCCCTTCTGCTTTGTATGTAGAAGTGAGAGCAGTAGGTCAGTTGTTCTACTGGTGCAATCTTTAAAAGATATCCATGAAATGAGACTCACGGATGTCCTTTTTTCCCCCCACTCTTTTTTTTAACAAAAAATAGAGAAGGAAGAACTACTCAGTAAGAGCAAAATTCAATTTCTGTAGAGCACTAAAATCTCATTGAAGGTTTACGTAAGAATATAATGAGGTGTATACTTTGTGCTAAGTTTGCAGTGATGAAATTCAGTTTGGGCTGGAAGAGTTGTTGGCTTTATTGGCTGCCACTGCAGAGCTGAGGGTAAGGTCTCCTGTTTAACCATGTTGCCATTCTTTGTTCCTCAAACCTCTAATGAGAGAAAATTGTATCCCTCTAAGCCCCCTCCTGTCTACCAGAGACAATTCCTGGTCTCTGTATGCTCTTGGCAGGTTTTTTCAGATGAAGTAGGCTTGAGCTGCACCTCATGAGTAATAGGAGGAGGCAGGAACTATTTGTCTCCTGCTCTACGAGTTCTTTGATCACTGTTCTGCTTTGCTGTGGTTGTGAAGTGGCTGGGAAAGCTGTGCTGGTATTAACCTGCAGTCCTGCACTGCATGTCCTGTTCTGAATGCAAAGTCCAGATGCAGGTTTTTTATATCAGCTGGTGAGCTGCTTTCCAATTCACTCTAGTATGCAAACTGCTACAGTGAGAGCCATTCATTTGGTTTCATTTGGTCATGTGAGATGTGCTCTGGTTGTTTCTGGGTCTGTCCTCCCGCAGTTTTTACATTGACTGTTTCCATGTGCCAGTCTTGCAGGCATCTGAGCAGTGGTGTGCAATAATGTTGCACATTTTGCAGAAATCAGTAGGTGAGGTGGATGTATTTTGTATAAAGCTGGTGTATATTTTTTCAAATAGAAGTAGTGCCCAGATATACTAGCAAGGTGTTTGTTGGGTTTTTGTTTATTTGTTTGATTTTTGTCTGTATTAAAAATAGAGGACATGGAGCTAGTATGTAACAATTACACAGACTTTCCTTTTAGTTCATGCTACATAACAGTTTTTATATTTTAGATGGCTGACCATAGGGGAAAATGTAAAACACTTTGTTTTGGAGGCTGGTAGGGTATTTTGTTTGTATAAATGTAACAGTGTTTCTTTCATAACTGTGAAACTTCCCATTAAGGGATGGATATAACTTTCAAAATAAAAAGATGCTTGTAACTGTAAATGGCTATGATATATTTGCTGCTCCCCCCCCCCTCCCCCCATTTGGAGGCAAAACCTATTTATGAGGCTTTATTAAGTGCAAATAATTCCCATGGCTTCAGCAGAGAAGAAACAGCTGTAGAATATAGCCTGATTTGCATATAAATGACATGATTTCAGCACAGAAAAGATAGTGAAATATATATATATTTCTGCAGTGAAAGCCCAATAGTCACACATATTAAGGTCAGCTTGTGTAACTTTTTTAAGCTGCTGCAGGTTGATATCTGATCGCACTTCCAGCTCGATTTAGGCACTATCAGTTGTATCCACAATGAAATTGTGAATTTCTGCTTTAGAGCTAATTAACCGATCATTTTTTAGAAATGGGTTCCAAAACATTTATCTTGGCTGCTTAAAGACTTATAAATGCTCAGAATACTTAATCAATGCAAGCGGATAACTTCAATTTCTTCATTCTTTCTTCAGTACTGTGAATTTGTGGTGCAAGGGTTCTGGTATTGTTTAGATAAGACAGAGAGAGTCCTGCTAACTTGCCCAAGTCACTTCTATAAACGGTAGGACGTATTACAGACAAGTGCAGTATTAATTTTGCTGTCCCAGATAGTTCCCTCAGGTTGTCTTTTTTACTGAAGATAAGTTCATGCTTCTAAAATTACTGTCCAACATAGGCCATCACTGATCAGTTGGAGTGCTCAGCCAGGATGAACACTGAGTGTTTCAAAGCTGAAGCTGTATGTGCCATCCTATAGCAGTTATTCCAGCTCACCACACAAATTCTCTAAAATATATTTATTGCAGTAGAAATATAGCTTTAGACTATTTTAATAATGAACTACCTTCAACATAGTCATATCTAGTTACTGAACAAAGATCTTCAACTATTGAACACAGCTTCAGCACCAATACTCACACGGAGCTTAGACAACAAGCAAAGCCAAGTTCTGCAAGTGGACTTCTGCCATTCCCCAGCAAGCTGACAGCTCCCAGAGATCCTCAAGCAATTTCTTTAAGAAGACAGGCAATGTGAGAGAAAGCAAATGTGGGCTGTGGTCATCAACCAGTCACTTCCTTCCCTGAAAGGTTAGGAGTAGAACTTTGCAGAACTTCCTTCTTAACAATTTCTTTTGCTTTTTATGTGTTATAAATTCATTTGAATAGAAATGTGACAATAGAGTTTACTGCTAAGATTACCAAAGGTTTTTTGCTTGTTGTGATTTTAACTTTTGTAGTTCGGACTTGTTTCTGCAAAACAGCAATCTAACAAAATTATTTCATCCCATGGCACCATTTTCGTGTCTTATGAGTTATGCCTGGAGGAGGTTTTTCTGCCCAGCTGGAAATTTCTACTCCAAGAATAGTCACTCAACAGCTGGATCGTTCATAACATTTTCAGTATCTCCTCCTCAGTCAAAAAAAGTTTAGGTCTGAGATCAGCGGGTGGTTTCTAAAAATTGTACTGGTAGGTGTAGAAGAAGCATTTGCCAAAGCATCGACACATTATCAAAGTAATTTTATTTCAAAAGGATGGCAGTAGAATTGATTGAGAAAGTGATTAATAATAGTGGAAAAGATCTGCTTGACTTGTGATATATCACAGAGGTGTATTTCAGAGGCTGGAGGTTTGCTTGAGGAAAATAACCTGTGATAGGAAGGTAAGAGGTACAAGTGCATTTCTCTCTTCTTGGGTGTGACTGTTTTGGACAATTCTATTAGCAGAGGCTTACATGAAGGCTTAGTTTCTGTAACAGGTTCACAGAAATGATAGTGTGTAAGGCAGATCATGGTAATAAAACAGAGTATGTTTTGAAAGAAGATAAAGTTGATTGCTTGGAATGGTAGAAAATAGCTTCAGATAAGTGTGTGATTCGATAGAAATTTGTCTGTAGAGTTTATAGCAGCCAATCAGAAATGCACTTTTGGTTCAAGCAGTTAATATCTCTGCACTGTAGCTTAAGGAATACAATTTTCAAAACTACTGTAGTGTGGGACCAATAAATTTTGGCACAAATAAGGCAGTATTCTGTATAATTTATTTTAGATTCACATCTAGGGTATGTTCTGACACTCCACATGAAAGTCAAATTGTCCATGTAAAATGGCTTTCAGGTGATAAGTTGACCCCTGGGGTTTTAGTAAAATAAAAGATTCAGAATTCTGTCTGATTCTCCAATCTATAAAAGCTATTTATCAGCTGTTTGAAGGATTTGATAAGAAGGAACAAAAAGGAAAAAAAGCTTTTGTACAGTGACATATTTCTCATTAATGGGAACAATGTTAGAATCACAAGCTCCTTCTGGATTTGGTAGTAAATAGTGTGCTGACATACGTTTTGGCAGGCAGTTGCTTTGTGTGGGAAGTGCATGTGTCTAATGCTCTCTAATACGCATACTGAGCAAGGCATATTTCTAACATGTGCGTACAGCCCTTCAAAAGAAGGGCATTTACTGTGCCACCATCTGGCCGTCATTTTTAAGCGCATTCTATTATCACAGCCTACCTCTGCAGAAGTTTTGCTGGAGAATGGCCATCTTATACTGCTCAGAGAAACATGCCTTCACTGTCAGTTTAAGTAGATCTGAAGTTGAGTAGAGGCTTGATTGCATTTTTTTTTTCTTAGAAGGATGCATCTGCATATACATGCAGATGAAGGTGAGCACTACTGAGCAAAATAGTAAGTGAGGTGACAGTAAATGGGACTAGTCATAGAGATAGCAGAAGTAGCCTGCCTAATAAAATGCTAAAGAGTGTTTAGGTTTAGAATGGTTAAGTGTGTTCCTTTGGGTTTTGAGTGAATAAAATATCTCCAGCTTCAAAAAAGCAAATAAAAAGCAAACAACAACAAAAATGCTGAAGAAAACTGGAATTTTCTACAATCTATGTAAACACAAAGGATTGTTTCAAAGAAAAAAGAATCCTGCAGTTACAGCTCATGTAATCCACCTTGGATTCTGCCTGCTTGTCATGAACATTCAGTGTGTGCTGAGTTTGCTGCGCAAGTACTGCTTGTTTGCTCTGTAGCTGGGAATGCAGTAGGGCACGGAGAGGCAGGCTGCACAGAGACTGTCTATTAGCCACTGAACTACCAGACAGGCAGATGTCTTCTGTTCTGAGAGGAACTGAGCAGTGCTCAGAGGGAGGGAACATCTGGCACTCCCAAGTGGAATGAAGAAGGAAAATGCAGTGAGCCAAGATCTTGTCAGTGTTGTGAAAGAGCTGGGACTTTGTTTGCAGGTTAGAGCCAAGCTCTAGAAGTGACAGGAGGTTGGGCAGTTCCCTAGAGCAGGCTGAGCAGTGGCTGAGGTGCTCTGTAAATCACTTGGAGATGATCAGATTGGAAGAAGGAATGGAAAGATAGATTTATTCTATAGTAGCCCACTGTGGACATTCATTTTCAAGCTTTTTAAATTTTATCTAGCCGTCTAACAGATCAGATTTGATTTAGAACAAATATTTCTATCCTGTGGTTCTAATAACTCCTACTCTTATGTAAATCTGGATCCTGTGGATATGCTCGTCAGAAAGCGAAGCTTGCACCTAAGGACAGTTGATAATTCAGGGTTATGACTCAACTCAAAAAGAGCTAAGTATTACTTGACCTTGTCTCTCCTGGTTTTGTTTTTTGGGTTTAGCCTTACAGAGAACACTGGCTGGTGGTCCTCTGAACCTGTTGTGGGAGGGGCCAGGCCAGGGACTTGAGTCTCATGCTCACTCAGGTATGTACAAGCTCTAGAGGAGCGTACTCAAACACAATATGTCTGCCACGTTTTTAATGTGCTTTTCTTCTGGAAGACCAAACCTAAGGATCAGAAGAGCTTATGAGTAACGCTGACTTGTGCTGTTGACTAAGATATATTCTGCATTAATGCTTTTCAAAGTAGCTGTATGTTCTTTTTTGGGTTATTTGTCACTCTCGGATTGATTTTAAAATGTATCCTCCACTTTCAAGTTTTCAGTTGTTAGCACTGAAATATTTCACTGTGCCTTGGGGTATGGTGGCCCCACCTTAACTGCAGGCCACACCTTTTGCATACTCCAAACCTTGGGAGAAACTTTCTTTTTTTGGGGCTGGGAGGATGCATAGAATCTGTATTCTTTCATATCCTTCATACCTTCTCTGAGTGCTAGGCTGATACAGTGTCAGGTGCTGACAGTGCATACATAAGTGTTCACTGCAAAACTTGTGGCTGCAATCAGAGGTAAGGCTGCTGTCAGACATGGAAACATCCTGATGCAGGCTTGCAAGGAGAGTCTTGGGGCCCTGGATAAAGGCAAGCACACAGACCAGCCTCCTGAAAAGTGTCAGCCACCTCAGAACAACTTGAAGTGCAAACAGGTCATAGTCTGCTTCCCTGAAAGAGATGCGCAAGGTAGGATGGCTAAGGAAGATTTTCATAGAAAGCTTTTTGAGATAAAGGCAGTCCCATAACTTGCATTTTGGAAAGGGACATCTGACCTAGGGCTTAATGCAGTTCATCTCCTAACTAACAAAAGAAAATAATGATTTTTTAAAAAGGGAAAAAAAAATCAGGTGTCCTTCAGAGGCAGGGCTTTAAGAACCACTTATTGCTTTTGTGAAGTACAGAGGCTTGTGGTGACATGTTTGGGGCATTCCTCCATCTCACTATCAGCATTTTGCCTTTCCTGTGGATGAATGCTGTGGATGTGAGTAGGAAGGCATTCTTATTGCTAGACTGGGTTGTGCTGACTGGCCAGCCGTTCTGGAAGTCAGTATGACTGAAATGTGATCGTGGGGAAAGTGGAACATGACCAATAATGACAGTACTCATGGAGAATATCATGTTAAAGCATGCTCTGTTTGTGCCCTGTGCGACACCAGCTGTGGTGCCAATGCAGTTCTGTGGGCTGTCCTGTGTAATGAGTTTCAGTGAGTGAGTGAGTATTCTGCCTGGGAACCACATCTCCTACCTCTCAGCAATGCTGTTACTGGGATAAATTGCAGGTGTGCAGAAAACAAAGCAGACTGAAAAATCATCTTTCAAGATTATAATTCACCCATACTTGAATTGTAAAATAATAAATAGCCTTTTTTTCATGTATAGGGTGTCAAGGGCAGGTGAAATACACTAAGAAAATAAGAGATTCTACACCCTAAACTTAAATAGAACTGTCGCTAGCATTAGTGAATGTCTTTTCAAGTGTACATTTTCATTGTATCTTAGCAGTCCTGGTAGCCTCATGGACAGCTGCAGGTGTGTTGGGATTCACGAGGGTTCCGTCCCATCTTCGCAGCTTTACATGTGGCCTTGAGACTGCTGGCCATGTGTCTCCAGTGAAAGAGCTGAACAAAGAGTAGCATTAAATTTACATTTCCAGTTGCAATGCAGATGCAAAAGGAAATGAGCCAAGTGGAATTGGTAACATCATTTCAAGCGCTGGCTAATGTCCGTAAGCAGCTGTGCCTGCCCTCAGACTGCAATGGGACATTCGGAGCATATTTCTTCACAAAGGTCATTGAGGAATACAACCCCCAGCATGCACTGCACGCTAAGTGTTCTAATACGGCTCTTACATCGGCCTCGCATCGGGCTTTTCCCTTTCTTAATTACGCTAACGATCTCCGGCCTGAGGCACATTGAGGAATGGCCCATCTGCGTTGGAAAAACTGTACACGGAAAGCAGCCAGCTTTTAATTTTTTTTATATATATATATATATATATATATATATTTATATATATGTATATGCTTGGGGTTGTATTTTTATTAAGGCGGCGCTGCGCTCCCTCTCTGCACGCAGACGGGTGCCAGGAGCCGCCGCCGCCTTCCTGCCGCCCTCACAGCTATCCCGGGACCGAGGCGCCGCCTCGCGGGGGCCAGGCGGCCGTACCGGGCTGCGAGCGAGGCGGAGAGGCGGGCTCGGACCCGGTGCAGGCCGCTCGGCCGTTTCTTCGAGCGCCGCTCTCGCGGCCGTCACCTTGGAGACGGGCGGGCGGGTCGGTGGTGCCGCCATCTTCCCTGCGGCGGCGCTGGGTGGGTGACAGGGAGAGCCCCGGCTGTGGAGGACGGTGCGGTCCGAGGAGCTCGGCCACAGAATTCCATGAGGAATGGCTGGGAGTCGGTGACTGCCGGCGGCTGTTGGCCCTGCCGATCCCTTCAGCCGCTGTGGCTCAGTCAGGTGTGCGGCCGGCTCACGGTTGTGCAAAAATGCAGTGTAGAAGCAAAGACTGGCCTTGTGGTGTAGGACTGGAAAGAGCTGTTGCTTTAAATGGGGAAAAGCCTAGCCGGTAGCTGGTCGGCTTCGTCATTCACACCCACCCGGTGCGAACCGAGCCAGCGCATGGGGTGCAGCCATCATCTTGCTGCTGCTTTACCAGTGTCTGCAGCAGCATTCAGCCCAGGTCTGCCTGCCAGCCGGGCGTCCCTCGGCGTGTGCAAAGGCAGAGAAGGAAAAGTGCCTTGCATTTAATGCAGAAGTAAGGGATTTGTTCTTTTTTTCCTGCAAATGTATTGCATGTTGAAAAGGAAGCAGCGTGCCCGAAGCAGCTGTTGGGCTCACCTCCCTTTGCTGCACATGCAGGCTCTGTGCTGGCAGCAGTGGAGCTGCAGGCCTTTGCTCTGGCCTTGCTGGGCCAGCCAGCAGGGCTGCAGGCAGAGCATCCCAGAGCAGTGCCAATGCATGGGCTGCTATCTGCCTTCACCTCCCCTCCAAGAGTTTGTAAGGTGTTAACTTTCAAAAGGGAGGCCCTGCTGTGTATTTCTGTCAGTGATTTGGGAGTTTTAAAGAATTCATGCATGAAAAATGACTGTAGGAGCTGTATACTCCCATGTGTGGGTAACGACTACATGGGAACACAGATCACAGCAGTTTTGCACTGAGACTGCTGCCGTTTACATGCTCTCTTTGGGAACGTTATGAAACGTTTTTAAATACTGGTGCATGTTAATGCATTGATTTCAGTCAGCCCCTTTTTGTCCCACTTGAATTTGTTCAACTTAACAGCTCGCGCGTCTCATGTTTGCTCTAAGATATGCCTAGCAAATTAGACAAATTAAAAAACGCATGCAAAAATGCACCCCTATGCACATGTATCAGGTTTGTTATTTATTAATGGACTCCAATTTCCGTACGATAGCCTACATTATTTTTTTTTAACTTTGGCTCAATGGGTAGTTTATGCCAATTACATGTAGTTTAACAGCTTTGAAATCTGTTTTTGCTTTTCTTATGCATAAAGACATGGATTCTGTTTCAGGTTTTAATTAAACTCTACACTGACTTTAAAGATTCTATTGTCCTTTCATTTAAATGGGATTTTTGTTAGATCTTTAACAAGGCCTCTGTGGGGTAATAAATCTAAGCAATTGTCCTTATTAGGAGTAGATTATTCTCAAGAGATGGAAAGTAACAGAAGTAAGTAAAACCATTTGTAGAGACTGAACTAAGGCTTTTTCTTCCTAAACATTAAACAGACTTGCAAATGACTTGCTTGGGTGCTCAAATTAAATTAAATTATATTTTGTTTATTTTTCACATTTCTAGTGGAGGCTATTTGCGTTTACTTAAACTTGGAGTTTCGTTGAGCAGAATTCACTCCAGGGTATGGATCCGTACCTTCAGTAAACAAGCCGTGCATGAAATTCAGTACGTGCTGCAATTTCTTTTGTTAGTAATTGTTGCCACATTTTTATATTATGGGACACGCAGACCTAGTGAGTATATTCTTACTCCCTCATGTGTTCCACAGTAGGTGAGTCTTGGCTGGAGAATTTGCCTGTCATTTGCCGCACACCCCAGCCAAGCAGAATTGCAGAGCACATAGCAGCATGCAGTTTGTCCAAGGGCCTGCTATGTGCTCATCTAAAACTGCAAGTTGTTAGTCAGGGAAAACTTGCCACTAAAGCACCCTTAGCCTTCAGTTTACCTGTTGTCAGAAGGTGAAAGGGCTCTAGTGGTTCTTTTTGTTTGAGGTGTTTGCTTCATTCGAGGGTATTCTCCACTTTGTAGGTGTCCAGACCTTGTTTTATTCCCGACTTTAATCATAGGTTGGCTGCTGCTGCGGCCTGGCTTCCATTGCATACAATCATATCCTGAATTTTAGCCATACATTTAATTCCTAGCTTTGCTAAACACATCATAGTGCAAATCTTTTCAAGCATCCACTTACTTGAAAGTTCCATTTTTGTCGTGCTAGGCTGGGGATGCTCATTTGTGGGACTCTAATTTACCCAAAATCAACTGGTGAAGGCAGAGATCTTGTGCAAGGACATGCAGTGAGACATGTGACATGAGAGGCTGAGTTGTTTTCGCTGGCTTCAGTTCCCGAGCTGCTTGAGCTGCTGCCCTCTGCAGAGCATGCTGCAGGAAGCTGGACTCCAGGGACACGGCTGCACGTGACGCGACCCACGTCCGCCTGCACCGGGAAGGAGCCCACAGCCCTGCTCAGGAGCAGATGAAGACAAACCTGTCTTGGTTGCTGCAGCCACCAGGTATTTAATGTCCTGAAGCTCTTCTGTCCGTGGACTGTTCTGTCCCTGTCCTGCACGCCAGCGCCTGGTAGAGCCAAGTGCTGTGAGGCTCTGATCTGCTTCTGTTCCCTACCTGGTACATGGCCATGTTTCTCCATTCTGACTTCTCAACCCTTCTTGTCTCTGCGTGACACTGTAGTGATACTTTGGGGCAAGAACATAGTCTATATGTATAATTTCTAATTAGGTATTTTTTTCAATTTCCTGGGCAAAACAGCAAGTTTTGTTCCGTCTTCATCTCTTCTTTTTTTCTGTAACTCAAGTGGCAAAGAGTTTGGAATGGTAAATCATGAGGGAGGTGGGAAATTTGCTGCAAGTGAAATCTGTGGCTCTGATGCCTCATGGCTTCTCTGTGCTCTGATAGGAATTTAGAAAAACAGAAGGTACTGACAGCAAATACGTCACCTGGTTGCTGTTCTGTTTTTGGGATAGAGCTGGAGAAAGAAAGAGGGCAAAGAGGAAGCTCATAGCTGAGCTTATGGGCTTGGATTGC
Organism: Lagopus leucura; assembly: GCF_019238085.1. Taxonomy (NCBI): domain Eukaryota; kingdom Metazoa; phylum Chordata; class Aves; order Galliformes; family Phasianidae; genus Lagopus; species Lagopus leucura. Next base: position 13,887,388 of record NW_024962266.1, read on the forward strand.
CTGTCTTCCTTCCTCCTAGTGCAGCACGGTGAGAGAGTGAGTGGCAGAGAGTCAGAGGCTGAGTCCTGATGCTGATTTAACTTTTAATGTGACACAGTGCCTAGGCCTGTGAACCAGCTGTGAGTGCTCAGGGGCAGATTCTGGGGAAATGAAGAGTCTCTGTCCTGTATTGTGTGGCATTAGATCTCCTGTTTTAGCCAAGGCATCTTTGAGATGAAGTAATACTGTATCTCAGCCAAAATCTATGGGGTGTAGCTATGGCATCTCACCAGTATGTGGGATTTCCCCTCTGTTTCCTTCAACAGTAGCAGGGCCAGGAGCTAGCTCAGCTCTGGAGAGGGAGGCTGAAAGGGCTCAGCTCTGCACCTAAGAAGTTTGTTGCTTCTGTTCCTCCCTCCCCCAACCCCTGTTTCTGGGGACATGAGCTGTTAGCAGGAGCTGGGACTCTGTGCCTGCAATATGAAGGCAACGATTGCTTGCTGACGTGCACTATCTGACAGTTGAAAGGACCTCTGCTTGCCTGGCACTCTAAAGCTTTCCAGTGCTGGCTACGGGCTGCAGTGCCAAATGCATCTTGTAGATGCTGTTTGCATATTGCCCACCCAGAGAAGCAGCCACGTTCTGTCCTGTTTGCAGCCACCTCCCCTGAGGGCAGCAGGCTGTGTGGGTCTGGAGCACCTGTGCAGCACAGGTGTGAAAAGCTGCCCTGCTCCTGCCCCGAGGCACAAAGCTGCCTTCATTCTGCCAGGTGGAGCGGAAAAGCTGGGGTCCGGCTGTGGGACACATCCCTGAGCATCTGTGTGATGCAGGTGACGTGTATTAAGAATGCCAGTTTGCTTCTCAACATGAGCAGATTGAGACTTAGGTGGCAAAGTAATGGGAATGCTAAATGATTACTGCTAACCCTTACTAAGATGACAGCAAATCTCCTCTATATTAATGTTCCGCTTTTGAGACTAGGTTGAATCTTTCTTTATTAAAGAAGGTGGAAAGCCTAGATGTAACTCTTTAATCCTCAACTGGAAAATACAATTCTGAAATCTATTATCTTAGGAATGCAATAATCAGAGTAATAACCGATATTAAATCTACTGTGAATATTATTTAAAGTACTTCCCAAATGGAAACAAAAGTTGAGAGGACAGCGTCACGCTCACTTGGACACCTGCTTTCTCTGTGCAGTGGCACACAATAGGAAGAGAGGCTGACTGATGCCTATTTTCTGCCTTATGTGATTGTTTCAGGATCTACCAAAGGCTGGAGATCATTATGATATTCATAAACACATCCATTTCCTCTTTATTCCTAGAAAAGACTGTTGGAATTACACTCTACAAATGCAGTCCTGAGCATGAGGACCCGTGGTGGTTACCCATGTGGAGTGTCCCACCTCTTTGGAAATCTGTGGCATTAAAGAGAATGTAGTCAACCCCTTCCCCTGGCCTACCTGCACCTGACATCATGTACATGTTGTTTCTCACAGCATAACAGGATTCCTGATTTTCCCTAATGATGTTCTTCCTCCTCCCCATGTTTTTCATCTGTCTTTGCCCATTTGTATAATGCATCTGCCTGCTCTGTTGTTTTCATCTCCTAATTTAGTACCCTGGTGAATTTCTCACTCTCTGCAAACCGTTAATAAGAGGCTCTGTGGCTCTGCTTGCGAAGGAAAATGCTGTGTTCCCAAGATAGCTTAGAGGCTGGTGTTTATCTGTGCACACTGTTTAGGAACTTTAGCTTTGTTTAGGTATTAAACAGGTGGAAAATGATCTCTGGACTGTAACCTGTTTGCCTCTCTAGTTTGAGAATGCAAGGAACACAGAAATTCAGAAGTTGCAGGATGTGAGAGGGCCTGTACAGCCTGAGGGAAGGGGCAGTTTGCCGTGTAAGCAGAATGAAAAAAACGGATGAATGAAATGCCAGCCCAGCCACAAAGCCTGTCAGGTCCCAGCCTGTGGGCCCACGAGGGCAGCCCTATCCTCCTTCCCACCCCCTTTTCTGTGCAGCCTGCTTCAACCCGCTGCTATGCTTGGTGGCTGAAGAGCTGGCAGAAATGGGTGTGTGCCTGAAATACCCTCATGCTGTGCAAGGCCGAGCTGGCTGCCCGCGTGTAAGGCGAGGGGAATTCTGCTTGCTGCTGCCATTTTTGTGCTGCTCTTGCAAGAAGCCAGGGTTCGTGTAATTGCTTCGATCCAGCCAAAATTCCTGTGGCTTGCGCAGCCCAAAGGAGCACAGCGTGCTGTGGTGGGTGGTGGCCAGGTCCAGCCCCATCAGGCTGCCCGAGGGACAGGGGACATGGTGGAGGCAGTTGTTGGGGTGACAAGGGGAGGGTGGGCTGACGCAGACCGAGGGGCTCAGCACAGTGCTGATGGGAGTGTGACTCCTGGTGCATTAGGGCCTGCTATTTTAGAGCGGGGATGACACTGCTGCAAGTGCTGTGTGCGTTAGGCAATGCCCAAGGTCTGTCTGTGCCCACTTATTAAAGCCGTGTTGGACCAACAAAGTTGTCCCTTTCGTTTGTGCTCCCGGCTAGAAGCTTTCACTGGATAAAGTAATCACTCTCCTTTCTGTGCTAGGGCAGCCAGAATCACCCTGTAGCTGCTCCTCTGACTGGGTAAGGGCTGCTCTTGGCCTCAGCAGGTTTCTGGAAGCACCCTGCAGGCCGTATCTCCTGGCATAGATGTCTTGTGCCCTCGAGCCTTCTTGAGCAGCAGTGCAGGAGGGAGCCTGGTGCTGCCAGGACAGTGGATTTAACTCTTTGTTTTCTAAATTCAGTGTCCATGTGACACCGAGGGAAATAAACCCCTGGCCCCTCTGTACAGCCCCATGTACCTCCTGCTGCTGCTGTTAGTAATGCTGCATGCAGTCCCTCCGTGCAGGCTGGGAATCAGAGAGCAGGTGGCAGCAGGCAGTGTTTGAGTCTGGGCAACAGCTGACAGCGCTGCCGGAACTCGCGGTCAGGTAACTCAGAGGTAACCGTCAGCCTCAGTCAGCAGCAGCGTTGTAAACTGAAGCAAACAGTGTAGCCCTTGCTTTTTCTAGAGGGGGTGGTGCAAAAGGAAATTGAAGTAAAAATTAATTTTGAAGTGAGTCAAGGCTTTTTGCAAGCTGCTTTCAAATCTCTGATAATAACAGAACCTATTTAAAATAATGGAAAGCTGCCATCTGCTGGCAAAAAAAGTAATGCACATAATGAAGAAGCAGACTTCAGAAATGATAAACAATTCTTTTGTATTTGACGTGCCACAGCAAATATATATGTGATGTGGGAGCTGCATATATTTATTTTACTGTTTTCATCTCCATTTGCATTTTCATATAGAATATGCTAAACAGATGCATATAACATAACTAACTTTAACGACAAGAGCAGAAAACCAAAGACAATAAGAATAAAGAATGAGGACTAATAAAAGCAGATGAGCGATCGGGGTGGTGACAGCCTCCAAATGTGTCCTATTTACATTGCTAATAAAGAATCGCATGTACTTCCTTCTTTGATCCCCCCAGCAGACCCTCCTGTATGACCAGAATTGTAGCACTGGGAAACATTTCCCAGCTTCTTCAGTGTGATCTCTTTGTGTGTGGTTTCTTAGTTAAGCTTGTAAATAGGAAGCAGGGAAGCGGGTCTTTAATTGTTTCTGATTTAAGTAGGTCACCTTCACCAATACCCAGATCTCCCATGTTATAAGCTAGGCTGACTGTTGAATGAATGTAGGAAATACTTATTACACAAATACGAGCAGAGAAAATAATTCAGCAGAGGACCACTCCCACATTATATGGCCACTTACACAACTGGGCTCCATAAATCCCAGGTATGAGTGCACAGCAGGGGAGAGACCATCAGATTTCATGTTTGCATAGTGCCTACCAGGTAGCTGTGCTGAGCGCCCCTGGTCCCCGAGGTGCTGCTGCACTATAAATAGCAGTATTAGCGTGAATTACCTCCTGTGCAAACACCAGGCCGCTTGGCTTTGTCATGCATGCAGTTTTCCTTTACGGTTTTGGTTACTATAAACATAACCCGTTGTTTCAGCAAACCGATTTTGTCATAGGAAATGCTTAAAATGGGCAAACTGAAAAATAGGTCAGCTCTTCCTTTGAAATCAGAGAGCAGTGTGCATTTATAACATTTCCCAGGTTTATTTCCTTGGAGCAGGTTTGGCAGGTATGAGAGGAAGTCAGAGATTTATTTTTGGTGCTATGTACCAGATGTCATACCTGCTTTTCTGAGACAGCGGCTTTTATCTCCAGCAGTACCTGCTTTAGCAGTGATGAAAGAAGTGACTCGAATCCCATTTAGAGCATGTAGTGTGCGCTGTTTGTATGCTGCTGAAGGGAAGGAGAGGCTTCTTTGGGAAGCTCCAGGCAGAGTCTATGCATCATCATAAAGCGAACGTTTGCATCCCTCCTGGCAGCATTTTTGCCTCTATGAAATGAGGAATTAGTGCACACAAGTCCAGGGCTTGCAATCCTAGCACGGGCTGAAGGTCTACAAGGAAGCCTGGTTTGAAGTGCTGTTGTATTTATGGGAACTCCATTCGTGGCTTGTTTTGTAACATCCAGATTGTTCTTTGAAAAGGACTGGTTTCAGGGGATCTGTGATGCTGCGTGTGCTTCATTCACGCTGATCTTCATTAAATCCAGTGCTGCTCAGCATCATGCCTGATGGGGCCCTGCTTGGTGGCAGAGGGAGGCTTAGAATATAGGGCTCAGGAAAAGTACTGTGACTTTTTTGACTTTCAGTCTGTGGAGGATCTAGCCTCTGGTACGTGATCACAGGGGCCCTGTTTACTGAAACGCTCCAATAGAAACACAACATGATCAAAGGGAAACAGAGCCAGGGGAGCAGCGGTGCCCATGGATACCTGTTAGCAGGCAGGAGCTGAAGCTCACAGCTGCCATCAAAGACCCTACTGTCCTCTGCTCTGCTCTGCCGCGCTTCCATCTCCCTGCTGATGGGATGCTGCCTTCCAGCTGAAGCATGACTGACAGCTGAAATAACAGTCCCAGTTTGTTCCAGGTATGTCAGTGACCTGCATGACCTGTAGGAAAGATAAGGTAAAGGCAATCAAAGCATCACACTCCCATAGCCTCTAAGGACTGTAAAAATGGAAACCTGGGAAACAAGCTAGTACATATGTGAAGGAAAGAAATGAGGGTGGAAGTTCACCCTTCCCTGCTAATATGCTAAATCAGGAGTTCAGTGAGACTGGGCTTTAACCCAGTAATAGATAGGAAGTGAGTAAGAAATGATCAAGAAGTTAAGGCTGATATTTACTTTGTTTGATGCTAGAATCATGTTCAAAAAGTCCCTCAAACCATAGAAGGCTGTGGCTGGCAGGGCTGAAAAGGTGGGTTATAGCAAAAGGGAGTTATTGTCATTACATAAATTGAAGCAGTTCAGGTCTGTTGAACCGTTTAATGCCATATCCCATTTGTCTTTTATGAGCTTGCTTTGCTATGAGATTCAGGAGATTGTGCTGACAGCACAATTGGCTGGTTTTGTTCTGTGTTTCTGGAGGATTAAGCTGTGTCGTGCCTCTGCCATGTTTGAAGTTTGGCAAAGGGTTTACCATTCTTTTGGCTGATGTTTGATCCTACTTCTTTTCCACACTGCCCCTCATGTACCTCCTCTTGAAATGGAGTGCACAGGCTAAGTAACAGTAAAGCTACCAGTGGTTTACCTAGAAGCAGGAATGCCATTATTAGCTTGGTCCTAGCAAAGTGTAGCTCTCAAGGTGAAATGAGATCCTGATTTTTGTGAGAATTATTATGTAGTGGACTCAGAAGGGATACGTAGCAGTTTACTGCTGTTCAGAAAGCAATAAGACGTCCACTTTACAAGTAAGAAGTATGAAACATGCATTATTTCGCTCGCAGAGAAGGAGGAATGCGAAGAGAGATGTGTAATGGTTACACAGTTGTCAGTTGTTGTGAATGTAGTGACATTTGGAGACCTCTGTTATTCATTTGAAATAAACAATGGAATAGGACCCATATGCTACATGCTTGTCAAAGCCAGGCATAGCGATCGGCTAACGCGCTTATCGGCCAGGCAGCGTACATGGGGATATTCTCCTTTCACACTGTCTGCTGACTGGAATTGGGCCCACGAGGAAGCCAGGTGATTAATCTGCAGGGGTTTATTTTTTCTGAACTGTTAATGTCCTCTGTTTCAGAGCAACAGCCCATGGCTCATTAAGCAGGGAGGACTTGAATGCAAGTGTGAAGGGCAGCACTGAAAGATTCTCTACGCATCTCATTGGAGCTGAGAGATTAGAAAGATTGTGTTGGAAAAAGTTTGTCCTATGCTGGAGCTGAGCTAGTGCATTCTGAGAAGCAGCAGTACCATTAGAAATACTTACACATTGCAGTCAATAGGAATAAAATCTAAAGCCACAAGGCTCTTGCAGGGTGGTAGCAGACACTTGGTACTGGCCCAGAAGTGCACAGCTGCTGTGTAGCTGACCTGCTGGGAAGAGCACGCTCTTATTAAGTCTGTTGCTCCATTTCTTTGGTGATTACATCTCTCTCTCACTGTGTTCCGTCTGCCTGTACTGCTTGTGTGCTCTGCTGTCAGATGCTGAGAAAGCAAACGGGGTTGCTGAGGCTAACTGCCTCAACAGAAATGCAACAGAGGAAGGATGCTTACTCTGAAAGATGTTGAAATATTAGATTAATCTTGGGATCTGGATGTTATTAGGCCTCATTTTAGTCTGTTGTACCTGTACTGAAGACTAGTTTGTCTGCAAGTGGAATATTTGAAAACGTGTTGATTTAGGAAAAATAGTCTTCAGGCAATGTGATATTTATATAAGCATTATTTTATTAGCCCCGGTAACCTGGAGAAAAAGGGAAGCATCTCAAGGCAGCTTTTACAGATAGGGAAAATCAAGGCTTTGATGTAGAGATTCAGGCCTATGTAGCCTTGTGTCTGCTGGTGCTTGGCCCTGCTCGCTTTCACGTGAGTCTCAATTCCCAGTCACAGAGTAGCCATGTCCTGCGCAGCTCTTGGCAATGCTGATTTCATCCTGTGAGGGAGTCTGCGTCGAGAGGGCAGCCGTGAAGATAGGCTGTTGTACGAGAGGGGTGAGGATGATGAACTAAGGGCTGTCTTGCATCAGGCCGAGAGGCTCTCTTAAGTGTAATTGTAGTGTTAATTTTCCCATGATCAGAACTTCCACTGGTCTGCAGAGATAAAGTGGCAGCAAGGATGTGTGTGGGAAGGGAAAGTAAGCAGGCTGCAAGGCTTTCTGGGCTTTGCTCTCCACTGAACCTCTTCTGGCTTCTTTATTTTTCTCTCCCGTTATTCTTTAAAGTTCTATAAGCAATTAGAGGAAACTTAGCAGTAATACTGCCTGTGGAGACCAGGAAAGCAAGAATACATTCTACATCATCACTTCCCTTTGTTTGTCTTTTTAATCTTTGATCAGCTGCAGATGAAATACCCAGCTAACTGCTCACACACTCAGGGCTGCCACTCACGCTGATGGAGCTCCCTGGCACAGGACAATGCTCTGCAGCAGTCTGGCAGTCTCCATTTCTTATTCCAGTGCTCTGACAGGTCACTCAGGGAGACTAAGAACCTCTATTCTGGAGTGGAAGAGGAAGTGCAATTTCAATTTTGTTTTGATTTGAAATTTTCCATCTACCTATCAAGACCAAATCCTTGAACTATTTACTTAGAATAACTGAAATACCCCTATCTGAAATAGTGGATATGCAAGATTTAGCCATTAAAGAGTTGGGGTAAAATTAAAATCCCTTCCAATAATAACTGAAGTCGGAGAAAATCTTTCAAGAAAATTAAACACTTGATCAAAAAGAGAGAGGGGTTATTGTTGAGAGCATAAAGATTAAACAGGAGGGTTGTCTCAGAGAATAACCATCAATGATAAGTAGCAGGCAGTTAATAATATCCCCTCAGGGATCTTCTTTTACTCATGTAGGTTTTTGGACAAATACAATATTACATTTTTTATAGCTAAAGCACAAGAGAGATTTGTGCCATTTCAGGGTAGCAATAAAACTTCAGTGGAATAAGGACAACTGGAGAGGTGGGCAAGGGGGTAACCCAGGCGCTGAAGCAGTGGGGAAGCAGTGATCTGCCTTTCAACCCCCAGCCTCTGAGACCCATTCTCAGTCCTCCCTTCCATGCCCCTTTTTCATACGGGCGGTGCTGTATCAATGCTGAGATGTCATATGGCATTGCCCCTTGTTACACAGCAGCTGAAAATGAATGGCAGACCAAGTCGACTAAGGGTGTGATTCCATGCTGTAGTTAAGAACTTGTTTAGAGCTCGAACATGCAAATGGTTGGCATGGTAGAATTAAAGGGATGGGAATCCGCAACCAGGGGAAGGCATGTAGGGTAGAAGGGCTGGGGGCAGGAAGGTTTGGAGGACTCCTCAAGCCAGCTCTGCAGCTGGAGAAACTGTAACATGAAGCAGCTCCCTTGATCTCTAATTTTTCTTCTCTTGCTCTCTCCTCCTATGTAATTACAATAATAAATCTTGTTGTTCCTTAACCATCTTGTGCCCATTGCAAACATTTAAGAATTAATGCAGTTTTTGCATGTGATGCACATGTTCTGCATGTCCCCTTGTGTCCCTTCACTTATTCATTTATCGTGTATACACAAAATTCCCATAAAATATTAATCTGAAATACAAATCTCTCTTTGCACTCTGGGAACATTTGCATATAGTAATGTTAACGAGATTATTAATTCTGCATGCACAGTCTGTGGGCTGCACACAGGGCCAAATTTCTCTCAGCGTCTGTACTGAAATCAGTGTCAATTCCAGAAATATTATTTTAATATTAAAAAGTTAGTGGGAAAGGAGAGTTTTCTAGAACTGGGACATTTCCTTCAAACTCAAAGAAGAGAATTTGATTCTTGGCTTTCGGTTTTTCCTTCCAAGTATTTCTTTGTGGAAGGCATTGTATACTGCTTGTATTTCTGTCTGATGACTCCTTATAGATTAGTACAGCCTGGAGACAAAGAGAGATTTTTTTAACAGTGCTGTAATCCATGAGGAATCTGAACATTTCTTTTGCTATTCCTCCTTTTTGGGACCATCAGGAGTAGCTACCCTTCTGCAAGGCTGCTAGGGGCCAGGCTGCCTCTGCACCTCTCTGCTCATCCCTGCCTTCTGCCAGGTGGGGTCTCTGGAGCAGGGATTTGTCTCTTTAGGACAGAAAGTCATACCGGTCCTGTCAGAAAGGTCTGTTCTGTGGGCTGCACACAAATCCCACCATTCAGAGCTATCAGGGCACGTTGCACTCCTTTCCCAGCTTCACTTCTGCAAGCTAGCCATTTCTCCTCTTTGGTAGACTGGGAATGGCCATGTTTACCCACAGTGAAACCTGAGTCACTGCAGCTTTTCCAAAGGCTTCTACTGGGAAAGTCCCAGAGTGCTCCCTGCTGCAGGGGACAGTGGGGTAAGGCCTGTACAGTGTGGGGCCCTGCGGCCGGGCACTATGGGGCTTGTGTTGGGCACTGCAACCCAGGAGCTGGGCCTTCTGGCAGGGAGCACACAGAGGTACCCAGCTTGCTGCCTTGGGGTGACACAACATGCTGCATGTGCTGCTGTACAATCAGAGCCCTTCTGGTTTCCAGAAACAATGTATTTTCATTTTGATTCAATTTCTCTGATGGAATTCAAACGTAGATGTCTGCAGTAGGAAAAGTCAGTGCTTTAGTATCCACAGGAACAACACCTCCACCCTCAGCAATGAGTGCTAACTACGAAGCACTCATTTGGCTGTATAGTTTTTTAAAGTGTTATCAATGAGGCATGTGAGAACATTTTCCCAGCTGGAGCTGAGCACTTCCACGTGCTCACTGAATTGGGGACCACGTCATTAATGCGATGCTTAAGGGCTGACTGGAGATCCAGAAGAAATGGTCCTGACTTAAGCAAGCCATCACATTTCTCTTAATCATTACTACTCCATCATCTTTCTTTTTTCTTTCGCTTCCTTCTTATTCATGCTTAAATGAGAAACATCTGTTTCCATTTTTCACATTGTTCTGTTATGTGAGTAACAATATTAAACATGTTTTTTTCTGCACTTTGAGAGAATAAATTAATGCTAAGTTTTGTGCTTTTAGAACACTAAAGCAAAACATCTGTTTCAGCTGCAGGTCATTATGATGAAAAATCCTACTCTGTGTGTAGTGCAAAACTGCCAAAAAACGTATCAACCTAAGCACATTTCCTCACCTGTCCTTTTACTATAGCAATTGAAGATGGCCAGAGGACAGTAACACTTGTCTTTGGGGATGGAGCAGTTGCACATGCTCGCTGCTGTGACCCACGGCAATCCTCGAGATGATGGATCCTGCTCTGATGTGGTGGTGCCCCGAGGTTGCCCCATAGCATCGGGCTGAGTGTCTCCATGAGACTGTTTCAGCCAGGCTGGTGCTGTGCAGGGCTGCCTGATACCCTGTGAGCAATACCCTTCAGTTGAAAACAGCCCCCTCAAGTCATCTGAGGTTTGAAGGTTGTTTGTGGGGCATGTGGCTTGAAGAAAGTTCAATAGGCAAATCTACTGCCTAGGTGAACTGAGATGTCTTGTTGTGGCAGAGCCCAAAAGTAGATGTCTGTGTTCCTTTGTTGATAATGATCTCCTTTGTGAAGCACTTTGAGGTCTACAGATGAAAAGGCAACAAGTACCTTAGAGCTTGGCTATTAATAAATAAAACAATGACTATTAGAAAAAACCAGTGCAGTCACTGAATTATGTAGTGAGAGCCTGGCTTTTTGGGCAGGTCCTGGCAGGTAAGTAATCACGTACTCCTACAGGAGCCTGGGTCCACCCTCGTTTCCCTCTGTCTTTAATTACAAGGTTCAGATCCTTCCTAAGTATAAAGGAGGTGCTCAGCATCTGGCAGGAATGATCTTCAATGCTGCACAGGGATTTTCCAGCATTTTAAAAGGAAATTTTTTTTTGTTGTTCTTGCAATCTCCTAAAGCAGCCCTGTGCTCACACCTCCATGGTGCAAACGGAGGTGATGGCTTGGGGTCTCTAGCAGTCCTGTGTGCTTTTTGTAAAGTGTTCTGGCTCCTATTTCATTTAAACACTGAGTTTTTGAGACAAGAGCCTGTGTGTACCATGCTGCACTGGGTCTGTTCACCTGCCGCCTTCCCCACCCCCAGCGTACGAGCGTGATTTCCTTTCTGCACTGCTCTGTCACCGCTTGGCAACTTTCCCAAGACAATCCATACCAGAAAGGAGAACATGAGTGCAGAGACGGGAGCAATGCTGATGGAACAGCTTCATTTAAATACCATGAAATGTTGAGATATGAGACATAACTGAAAGCAAATCACAGCCCCTAATCTCTACCATCAGTTCTTTGGTTTGCCTTCACTACCAGCAGCACCTAATAGCCCCTAACTGTCCTCCATCTTGTTCAAGAAACTGCCTGTGGCAGAATGCACAAGCAGCTTGGCAAGCAGTTTGAGAGGCAGCCATTCTATTTATTTATTTATTTTCTCCTAATTCCTCGTGATTCTCATAAGCATTTCCCCACTGATGTGCCTGTGGCATCATTAGGTGTTTAATGAGAGTGACGTCTGATTGTTACTGTTTTTATAGCTCATTTTGCGTTGACAGCTCTTTGGTTTTGGCAGCTTATGACAGGTGTGCAGACTTCTTGCTACACCCAGCTTTAGGATTTGTAGAAATCTTTACCATTGAGGTACTGTCATAAAATCTGCCATAATGGATTGTCAACATGGATTATTTTTGAGTGCGACGTGTGTCCAACAGCACAGAAGTTTAATAGCCAAATAATTATTTAAGCGTGTTTCTTTTTTAGTTTAACTGAAACATTGGCGTCCGCTAACAGCCACGATCAGGCAGAAGTTAAGTGCAGTTCTGCTCTGGACAATCCTGTTGGGCATCGTTTAGCTGCTCTGAGACCAATATCACTCCACGGGTTGTGGGTCACCGTCTCATTTCTCTTCTTCCTTGCATCCAGAATCTTGACCGTTTTCTGTTGTGCTCAGAGAGAAAATGCCAGCATTGTATCTGCAGGACACAAGGCTGTTACAATTGTAAGCCTCGGACAGATGCGTGCAGTGTCATTTTACTGCCTGAGTTTAGTCTGCACGATGGCTGTGCTTCATTCCTTTCTTTACTGATTAAATTAAATGGATGTAATTTTTGTGTGTAGCCAATAGCATAATTCATGGGAGTACACTGTCTTCATCTACAGTGTTCCGTGGAAGATCAGCACTGTGCAGTGCCTTTATTTAACAGCTGTCTATGCAAGGAAAATACTGGTATTTTTTACAGAGTAACTCATATCTATGGAGCTGTCATTTTTGTATTATTATCCAAGCGATTTTATCTGGGTTAGGATGCCAGTGCTTCCTTGCAAAGCGTGCACCCTGTGTGACACAGAAAGGGAGCGAGCAGCACCTCGCTGCAGCCCCACGCCTCCTGCTGACCCACAGCAGTGCTGCCCAGCCCAGCCTGAGGCTGCCCACAGTGCAGGCCTGCAGCTCTGTGCCGCTGCTCCCAGCGCTGCACAGCCCCAGGAGCGAGCAATGCTGTCTGCTTGTCCTTGTATACACAGCTACTGTTTCAAATGTTCTTATCCTGGCTTCCAACATCTCTACTTTTATGTCCTTGTTTACATTTAATAGCAGTTACGGTGGTTAACTGGCTTTATTTTGGAAACCTTGACATTTCTCTTGCCAGTACTGAAGCTGTGAAGATCTGAAACAAAGACGTGCCTTTTTACTCTGTTCCTTCTGATAGGTTTTGTCATTTGGCAACTGTTGTTCTGTTAGACTTAGCAGAATTTGGACAGGATTCTGATCTCCTACAAAGTGACATGCATTTATTAGAATGCAGGAGCAGGTTTGGGGCCTTTTTTCTGATACACCATGCTGGGTGCCGTGCATGAGAAATTAGAGTCTGTCTGTTGTTATGTGACCCAGCAGCTGCGGGAACTTCTAGGGCTTCTAAATAGTGAAATGAGAATCAAAATAGTATTCCCTTAAGGGAGAAAAGAAAGGGATCCAGGCTACCCTTCTGCAGATCTCCTGGGCTCGAGAAGAGGATTAACCTTGGGCCAAGCCAGCCCTCATACACCTGTAGTTCCACTGAGGTAAAACAAAAAAAGTGAGGAGAAATTTGGAATTATTTCTGCAGGCTCTTTCAAGATGTTCTTACTTTCATAGTTTCTCCTGAAACCCATCCAAGTGCTTAAAAAAAAAAAGAAGAAGAAGAAGAAGAAGAAGAAAGAAACAATTGTAATTTCTAAACTAAATGAAACACGGGACTTGGGATTTGCTCACTCACTGTGTCGAGGGTGTACTTTTGACACTTGTGTGAAAGAAAGAGAATCCCATGGTTTGGATGGCACTGCAGTTGACATTGAAGCGTACTTCATTTTGTGTTTGGTTGTTTTTCCTTTTTGGTGCACAGGTAATTGCTGACAATTGCTGACATTGCCAAATAAGCAGTGGGGAACTCCCCAAGCCATTTAATTTTCCTGATCCTGCCGGGAAATGGGATTTATTCCATCAGCCACCCTGCAAGCGCAGTGTCCTCACCCGACTCAGAGCAGGAGGACTGCCAAGTGCTGGGGGGGCCAGCGAGCCCTGTCCTCCTGCCCAGCAGAACTGCTCCTTTGCTACCCTTAGGGTTTTATTACCTGGCCATTGTCTGCCCTCTGGGCTCCCTGGGAGAGTTCCAGGTGGGACACTGATCCTCGGAAACCTACTCTGTTCCCCCTAATGCCCATGTATGTTTGGATCGCCTTCACTGCTCAGCGCCTGTCCTCAGGGCACCCCTGTACCTGTCCAAGAGAACCATATGGCCTGGCGCTGGGCTTTAGCTCTGCCTGTACACGTGCCCTACCTGCCCAGCACCATCTGGCCATGTGGTGACAAGTTGTGTGTGCCTCCAGCCCAGTTCCTCCACGTGGCCCCATGCTGCCATCTTCAAGCTCTCTGGTCACTTCACAGGCTCCTCCGTGTTTGGGAGGCTGCAGCTCCAAGCTGAGGTCTTCTTGATTCTGTTAACCCGAAGAAGCAGCAGCACTCCTTCCCAGCACTAGAATCTGTTTCTAAAAGGTAGGGCCTGAGTGTGCCACCCCAAATGGCCTGAGAGACCTGAGAGATGTGCTGGCTGTCCTAGGGAAGGTGAGGCATAGATGGGGACATGGCCTCAATCTGTACTTTGTGCTGCTGTTTTTATTCCTCCTCAGCTACAGAGTCAGTATGCTCACGTGGCATGTCCTCAAACATATCACATGCCACCTGCATACAAAAACCAAACTAGCAGGCAAGCCAAGCGTGTCCAGTGAGCATTTGAGAAGGAAACCTGGCTCCCCCAGCCAGTCAGCATTTCCCCATCTGAAGCTGCCTGGAAGTTCGTGCCTCTTCTCTTCCCCTTCCCCACACCTGTGTTTGCCTTTGGCATCAGTGTTGGGCTGAGGAGAAGAGCTGGGAGATACACAGTGTTTCTGCAGCTGCTTGCTGTGAAGCAACCCTGCTGCCGTCCCAGCAGGCTCTCAGGCCACTGCTTATCTTCCTCAGCCCAGGAGTTCAATTGGGTCAGCTCCTGCTGGCCAGGGTCTAGCAATGAAATGAGCGCTCATTGAGTCCTTATTTCTTTATAAAGGATGGAATAAAGAGTACTGATGAAAGTGATTGTATAAAATTCATGCTTAGTGAGTACTCTTTGTCTTAAATTAATCCTAATAAGACAGTTTTTCCCAGCATGTGCAATTTTAACAGTCACTGTGAGAAGCTGTTCTCCCTAATACACTATCACAAATGGGATGGCACCATCCTCCTTTGTGTAATTGGTAAAATGTTACAAAAACGTGGTTATTGCTTCTCCATAAATGGCATACTTTTAGAAGTATTCAGTCTTACACTGATTTGGCTCAGTTGCTTGCTGATTAAGATGCCTTCATGAAATTTTAAACCACTGTTACCTCACTGGCTCTTATAAAAGTTCAAAATCAGGATTTTCTTTTGAGCAGAGTAAATAAAAACATTTCTCCTGTTTTAAAGCAGAATGTGAACATTGTAACTCAAAGCTGAAGGTATGTTTGAGTGACCATTCATACGTAACTTCTTATGGAAGAATTTTAATATGCTTGGAATGGGATTTGAGAGAGACATAGATATAATGATAGATTGCAGAGATTGTGTACATATACAGCTGCATTTGTTGGAATTCCCAAAGTGGAACTACTCTGCTAACAGTTCCACTCTCACAGATAGCCCATTTTTACTCTGTCAGTTGCCTGTATGGTCTAACTAAAAATACCCTTTCCAGTGCCTCACCTGAGCCCATTTCCACACACTGACCGATGAACACATTGTTGGGAACCAGAGCCAAGTGATGTGAAACTGGGACATGCTGTAAAAGGAGCGTAACTGTTCCTGTGCATTTCTTCATTCTTTCTTTTGCTGAGAAACTTCTGCTCAGTTTGCATTCCAAAATACTGAAATAACTATTTTACAATTACTTTAAATATGTAGATTTCTATTACTAGGAAAATTAGTGCTGGAATTCTCCTTCTTTAAGCCTTGTTGAAAGCTCATTAAAGTCTTTGCACTGAGCTTATAATAAGACATTTTATGTTCCTATGAGCTTCCTACTAAAAGTAGCATTATATCACAAGTTCGGTCTGTAAATCCCAAACCTAAGATAATATTTCTCGAATGGGATGATGGCAAGGGAACTGCTGAACAAATAACTCATCTGAGAACACAGGCAGGACGTGATCTAGAAATTCTGGATGAACAAGAGAGAAGCAAAGGTTTAAATGTAACTTTGATCATTACATTGAAGATGCTTTCTGGCAGATGAAATGCAAAGATGTGGCCAAGCTGGGAAATGGGGTGGTGCTTCTCTTTTGTTTGCATAAAGAAGCAGGGAGGCTGGGAAGAAAAAGTTGCTGGGTAATGAATCTTGCATTGTAAGAACCCTACGTTTTAACTTGCTCTTTTCATTTTTGACATTAATTTTATTCTACAAGAGGAAACTTTATGTTCCAATGACCAAGCTGAGATATGAGATACACAAACCAACCACGCCATATGCTGATTCTGTGCAACCACAGAATTTGATAAATAATTTTTCAGAATTGGGTGATAACTCTTAGCCTGACAAGAACTATCACAGTTTTATATATTTTTTCCTCCTTTTCAGGATTCAATTACAAAGATGTCTGTTTTCATGCCCTGAAGATATATGCTCATCTATACAACACAATATACACTAAAAAAAGCTTGTGTAGCTTTTTAAGCTGTATCTCTGATGTTAGAAAGCTCGGCTATATTCATAATTAATTGTCTTGATCAAACCCAAACTCCTTACAATTAAGAAACAAACAGAAGGTATGGCATATCAAACAGACTTTCTGCTGCTGTGATCTTATCTAAAGACAAAATAAGTTCCTTGGTACTTTCACATTAATAGTAATAAAGGATTTTTTTATTTTATTTTCTTCTTTAAATATTATTGTTACTATGTCTTCCCATGCACAAAGCTCTGGAGCTCTACAGATGATGATGATGAAGATTTATGTAATTGAGTCAAGCATAAGGACAAGAGGGTGTATGTCCATCTGAGTTAAGGCAAGAAATCACAATCACTGGTGTAGGAGCTGCAGGGCAGGACGGCAGGAAGCTGTGTGGAAAAGAAGGCAGTATGAAATCCTGGCTGGTGTGTAGTGACACCCTGGCAATGCCAATGACAACTGAGAGATCCTGTTGTTCATTTTCTAATATATGGCACTTGCTTTTAGAGGCTGCAGTTTCTGGTGAAATCGTCCTTACTTGGACTCTTGTCCTCACTGCTCTCTGGCCAGGTGACTCTGAAGTGCAGAAATGGTGGGTACTGCCTGCCAATAACAAACCAAAGCTTGTCCTCCCTGTGACGGTGTTGAAATGGTGATCAGCTGAAGGAAGTGGCTTTTCCCCTTTGTGCTACCTCTGTCCCTCACTGTGACCTGTACAAGTCACAAATACAGATTTGGAGCTTGGCTAAAAGAATCATTGCCACAAACTCCTCATGCTAAACTGGGAGGCTGTAATGTGGCGCCCAACCACCCAGTGCAATTGCCTTCTCCTCAGCAATGCTTTGCTGGCGTAGGGTGCTCATGGTGAAGGTCAGGCACAAGGTCAGTGGCGGTAGGAGCTGCACTCTCTTCTGCCCCTTCCTCTGCAGGGATACATTAAGGTTACTAGAGGGACACCTGAGACAAGGAACTTGAAATTACTCCATCTTCTCTCTGTATGCTATTTTAGCATTTTAATGTGAACTGGATCATCACAGCAGAACTGTGATAATTTATTTCTATTGTATCTAGGTCCTTTCCATTATCTGCTGAAGGCCAGTTTATTGCTGCAGCTTTTCTCCTATCCCACTGAATTATAGTTCATCAACAGGCTCAGGAAGAAATTTGTTACTATTTTTTTGTTCATAGCATATTTTCTTATATTAATACTTCCTGTACATGCTACAAATGGCAACCCTCCAAGGAAATACATTGTTGTTTTGAAGAAGGTCAATGCTATAATATACAGTGGTATTTTCCTGCCCTGCCTTCTCATGATCTTTGAATTGGGTGAGAATTGAACTCGGTAACTCAGACATAAGAAAAGAGATGTCAGCTCCTTCTTTTTAATGTGAGATGGATAATAATAATGCTAAATAAATAAATAAATAAATAAATAAATAAAGATAGATCAAGGTTAATTTGGTCTACTGATAATCAATCCATCCAGGATTAGTTACCTAATAATATTTAGTATATGGTACCTGAGGAACAGCTAGGAATAGAGTCTTGTGTGCCAGGCAGCCAGCACTGCCCCAGCAGCTGCTGCTCCTCTGACCAGATGACAGTAACACTCCTTCCTGGTGTGAGACTGAAAACAGGAGGCAGCTGTGGGAGGCTGCACCCAGAGCCGGTGCCCTTGTGACAAAAGCTGTTTTGTAATTGCAGCAGTAGGCTCAGCTAAAGGAGGTCTGAGCAGCAGACGTGTTTCTGTGCTGCTGCTTATGGACAGAAACCTAGAAACAGGAAAACACTGGTAGTTGTCCTTATTATTTAACGTACTAGGAAATACTTTCCTAGATGGGAGATTTAAAAGAGCATGACAGTCCTGAAGGCAATTGACAGTGGCAAGTAGTACTGCTTCCCTAGGCAGAGTCTCCAAATGTTGTACCTGAGGACTAACCTTACCTTGGGATTACAGTCTGGAGAGCGAAAGGCTTCAATAATAAGTAACTTTACCTATACATTCTTACAGCCCTTCTACTGTTTTATTGACAATTCTTGAAGTTTTATTGATGCTGACAAGGATGACTAAAATATCTTAATTTATAGAAGGAGAAAAAGATATGTTATGAATAGTTTCTTTTTTTCTGTCAGAAAAAGACAAGACTAGACAGTCCTCTTTAATTAACGTTGACAACTATTTCAAAAGGAAGAAACAAGCCAACAGGACATGAACCAACAGCTCAAGCAAAAAAAAGTTAAATCATTTTTCTTCTTTCAATTTTTACAGTGTTGAAGTAAATCAAACTGTTCCAATTAATTCTTCTGTTAGTGACTAGTTCTTCTAAAATATCTGTAGAAATATGCTGATTAGTCTTTGTAGAAACAACCAGTATATTGAGTTCCAAATTCTTTTCTGTGTTGGTGGAATGAGTAGCGTGTTTTTATAAGAAAGGAAAGGAACTGGAAGGATCTCTGTAGGATGAAAAGAAAAGCTGTGCAGCAAGGTGAGCAACAGCACACAGATCTTTCACACGATGTATCTGGGGCCTTGTTTTGTGCTTGTGAGGGACTCAGAATGATGACAAGACAGTTTGGTAGGCAGAGGTTATGATGCTTTGTTAAAACAATAATCTTAGCTAAAAAACCCAAAGCATTAAATCTCAAATACTCCAAGAAGTTCTCTACTTTATGACCTCGTTGTAGTGAATTGAAGATGCCACCTTTTCCTATAAACTCATTTTTTCTCTGAAATTCTGGTATCAAAGATCATTGCAATTTTGGAAGTGTTACGGATGATAATTTTTTCTTTTTTACCAAAGGTCGCAGTATGAAGATGGAATCAGCCTGAGTGGAGAGGGGAACTGCATGAGGTTATAGCAGTGTACCCATTACTTGAGTGTGTTGCTTTTTTCTACAACTCAAACCTATGTAGTCTAATATTTTCTCTGGTTTTGTGTTGGTTTTTATATACAAGGTAAGCACAGTATTTTGGTAATGAAAGAAATGTGTAAATTGAAAAAGAATTTTTCAGAGTGATGCATGTAGAGGCTACATTTCTATGGTGAAGCGTTTTGCATAGAATTAATGAAGTGCTTGGGGTCCTAGGGAATAAAAGGTGCTATATAAATGTAAGAAATCATCATTAAAAAGTTTTTCCCTCCAGGCATTTGGGATTTTGCAGGGTTTCAAGGAGGCATTTGCAGTCTTCTTTCATTCAAAATGCTTCAGCTTAGACCTGCTCCAACTCTCTCTGCAGCGTCATCTACAAAAATGTTTATATGAAGAAACAGTTTTTTGAATTGGTTTCAATTAATCATATTTTGCTGCTAACAAGAAAGAGTCTGCTTTGGCATAAGCTTTTTATAACCATTTTGAAGACCAGAAGGAACTAGGTAGCAGTCTTTCCTCAAGAGGTTTTCATTTGCTCTTTTAACCATTATTAGACCTTGTCTGCACAGGTGGAGGAATAACAGAGGTTCACAGCCAGGATATGTGGGTATGAAAAGCCTACTGTGCACTATAGGGATTAGAGTTCAAGAATTATATCTTATGGGCCTTCGTGGCTGCGCACGTTTGTGAACTGATCTTAGAATGCCTTGTTGGAGGCTTTCCCTTTCATCCCAAATTAGACTGATTGGTTTTGTATGTGTATATTTCTGAACTCTTTTTAACCCAGCATGCAACATTTAAGATAATCTACCACTTTCCACATAGTGTAAGTGTAAGTGGCAAAGCTGGCAGAATCAGAAATCAAATCATTTGTGAGATGGCTGGACTGTCTTAGCAACTGTCATTTAGAGGAAATGGTGAAGTTATGTGCACCATGAATTCACACCAAATGTAGATCATGGAGTGTGGCTCATAAGTATTTTCATGGAGTTCAGTACTGTTTACAGAATAGGAATTTTTTGATCACTAAGTTGAGGCACTAAATAAAATGCTAAGTATCTTTAAGCTCTTAAAATTGTGAGATATGGCAGCATTAAAGTTTAGGCTTCCTTATGCTCTCATTTTACTCATTTACATATGAAGTTAAAAACACTGCATCTTCTGTAATAGTTTCATAGAATTTGGTATTTTCCTTCAACTACTTGGTACAGAATTGAAGCAGGAATTGCTGTTGCTTACAAATTATCTGGTAGGGGAAACAGGAGTGAGTGAGTGTGATTACCTAAAAATAATTGGGTGCAATAATATATATGATATTTAGCAAGTATAGAGCCAGTATCAGTACAATATGTGCTTTTTTGTGCTTTTGTTTGCATTTTGGTTAGCACGGAGCACCTATTAACAAGACCCTTAGAAGAAATCTGTGGGTTGTGTGAGATCTTTCTTATGCTAAGGAACAGTGGAGAACTATCCATATGTGTTCCAAAATATCAAAACTTGATTTTATAAATGTATCTTTTCAGAAAACAAGCTTAATTCTCAGAAGAGTCACATTAGCACTCATTAGGGGACTGAGTGCTT
This sequence comes from Lagopus leucura, assembly GCF_019238085.1. Lineage (NCBI taxonomy): Eukaryota > Metazoa > Chordata > Aves > Galliformes > Phasianidae > Lagopus > Lagopus leucura. The sequence continues at coordinate 13,908,134 of NW_024962266.1, forward strand.
CAGGGTACTGTTAATGAAATTCATTGCCTTTTGCCTGTGGGCTATCAGTTTGAATTCAGTTGAACTCAGCGGAGATTTAAAATTGTTCTACTTAATGGCCTTTTAGTCATCTCTAAAGAGATGAGTTTGGTGGCTCTCAGTCCCAGAATGTAAACCATTTGCTCTGCCTTCTAACTGGCAAGCTCCAGAGAAAGCCAAAAGTTTAATGGATTCTGGGGAAAGATTTGTATGTTACCACGAAAAAGCAAACCAAAGAAAAGAAAAGGTCTTGGTGCACGCTAGTTACATGAGCACTAACAAACATGTTTATAAATGTAGAATCTGCAGTCCATATATGAAGTCTGTAAATTAGCAAATTAGCTGAGCATGTGACATACGCTGCTGTGCAGCAATGCACAGAATGCAGCGTGACAAGGACTCCCAACGGGGTTATCTACACCTACATGTAAAATCACACCAACACATTAAATGTTTAAATGTCTCTGGAATTCCTGTCAGATAAATATATATATAGGATCAGAACAGCTATCTGGATAGTAACTGCAGTTATGGAAAATGATGCAAGAAAATTGATTTCTTAAATGTGCTCCATTACTTCTCAGTAGTTGAATGCCTCTCATCTATTTGTACAGACATTTAGCTCAGCTTTTTTTAAAAAATGGGAGTGATGTCTTCAGAACCCTCTAGAGGATACGTACCAGCTCAATTTATCCATGCTGTAGTGAAACTTTTCCTAATATATCTAACCTTAATTTCTTTTAGTGCAGCTTGAAACTGTTACTTTTTGTTCTTAGCTGGATGGATTTAAGTGTAGTCCTCTAATCTCTAGAAATCTCTAAGAAATCTAAATCATTCATATTTTCAGTTTGGGTTACATTTTTCATAAATTCTGATTGGTTGGTTGGTGTCTTTTCCCCCTCCTGTTCTTTTCTTCTATTGGTGCTCTTTGAAAGATACATTTTCTTGAAACAGAGAGCCCCAAACTTCACACAGTATTCCAGCCAAAGATTTACCAGAGTTAAATCTAAGGAGAAATTCTTTGTATGTCCTAAATATGACAGTTCTGTTCACACATCTCCTTGTACTGCAGCTTTTTTTCACAAGTGTGACATTGTGGATGCATGTTCTGTTTGTGATTTACTGTGGTCCACAGCCCGTTCTGAAGCCATGGTGTTTATTCATCTGTTCCTAGCCTTGCAATCGTGCAATTGTTGTTTTCCCATTTGAATTGACAGAAATTGACAGTTGCATCCTATTTTTTGCAATCAAGATCATTTTGAATCCTATTTTTACCCAGCAACATCCTTACAGCTCTGCCATTTTGTTACTGTTGGCAAATCATAGAATCATGTAATATCCTTAGTTGGAGGGGGCCCAACTCTACTCCATTACTCATGTAATTAGAGATACAGGACACCTCCATGCCCAAGAAGCTGCGTTTGCTGTATTCTGTTGTCATTCACAGAGAAGCACTGCCAACTACTTTTTGAGTAGTTTTGTACCACTGCAGTCTTTTCTGTTCAGATTTCTTTCACTTGCTCAATTATGGAGTTCTGAGTCAGTGTCAAAAGCCTTATGGAAGTCAAGCCACGACAGACCTGCCGCAATTTCCACCTGCAGTCCATTATACAGTCATCAAATGGAATGACTTTGGCTCTGTATGATTTTCTTGACAAATCCACGTTGGCTGTAACTTATCACTTCATTAGCTACCATGTACTTAAAGATGTGGGATTATCTGCTTCAGTACTTTTCCTGGCTCTTCCTACACTCCCCTTGGAATTGCACGTGCTACGCACTCCCTTTTCCCCTCTTCTGAAGCACCAGTTGTCTTCATGAGCTCTCAGTGACAACTGCTCACACCTCTGAAGTCGCCTTATCACCTTCTCATTCTAGCGTGAAATCCTTTGGGCCCAGCAAATCTGAAGAAAATCTAATTTATCAAAGCAGTCCCTAATTTACCAATTTGTCTCCCTTGAACCCCTGCCCTTTTGAACCGGAGCTTGCCATTACAGCCATTAATCTGAAGGGCTGGCAGCTAACGCTAGCTTCTTGGAGTCCTGTCAGAGCTGTTCCCCAGAGCGGAGCGGCCACCTCCGCGTTTTCTCCTTTCCCCTTGCCGCTGCTTTGCTGTGTTTCCTGCTCCGCTCTCATTGCCCTGTCACATCGTTTGCCAGCCGCTGCTCGTTGCAGGACTGCCTCTTTCGTACAGCTCCTTCAGCGTTTGACCTAGTTTTCCACTTTCTGTGGGAAAGGCACCGCTAAGCAGCAGGCGCTTCGACTTCCCGCTCCCCGCGCACCGGGAAGCCCGGCGCAGGTGAGGGGAGGCCACGCTGGGACGGGAAGCGGCCGCGTTCGGCATTTCGCCTTTTGAAAAGAGCTGTTAGGAGTTTCTCCTCACGCCCACAGCAGGCATTTCCCGCCCGCGCTCACGGCGCTGCCGGGGACAACCCGAGCCTGACGGCGCGGCGGAAGCTGCGCGGCGATAACAGCTCCGCTCGCTACGGCGGCGGGCAGGCGAGCGAGGTCGCGACCCCGCACCTCACTGCGGGAGGGGGCAGCGCCGGAACGGAAACAGCGGAGGGATGAAGCGCGCATGCGCACTCTGCTCCCCGGGACGTGGGGCTCCGTGTGCGGTA